>NC_089598.1:105420014-105774806 GCF_019320115.1 Miscanthus floridulus
AGGAACACACAAAGCTCGAGCCAGAGATCAAGTGCCACAGAGATGGTGGCTGTGCGTGTGCCGTAGCCCACGACGTGAACCGAAGGATCATCGAGGACGACGAAGCCCACCCACACTTCACCTAGACAAGCCAGAACATCGCTGCCATGGTGGCCTTGCTCTGAGGGCTTTTGAGGCCCACGACACCCAAGGATCGTTGGGCTCATCACGAGATTCGCATGCTACTCGAGCGTGCGGTGGCGCAGTAGGCCAAGAGCTCACTATCCCGATGATGCGAGCTCGGTGTCAGCCAGCGCGCGCCCTTAGAGCGACCTGGCAGGGACATGTCAGTCCACCAAACACAGCAAGGCGGCAGGCCACGTGCCGCGCCCTCGGTGCATGAGTGTCTTGACCTCCACCGTGACACGCGCGACACCCTAGATGCCCACAAACATGCCTACGGCAGTGAGAGGGAGGAGGCTAGCCACAGCTACCACCCATGTCGTGGCAGACACTATGACAGCGGTGAGGACCGAAGCCCGAGCCCCGACTTGTCGAGACCTCAGGCCTTTGGCCGACACATCCTCAAAGTCGTCTTCCCACTGTGGTACCAACCACCGACTAATATCTTGAAATACTCTGAGAAACAAACCCCGAACTGTGGCTCGAGGATTATTGGCTTGCTTGCCAAGCCGGTGGAGCGGATAGTGACAATTTCATTATCCGCAACCTTCCATTGTTTCTGGCCGATTCGGCGCGAACGTGATTGGAACACCTTCCGCCCAACCGAATCCAAAGTTGGGCGGACCTAAAAGAAATCTTTGTGGGAAACTTCTAGGGCACATACGCGCATCCTAGGAACCCATGGGATCTAAAAAACTACCGATAGAAGTCCGAGAAAACTCTTCGTGGGTACATCCGGCGCTTCTCCCGGTAGTGCAACGAGCTGCCCGACATCGCCGACGCTGATGTCATAGGAGCTTTTCTGTCCGAGACCACCTGCGAGTCTCTGGTTCACAAGCTGGGATGTAAGGGCCCGTGAGTCTTTGGTTCACAAGCTAGGATATAAGGGCCTGGGGGGGCAGCATTGGCGCGACCGGCCTAGGGAGGGGGTGGCACGGGCATGACTGACCTGGGGAGGGGGTGGCGCGGGCACGACCGCCCTAGGGAGGGGTGGTGCGGGCGCGGCTAGGTGCGTGGCCCACTCAGGGACGAAGGAGCTCATCGTGGGTGAGAGCGTGGAGGGCGCCGTGAAGGAGCTCGAGCAGCCGGCCGTGGAGAAGACGGCAATGGGGACATGGAGGAAGAGCAGGAGGAGTCCATGGTCGGATCTTGCTAGGGCGCCCGCAGCTGGATCTTGCCAGCCCCGTCGGGCAGAGGTGGCCATGGCCCGCGTGGCCCGCCGGCGCGGCCAGGGAATGGCGATCGGAGCGCGCTAGGGCGCAGGCCCGGTGTCCCTCCGGCGCAGCCATGGCGCGGCCGGAGCTCCCAGAGAGCGGTGGAGTTTTTTCCACGGGAGAGAGAAAGGCGTGGGAGGAAAAAGAGAAAAAAGAACGAAGGGGTACGTTTGTGTAATCAATGGTAGTGATGGGTAATTTTTTCCAAATCCACCAAACTCAGTTGGGTGGAGCACCCCCTGAGGAGATCCACCAAAATGGTGAACCTAGCCTCTAGATCCACCATTTTGTTGAATCCGGATTTGGTGGATCTAGAATGTTTGGGAAATTTTTGGTGGATCCAACCTCTTGAATCTGAATCTGGTAAATCGGAATCCCTACAAAAGAGGCCCTTAGCGCCTTAATTTTGTTCGTCCTCGCTCGTCATTTCCGCGTGCATGCCATCGCCAGCAGGTCATGATAAAATCCTGAGTGTAAGAACGACACGTTGCTTTTCAGTTCCAGCAAAGAAAAAGAGAGAGAAACGAATATAATGGCTCACTACGTACCGGCGCACTACTACACTTGAAGTCTTGGGGCCTGTTTAGTTCACCCGCTGAATCGGCGCCGCCAAAATTCAGCATGTACTGTAGCTACTGTAGCGTTTTGTTTTTATTTGGTAATAATTGTCCAATCATTGACTAATTAGGCTCAAAACGTTCGTCTCGCAAAGTACAACTAAACTGTGTAATTAGTTTTTGATTTCGTCAACATTTAGTACTCCATGCATGTACCGCAAGTTTGATGTGACGGGGAATCTTCTTTTTGCATAGTGCCAAATTCTGGAATCCAAGGGAACTAAACAAGGGCTTGAGTACTTGATGAGAGATAACCCAGCACCATCAGTGGGGTTTGGTGGCGTATGTCGATAGAATGGAATGGAGTGGAGTTGAGTGAGAATAGAGATGGACGAGACTCTCTAGGTCCAGTTGTTCACATATGGAAAATCTGAGGGCGAAGGTCTTTTTGACCGGCGCGCGCCGGTGGAAAGGGGAATTTTGGGTGCAGACTTGCAGTTGCAGAGAAGCATATGCCATGTTCGTTTGGCTGATAAGCCATGACTGAAAGTACTGTTGACTGATTTATTGTGAGAGAAAATACTGTTAGTTGGCTGAAAAGTACGGCTTATAAGCCAAACGAACAAGGCGGCAGCTGGTGGATCGGATCAAGATATCGCCACCTGTTCCATCCAGTAGCAGAAGCAGTAGATCGACACAGCCATCCCAGGCCGGCAACGAGCATGATTAATTGGGTGGGCCCGGCCCGGCCCGGCCCGGCCGCCCGGCCAGCCGGCAGCCACCAATGCGTTGGGAGTAGTAGGTTATAAGAAGAAAAATACGATTACGAGGCAAAGTACCAACCGAGCCAGTTGGATGAACTAAGGCCTTCTTTAGCTTCTCTTCTAAAGTTTACTTCCTATCCATCAAATGTTTGACACATGCATGGAGTATTAAATATAGACTAAAAAACAACTAATTGCACAGTTTGCGACTAATTTACGAGACGAATCTTTTAAGACTAATTAGTCCATGATTTGACAATGTTGTGTTACAGCAGCACATGTGCTAATGACAGATCAATTAGGCTTACTAAATTTGTCTCGTGAATTACTGATGTATTCCATAATTTTTTTATTAATATCCAAACACCTCGTAAGACATGCACGCATGACATTTCCTAAATTAATGGAGGCCTGAGAAAAGAAAACGAATCCATGGGTCGATCCATCGCCTCAGGTCTATTGGCTGGTGTGGTGGAAATCTGTCGTGTCATTTGACCATTTCAGCAGTGCTAGTAGGCTTCTGCAACTGTCCACACAAACTTTTGTTACCTACTCGTAGTAAGTACAGCTGGCTAATGATAAACCGCCTGTACAAGCAGGATGACGTCGGCTTTGCATCACCGTGAGCTGCCTGATGAAGTCCTGCGTAACTTCCAGTGCAGTTTCACAATTTATTGATCAATGCATGTTATCTTCTTCCTCTCTCTCTCCTTATTACCTGAAAGCCATGCATTTTGGCTTCAACCTTTCCGTCTCAGGAATGTCAGCCTATGTGATGCCATAGAGAGATTTATTAGCTTACATGTTTATCGAGTAGATTAGAGCCAACTGAAGAAGGCACTACATATAGAGAGACGTGTCTAAGCGCTCACATCTTTTTCTATGCTCAGTAAGCTTAGTTTATTCTTCTACGGCTGATTTTTTTTTTAATCCACGCTCATCTTCTACCTTTTCAATATTATAAATAAAAGGAAGAAGATGGAAGACAAACCCATCCTGTGGAACACGATGAATTGCCCAACAACTGTGCGGTCATGCATGGTATATTCTTTTCTTTGTAAATTACGAGCCAAGTGCCAGCCGGGTCAATTGCGTGAACCAAGCATAATCATTTTAGTTACTGATATATGAATTATCCTAATCCATGGCAACGCTGGAAGGTGGTGTATTTACCAACGGATGGAGCAGTTTAACCTCGACCGAGAAACCGTTGAGAAGGAGCATCCACTTCAATCATCCATCATAATATTATTATCCGCTATGTGTGAGACTGACTGGCTGATTTAATTTGTACAATTACACTAGTGTATGACGCACGTTTGCACAAGGATATATATACTTATGCTTAACGCTTGTGATGGTTGAAAAGAAAAGAAATCCCCCCAAGTCTCTTGGTTGGTGGGAATTTGTCGTGTCATTTGACCATTTGAGATTTTGACTCTTGTAGCATCTAACCTACCCGTCATACAAATAACAACATACAAATAACAAATCTTTGTTTCCTACTAGCTAGCTAATTTTTCGCGATGGGGGTTTAGCCCCTTTTTCGTACTAGCTGGCTAATGATAAGCCCCTTGCTCGCTATAAGCCGGGATGACGTTTGGCTCCGCATCACCGTGAACTTCTAAAGTTGAACTTGTCAGCAACTGCGGCCCTTCGTGTCAAATAAATCTAAACTTCTAAAGTTGTTGTAAGTTGAATTTCTATAAGGTTGATCAACTTTACATGAAAAATATCAACCTTATAACACCAGATAAATATATTATAAAAACACATATTATGATATATTCCATGACAATAACTTTGTATCATAAAAATTGCTATTATTTCTGTTATAAATTTGGTGCCCTTGGTGGCTTCGTCGAAGAGGATCGAGCACCTGCATGCGCTCTTGGTGTTCTTTGGTGGAACCATAAACAAAGGACAAAATGGGTTAGGTTGACCCAAAACCCCGAAAAATTTTACTGGATAGAGTGGGTCAGCGTGCGTTTGGGCCAACCGATTGTGACCCACTTGCATGCTGGTACACAAATGCAGGAGTCCTGGTTGGATTAGTTACTTGAGCGGGCTAGTTCTAGTTAGACCAGGCCACCTTGCTTTGCTTTCTGGATACGGTGAGCTAAGCATAGTTTCTTTTTAACTGACATATACATAAATTGCTCCTAATCCGGAGCAAGGGCTGGAAGGTGCACGCTGACGCTGGCAGTACGGGCAAGGACAATCAACCAAAGATTAGACTTGACTACCGCCGTGAAATTTTCTCAAAGGCGATCGACCGAGAAACCGTTTGCGAAGTTGCATGGACCTTTTCCCCGTGTGCCATTATAAAAGACGCTTCATTTCTACGTACCATTAAAAAGTTTACACGGATTCTGGTGACTTGACGCTAAATTCTTTTGTCCAACACGTCATTCCGCGCAGTTTTGCTCCTAACGGTGGGTAACGGCGCAGCCAAATGACTTAGATGTCCTTAGGCTTGAGAGGCTCTGTGAACTAGTTGGTGTGCTTCTGTGCCATTCCTAGGCTAGCCCTAGGCCGAGCGTTTTGGTGCCAAAGCCAGGGTTGTTGGCGCCAACTGAGCCCCTGGACTTCTCCTCCTATATATAGGTCCTCAGCCCTTTCTGTGTGTGTGAGTAGTCATGGATGTATGGATGGATGGATGAATCAATCAATCAATGTTGAATGATGAATATGAAGATTGTTCATTTGTCCAGAATGCAACAACATATGAGAACAATTAGAGTACTGCAACAGTAAACAAACATTCATCACATAACAGTAGCTACCTTACTGTTTTTCATCACAAAGGTTTCATGGCACCAACATGTCACCAACATTCATCACATAGCAGCTAAGTTATTGGTTTTCATCTACAGCGAAGTATTGTCCTACCATCATAGAACATTCATCACAGAGCAAAAGAATAGTCGTGCCATCACATAGCAGGTGTTTTTCTAGAACCACATCACCAAAAGAACATTGAGCAGGCATCTTTCACTGGAGCTGGAGCTTCTTCTTGCTTCTGGTATTTGAAGCAGGGCTGGCTGGGCTGGATGCTGCAACTTGGAGCTTCTTCAGTGTAAGCTTCTTCTTGATCCCTATCTTCCTCCTTAGTGAAGCCTGGGGCAGCACAGTCTCCAATGGCTCTGTCTCAATTGTAATGGAGTCTTCATGGAAAGGGGCCACGGGCACAGTTTGGATTGGAACTTGGTCATTGGAACCAGTTCTAGACCTTGTGGCAAAAAGACATAGTATGCTTTAGCATTAGTAGTCATAATAGAAGTGATGTGATCAATTGAAGAGCTGGTAAACATACCTGTTAGACACACTGTTTGGACCTGGGCTTGAAGTAGTAGTGGTAGCTGCCCCCTTGCTCTTCTTGACACCAGAAGAAGAAGAAGATTTTCTCTTCCTTTTCTTGTGTTCAGCATTGATCACAACCTCATTGTGCGGGAACATCATCTGGGATGGAGTAGCAACCACAATGCTAGTCTTTGTGTTACAGCTTGCTACTTTTTTCAGCCTTTTCTTTGGAGACCCCTGCATAGAAAAAGTTACATTAGTTAATTAAGTTATTGAAGT
Source organism: Miscanthus floridulus (assembly GCF_019320115.1). NCBI lineage: Eukaryota > Viridiplantae > Streptophyta > Magnoliopsida > Poales > Poaceae > Miscanthus > Miscanthus floridulus. Next base: position 105,426,294 of record NC_089598.1, read on the forward strand.
TGTACATGTATCTACAAAGTAATTTAGTTACATAGTTTACCTTTCAGCCTCCATTGCAGCTATATCTTATGGATTCCCATTCTTGCAAGTGTACCAGTGATGCCCTAGCTCATGGCAGATGGGGCACTCATGTTTCTTTGCCCTCATCTTGCTGCTGCCTCCCTCAAGTGATGATTCCATCCTATTCTTCCTTCTACCTCCTGTAGACCTAAGACAGGGAGGGTGCATGAAAAAGCCATGAGTAGCTTTGGGCCACATGCTTTTGTTAGGAATACAAGGGATGGAACCCTCATATGCTGCTCTGAATTTGTTGATAGAGAAGTAATCATCCACGCGGTCTTCTAGTTTTTCACCAGGAATTGAAGTAATGTAGGCTATTGCATGCTTGCATGGGATTCCTGACCCCTGCCAAACCCTACAGGAATAGGTTCTATCAAGTAGGCTGACCACAAACCTGAAGCCACTACCTCTCTTAGCACACAGTTATGCCACACCATCAGGGGAGGCTATGATCACTTCAATGTCTAGGTTGTAACTATCTTCCCTTAGCTTTTGTAGGGTGTGAGGCTGAATCTTTTCCACCAACTTCTTGGCTACCTTCTTCCTATGGTTCCATTTGATCAAAATCTTCTGTCTTATAGTGTCCAGCAAGTTATCAAGGTGCTTTACCTTCTCAGGCTTAATCTAATAATTGAATAACTCAGCCAAATTATTAGTCACATAATCAACCTTTGACAATGTTCTGTACTGGCTCCTAGTCCAAAGTTTCTTGTGAGTTTCTTGCAGATACTTCATTGCCTCAGGTTTGGCTGCAGCCATTGCTTGATAGTGCTTCTCAAACATGTAAGGGCTCCATGAATATGAAGAAGCCCACAAGTGATAATCAAATACCTTCCCACTGTACCTCTTCTTGAAATTCTGTACTAAGCGATACATACACTCTCTATGTTCAGCATTTGGAAAAACTTCACTAATCCCATTCATGACTACCTGGCCACAATCTGTGTAGAATGTTAAGCCCTCTAGGGTGACTACTACTTCCTTCAACCTCTCCATGAACCACACCCAATTCTCATTGGTTTCTGAGTCAATTACACGAATAGCTACTGGATACATCCAGTTGTGCTCATCTACTGCACAAGCAATGCACAATTGTCCCCTAAACCTTCCTGTTAAAAATGTGCTATCTACTACAAGATATAGTCTACAACCTCTAAGAAATCCATCAACACATGGTTTCAGTGCAAAGAATAGCCTATTGAACCTGTTCTTATTGTTGATTGTGTGATTATTAATGACAAGAAATGATCCAGGACTTGATTCTTCTAAATGGGCCTTCAGCCTATACAGGTTATCAAAACTTTTGCCCCAAGGCCTATAAATCTTATCCATGATAAGATTTTTATCTTTATAAACTCTCTTGTAGGGCACCACAATTTTGTGTGCATCCTTCAACCTCCTTTGCAGTTCTGTTGCACCTAGAGTTCCATCTTCCTTCAGCCAATCAATCACCTGACTGCACACCTAGGACTATGTTACCCCTACACAGACTCCTTGCCTCCTAGTGCTCTGACACTCATGAGGGTAGGGGTTCCTTTTCACCTGCAAAACAGTCAAGTAATGCACTTATTACAAGCCACACAATGCAAGAAAAATAGGGAGCAGTCAATGAAAATAATGTACTAACATATTACCTTAATAGTGTGCCCATCCCTTAGAGTTGAGGCATAAAGTCTCCACCTGCAGCCCCTGGCCCTAAGGATTGGGAGGAGGTGGGGGTATTGGGGACCAAAGTTAATATACAACCCTTCCTCATCAACACCCACATGTTCATTCATTGGGTTTGGGTTAGCCAGGTATTCAGGTTCAGCAGATTGAGTGTGTGTGGCATGGCTTGGTTCTGCTAAGCTTGGACAAGCAATTGAAGGGGTGAATGGGGGTTCAATAGAGTTCATGGTGCTACCAGAATGCCAATCAGGAATCACAGGGGGCTCACTACTTGGGCTATGATATGCAACAGTCAACAAGTAGCATTTGGAAGCCTTATGTTTTGCAAACATTTCAACCAAATCTTGGTCAGTGCAGACTTGGATGTTCACTTTACTATCCATGTAGAAATAAAATAATCTCACTACATCATCGTAGTCATGAGGATACTTGTCGATAACTTTAGCAACCAGATCTGTGAAGTTAGTGCGGTCAGCATCCACGACTTTGTTCAACGAAAACCACCGCGCACGAGAACTGGGAGCAACAATCCAGATTTCTAAGTTGTAGCTACTTTCTACATCCATCCTATAGATGAACAAGGAGCACGCAATCAACACTACAAACACGGGACACAAACACAGGGCACTAAATACCAATCAACACTACTGAAAGGATCAAGATGCCCAAGAGGAGGGTGAATTGGGCTAATTTTAAAATTCTTTGCAATAATTAAACCCTATGGTTAGCCCAATTAACCCCTTGTGCCTAGAAAGTGTTTCTATTGATCTACCGCACAAAAGTTTAGCAAACTATGTTCCAATCCTACTCTAGCATGGCAATTCTATGAATGTAAATGACAAGAATTGAATTGCTCAAAGTAAAGAGAGAAGGAGGAACGCGGCAATGTTTTGTCGAGGTATTGGAGAGTCACCACTCCCCACTAGTCCTAGTTGGATCACCCATGTAAGGGTGTAGCTCCCCCTTGATCCACGCAAGGATCAAGTGCTCTCTACGGGTTGATTCTTTGACACTCTGTCATGGTGAATCACCCACAACCGCTCACAACTCGAGTTGGGTCATCCACAAGCTCCGTCGGATGATCACCAAACTCTCAATCGCCACCAAGCCATCTAGGTGATGGTGATTACCAAGAGTAACAAGCATGAACTCACACTTGACCATGACAAGCCAAATGAGAAGGGTGGATGCACACTTTGCTACTCTTGCTTTCACTAATGAGGGCTCTCTTTGGGATTCTCAAATCTCAATCACCTTAGTAGGACCTTGCTCTTCTTGGCACTCTCAAAGGTGTTTCTCAGATGTTAGAATGAGCAAAAGTACCTCCACACATGAATGGAGGAAGTATTTATACACACGGCTGAAAAACGAACCGTTATGTGCCTCTGCGGGGTGACCGGACGCTCCGATCATGTTGACTGGACGCTCCGATCAGTTCTCCCTAAACTCTAGTGTTTAAGTTGTGACCGGACGCTGGACAACATCCGGTCAGCACTGACCAGATGCGTTCGGTCATGATTTTTCCTCTCTAGAACCTTACTGGAGTCGACCAGACGCTAGGACTCAGCGTCCGATCACTCACCTCTCAGCGTCCGGTCGCACCAGACGAAATCACCTTGATCAAGTGAATTGACCAGACTTTGCGCCAGCGTTCGGTCAGCATTTGACCCTCCATTCACTTCCAACTCTCGATCATACGTGAATGAAGTTTGCTCCAATGGATCTAAGGGCTTTTTAGGAGCTACCTAGTGCTAGATTTAGCAAGTGTGCACCACACCTAACAAACTAGACTCACCTCGGTCAAGCTACCCATCCATACCCCCCTTAATAGTATGGCCAAAGGAAAAACAAAGTCCTAAACTACTCTAAGTGTCTCCTCAACACCAAACAACACTTAGAACTAGTCCATCCTTAACCTTATCGTCCATCCTTTGAAAACTGAAATGATTTCCATCGTAGGGGCATGACCACCATGATAGCCTAATCGATCTCCATTACCGTGACCTAACTTAATTGCCTCTATAAAACACACGTTAGTCACAGTAATCACGTATTGTCATCAATCACCGAAACCCAACTAGGGGCCTAGATGCTTTCAATCTCCCCCTTTTTGGTGATTGATGACAATACCACCTCGAGTATGTGAAAGAGATGAGGTTTTTAACATGCTTAGTTCATATAAGCTTTTGACAATAAGAACAAAAGTGTTAGGCAAGCTTATATGACCCAAGCCAACATGATGTACTCAAAATATATGAAATAAGCAAGAGTACAAGTAATAAAGCTCATTTGCATCGGAGTAAAATGCGAAAGCAAAGCAAATGAGCATAACATAAGTGATATGACATATAAATAATTCAAAGTAGAGAGCACACATGTCACATATCACATAAATATCATGATCACATTAATATCATGATTACGATCACACTTAAGTAGTTCAATGCATAATAGTAAACATGAATGCATAATGTATCACATATAACTTCAAATGTAATAGATAAGCTATAAGCTAATAGATAGACTCCCCCTAAATATATCGCTCCCCCTAAGACTAACATACTTGATCCCTCTCCCCCTTTGGCGTCAAACACCAAAACCTAAGGGTCGATCGGTGGGGCTGCAGCGGACGAGTCGGGCGCTGAGGTGCGAGGAGTGAGCTAGAACTGTGTGCCATCATCATCTGATCCTGAGCTCTGAGCAGTCTGACCCTCTATAGCTAGAAGCAATGCTGAAGCGGTCTGGGTCAGATCTATAACTGGCGCTGCCTGCTCTAATGATGCAACTGACAAAGGAAGCGTCTCTATAGTCCCGATAATAGGTGCAACTATAGAAGGACCTAGGACATGTAGCTCTAGCAGAGTAGGATGCCCTGTCAACTCACTGAATGAAGCAGCAAGGCTCCTGAAAACTAGGGTGAGCACTAACGAACTTTGAGGTGGAGTAAAACCTATATGAAGAGGTGTGAACTGCGGGGCTGGCACTGGCGAAGTAAACCACTAGGACACCTACTCTATAGGTGAAGGAAACTGTGGTGCTGGTGGTCCCTAACTCTAAAGCCCACTAGGCTGGAAAGTTGGAGTCATAGAAGTGGTGGCAGGCTGACCGAGCTGGGGTGAAGGCTGTGGCGGTGGAGCCCCAATAGCTGTCACTACATGCTGCATAAACCCAAGTAGTTGTTGCTGCATGAGAAGTTGCTGCTGATGCATGGCCTATTGTTGCTGCTGTATCGCCTACTGCTGTTGCTGGATCGTCTATAGCTATCGCTAGAACTCATCCTGCCGAGTCTAAAATTGTGCAAATGTAGCAGCGGTCTCCTGAGTCTGGCGAGCCTGATCCTACCTCATCCGCTCAAGTATAGCAAGTAGAGTGGGATTTGTCTATGGTGTAGGGGAGCTGAACTAGAGCTACCGGCCTCATGATCATGTCATCATGGAGGCATCTAAGGGGTAGGCTAATAGTCATCATCTGAGCTATCACTAGGGTCGCTTGTGACTATCCCCTCCTATTGAGCATATCTAACTGCTCCTCCTCAGTAGCTGCTATGCCCCTAATGGTCTCATCCTGTTAGGCTGTAGTCTCTGGCACCTCTGAATGACGGCGAGGCTAGCTAGGAGTCATCACTACACTATGGCGGATCATCTGAGTCATGTTGTATGCAGGGAACTCTGTAGTAGCACCACTATACTCTACCAGCATCTCAAGTGGCCTCACAGTAACTGCCCTATAGATCAAGAATATAATATAGTGAGCATATGGCAGCTGCGTGTGACCCCTGAACCCCTCTACAATAGTATCCTCCATCTCTGATAGAAGAAGATCCCAAATATCAAACACAGTCTCCTGCATCAGAGAGTTCAGTAGCTATAGCTGTATGCAAGTTAAGCCCTCGTGATACCCCATCCTTGGAAGCAGTGTCCTTATAATTGTATCAAGCACTCTAGTAGTAGGAGTAAGATCACTGGGTGTCCTGCTCGACCCCTCGCCGAAAGGCTCTATGAAGCAATGGCAGACTAGATCTGTAGGGGGCACAAGACCATCGTGAGGGCATCTAGGAGGCGATGTCTATCCATAGCAAACCTCATGTAGCCGGATGGGCTGCTCCTGAAGTCTGAGTATCTCTCTAACCCTATAGCTCATCAGCCTATAATCTCTACCTCTGAAAGCAAAGTGAATGAATCTGTGCAGCGGGTCAATCCAAAGTGTAGCATAGAACTCATGGACCCAAGATGAAACATACAAGTCTATCCATCCAAGTAAATCTGTCAGCCCTGGCAGGTAAGATAGAAAAGGGAGAATATGATCTCTAGCTGCTGCTACAATGGACTCAATGTTGCACACCCTCTGAGATCTGAATACTACCCCACTATTAAGATATGCATTATAAAAATCTTCCTGTAGTGGTGTGTAGAAGCCCTCTGAAGCTTGGTCATCCCTCCTCGGCGGGAACCACCACTCAAAGTCTACAAATCTGAGATGCTGCACCTATTTGGCCATGGCAGCCCTCAAATCTAGATGAGTCACTGGAGGCGGACCCTATGGTCTAGGAGGCGGACGAGAACCCCTCTGCTATGTCTCTGGCCTTGGTGTGACTGGAGCATGGGTAAGACCAGAGCGGCAAAGCTGTGGCTGAGGTGCCTGCTCTGTCTCCTTGGCCTGCTCTGCCTCCTGAGTCTGCTCTACTGGCTGTGGCTGCTGCTATGACTCCCCCTGAGACTGACTCTCATCAATAGCCACACGCCGTCCTCCACCATGACAGTCCCAGCTGGACCACCATGACGGCACTCAGCCTGCTCAAGTGCAGCCCTTGTAGTTGGAGAAAGCTAATCTATAATAACAACACCACTCCGAGTACCTCCTCTCTCTACGTGCTCTGTGACCTCTACAACTGCGGCTGCTCTCGTTGTATCTGCATCGGGTACTTGCGCTTCCTCATTGCTAGCTTCTTCGTTGCCTTACCTTTTGTATCTATAGGCAGATGAGGTGGGGGCCTCGGATCCTCATCACTGGGACCTCCTCCGACATTCTTGACATGAGCCATCTGATGGATCTAAAAAGAATAACTACCGCTGATAAAGATCAACTGCCAACTGTCACTTCCGAGGCTTGGCCTCGATCCGTACTCATGAGCTTGGCCCCGAGTTGTCTGACAACTGCCAATGAGACCTCAGAACCACCGACTCGCTGCACATTAGAATAGATTGGATTTATAAATAATTACAACATATCTAGATATACGAAACCCTAAGAAGCAAGCAATAGATACGAATTGGAAACAAGGGCTTGCTACCTGACGAACTGGTGAACCGAAGAATAAGGAATGGATCAGAGAACCACTAGATCAGCACTGTGAAGCTAAGGTTCTGGCGAAGTGCTGCGACAGCCGAGAAGATGTAGGGCAGTGGATTAGGGCATGGCGTGGAGCAATGTCGCACTGGTGCTTGGCTATGCTAAGGGCAGCGCTAGGGCATGAGCTCGATGGTGTTAGGGCAGGGGCTCAGCGGTGCTAGGGAAGAGGCGCGGGCACTGTGGCAGCGCTGCGGTTGAGGCATCGACTAGAGGCGACGCGCTGGAGCGGCTGTGCGCGGGCACGGCGGCGAGGGCGCGAGAGCTGGGCGGTGTGGTGAGCTTGCTGCGTGGCTAGGGCTTTGCGTGGCGTGATGGCTGGGGAAAATGGCGATGTCGGTGCTGGTGCGATTGAGGGATTAGGTCACGGCATGTACTATAGTTATATGGTGGTTCCCCGCGAGATAGAAAAGGAAACGGAGAAGAAGTCTTGAATTCGCACGATTTCTACTGACCGGACACTCCGGTAGCAACGACCGAACGCTGTCACCCAGAGTCCAATCGATTCTAGAGAGGTCCAAAACCCTTAGAAATGCAACTGGATGTGTTCGGTAAACCTTGACCGGACGCAGCTAGAGTCCGGTCCACACTGCCTTGATTGCCTTCACCCGATCACACGATGAACCATCATCTGACCGGACGCTCAACAGAAGAGTCTGGTCACTCCATCACAGCAGGTTCACCTCCTGTGAACTGACCGAACGCTGGACTTTAGAGTCCGATGCAACGTCCGTTCACTCTTTTTCCAGCAAATCTTCAAAGTTCTTCGTGCTGCCTATTCCCAATCAAGTCCCAACTTTAATAAGATCCAAATAAACACCAATTGGGACTGATGTAAGTGATCTCTCTTAAATCCTCATATTTTTAAAATATTTTGCCTTAGGCTATAATTCTTTTTAGAAAATAGACAATAAGAGGGCAATTGAAGATAAACGACAAAGCAACATTTATGCATATGCAATGCAATACTTGAAAGTAAATCTAGTTGTTTGTCAAGTTTGATCCAAGGTTAAGCTTCTTCACATGCTTTACGGCGGTTATCTTAACCTTGTTAGACAAGCCCTATATGCATTACCAAAAATTAAACATGTTGTATATTACAATACAATGCAAAGGACAACACAAGCTCAATTTTTAGTGAAGTTACTAAAATCAAGAACATTGACCTCATTCCGCAATCGATAAAAAGTCGCCTCATCTAGTGGTTTAGTAAAGATATTTGCCAATTGATCCTCGGTCCTTACACCTTCTAATGAAATATCATTCTTTGCAACATGATCTCTAAGAAAGTGATTGCGGATATCTATGTGCTTGGTGCAAGAGTGTTGAACCAGATTATTTGCAAGTTTTACCACACTTTTATTGTCGCATAAAAGAGGTACTTTTTCTAGAACTACACCATAGTCTAGCAAAGTTTGTTTCATATAGAGTATTTATGCACAACAAGCATCCGCAGTAATGTATTCCGCTTTGGCGGTGGACAAAGCCACACTATTTTGTTTCTTGGAGGACCAAGACATAAGTGATCTACCAAGCAAATGGCACCCTCCGGATGTGCTTTTTCTATCCACTTTGCAACCGGCATAATCCAAATCGGAATAGCCAACTAATTTAACTATAGCTCCTTTGGGATACCAAAGGCCAATGCTTGGTGTATGCTTAAGATACTTAAGGATTCTTTTAATGGCAATCAAATGAGTTTCCTTAGGATTAGCTTGAAATCTAGCACACATACACACACTAAACATGATGTCGGGCCTAGATGCGGTTAAATATAACAAGCTACCAATCATAGAGCGGTAGAGAGTTTGATCAACCATGTTACCTCCCTCATCTAGGTAGAGATGTCCATTAGTTGGCATTAGTGTCTTGATTGACTGACATTCATCCATCTTGAATCTCTTGAGATGATCATTTGTATATTTCTCTTGAGAGATGAAAATCCCTTCTCTCATTTGTTTGACTTGAAAACCAAGAAAGAATGTAAGCTCTCCAATCATTGACATCTCAAACTCCTTTGATATCAATTCACCAAACTCTTTGCAAGAATCTTCATTTGATGATCCAAAGATAATATCATCAACATACACTTGACAAATAAAGATATGTCCATCAAGCTTCTTGGTGAATAGTGTGGTATCGACCTTCCCAATGGTGAAGCCCTTCTCAATGAGGAAATCCTGAAGGCGCTCATACCAAGCTCTTAGGGCTTGCTTAAGCCCATATAGCGCCTTGGACAACCTATAAACATGATTAGGATATCTAGGGTCTTCAAACCCAGGAGGTTGATCAACATAGACTAGTTCATTAATAAAGCCATTTAACAATACACTTTTCACATCCATTTGATATAGTTTTATTTCATGATGTGATGCATATGTAAGGAGGATACGAATGGCTTCTAGTCTTGCAACCGGTGCAAAGGCCTCTCCAAAATCCAAACCTTCAACTTGAGAGAACCCCTTTGCAACTAGTCTTGCCTTGTTCCTCACAACAACACCTTGATCATCTTGCTTGTTGCGGAACACCCACTTTGTTCCAATGACTCTTGCACCTTATGGTCGCTCTTCAAGAGTCCACACTTCATTGCGGGTAAAGTTGTTCAACTCTTCATGCATGGTGTTTATCCAATCTAGATCTTGAAGAGCTTCTTCTACCTTAGTAGGCTCAAAGCAAGAGATAAAAGAGTGATGTTCAATAAATGAAGCAAGGTTTTGTGAGCGTGTCATTACTCCCTTTGATGGACTCTCTATGATGAGATCTTGTGGATGAGCTTAATGTAGAGGTGAATTTCTTCTATCAACCACTTAAGGGGGAGGTTGTGGAGCATCAACATCTTGTGCCTGTACCACCATTTACGCATGGGAGACATGAGTGTCTTCATTTTCTACTCTCCCATCTTTTTCACTATCTTGTGGTACATTTGACGAAGAAGGTGGATTGATCACTTGTACATCATCTTCATCATCATTAGGCTTGATGTCTCCAACCGAAATATTCTTCATGGCCTCCCTTAATGGTTCATCACCTACATCATCAAGATTCTCATGTGCTCTTTGAGAGCTGTTAGATTCATCAAATTCCACATCATATGTTTCTTCAACCAAGCCGGTGGCATGATTAAATACTCTATATACTTTGGACTTTGATGAGTAACCAACAAGAAAACCAATATCACAACATCTTTGAAACTTCCCTAGGTGCTGTCGCTTCTTGTAGATGTAGCACTTGCAACCAAACACCCTAAAGGAGACATCCGAATTCTTCCCATTGAGCAACTCATAAGGTGTCTTGCCAAGAAACTTTTGAAAAAATAGGCGGTTTGATGCATAGCATGCGGTGTTGATAGCTTCCACCCATAGAGCTTCAGGGGTGTTGTACTCATCTAGCATTGTTCTTGCAAGAGTGATCAATGTCTGGTTCTTTCTCTCAACTACACCATTTTGTTGAGGAGTATATGTTACGGAGACCTCATGCTTGATCCCAACTTCATCACAATAGGCTTCTATGTTTGTGTTGTCAAATTTCTTCCCATTATCACTTCTAATCTTCTTGAGCTTCACTTCAAATTCATTTTGTGCTCTCTTGGCAAACTTTTTGAAGCAAGATGCAACTTTGGATTTGTCATGAAGGAAGAATACCCATGTGTATCTTGAATAGTCATCAATAATCACAAGACAATAAAGATTTCCTCCTAAACTCTTATAAGTTGTTGGTCCAAATAAGTCCATGTGAAGGAGTTCTAGAACTCTTGTGGTTGACATAAAAGCTTTTGTTGGATGAGTATTTGCAACTTGCTTGCCGGCTTGACATGCACTACAAAGCTTGTCATTCTCAAACTTCACATCCTTTAACCCTCTCACCAAATCATTCTTCATTAGCTTCTTGAGTGAGCTCATCCCAACATGAGCAAGTCTTTTATGCCATAGCCACCCAAGTATTGTATTGGTGAATAGGCAAGTCTTGAAATTAGCATCTTCGGAGGTGAAGTCCACTAGATATAGGTTGTTGTATCTAAATCCTTTGAATATAACTTGATCATCATCCTTCTTAGATACAATAACTTCCTTCTTGGTAAATAAGCATTGGAAGCCAAGATCACACAATTGTCCAATAGATAGCAAGTTGAAGCTCAATGAAGCAACATATAGCATATTTGAGATAGAATGATCATTTGAAATTGCCACTTTGCCCAATCCTTTAACCTTGCCCTTTGAATTATCTCCAAATATGATTCTTTCTTATCCATCTACTTCTTCATCTAGTGAGGTGAACATACGAGGATCACCGGTCATATGTTGTGTGCAACCACTATCAATAACACAATAACTTCCACCGGTCTTGTAGTTCACCTACATACAAGAGATCAAGCTTTAGGAACCTAAACTTGTTGAGGGCCCTTCACCTTCTCAACAAGTGAATTTGCAATCTAAATTTTCTTAGGCCTATTCTTGTTGGGAGGTCCTAAGAACATAACTTTTATCTTCCCACTAGAATCCTTTCTAAGCATGTAATGAGCATTAAAAGCAAAAGGTCTAGCATGCTTGGGCAAGGGTTGTGGTGGTGGAGTTTGGCACTTATGGGCAAAGTGGCCTTCTTGTCCACACTCAAAACATCTCTTTGGCTTTGGCTTTGACTTGTGTTGTTGTTGAGCTTGAGCCTTCTCCTCTTGGTTTGCCAAGTACCTAATGCCACTTCTATCCATCTTCATGATGGTATTCATTAGTAGCTCACTTTGAAGATGCTTGCCTCTTGTGAACTTGCTCAATCTAATCTTAAGATGCTCTTTCTCCAACTTGAGCTTCTTGTTCTCTTCCTTGAGAGCATCATTATTTTTCTCTTCCTTGAGCTTCTTGTTCTCTTCTTTGAGCTTCTCATTCTCAAGAATCAAATCACTATCATGATTAAGAGTTTCTAGCACAATAGTGTTGTGGCTTTTGATCTCTTCAAGATCTTTCTTGAGCTTTTCATTATCATCCTTGAGCTTGACAAACTCATCATAATCTTCGATCTCAATCACTTGCTTGCCCTTGCTACTAGAACTGTGCTCAATGCTCTCAATGATCAAATCATCACATGATGTAGCTATATCAATCTTAACAACATCATTAGTAGCATCATGTGGGTCATTGGATAAATATTCTTGAGCAATGACAAGATTATCATGATTAATCTTAAGAGTAGTATATTCTTCTTTTAGTATGTTGTGGCTAGTGATGAGCTCACTATGGATCCTCTCAAGTTTATCATGTTTATCTTTAAGCTCTTTCTTAGAAGATTTAAGCTCCTTGAGTTTGGATGTTATAGCATCATTTGCTTCTCTAAGCTCAACACTAGACTTTTCCGCTACATCACATTTAGCTAAAAGAGAATCATTCTTAGCTTCTAGCTTGTCATTCTTAGCTTCTAGCTTGTTATTCTTAGCTCTAGTCTTTCTAATGATCTTAGTATATTGATATAGTAATTTGACAAGATCATCATAAGAAGGTGATTCATATTCATCATCATCACTATCACTATCATCATTGCTAGCATTTTCATCACCACTACTATCATCATCATTTGGTACCTTGCGTTCACCTTTGGCCATAAGGCATAGGTGTGTAGAGGATGATGGAGGTGGTGTTGGTGAAGATGATGAAGAGTCAATCACAATGAAGGCCACTTTCTCATTATCACTATCATTATTGGATGCGCAACTAGATGAATCAATGTCCGTGAGCCAATCACCGACGATGTATGCCTTCCCATTCTTCTTTTTTTGTGGAAGTACTTCTTGCCATCTTTCTTCTTGTATGGCTTATTCTTCTTCTTCTTATCTTCATCTTCATTGCTAGAATCATCTTTCTTGCCCTTGTACTTGTTCTTGAACTTGTCTTTCTTGGGCTTGGTGCATTGGTGTGCTAGAAGACCAAGTTCTCCACAATTGAGCAATCCATCTCCGAGATTGGCTTCCTTCTAGAGCTAGTGAAGAACTTCTTTTTCTTGCCATCAAACTTGATGCCACTATTGTTAAGCTTTTTTAGCATCTTGGCGGTTCTTCTCACCATGAGAGCAAGACTTGCATCATCAATTTCATCATCACTTGAGCTGTCATACTCAAGCCTTGCTTTGCCCTTCTCTTGGCTAGCTTTGAATGCTAAGTCATTTCTTTCTTCTTAGTAGAGGATGAGCCATCTTGTGGCATGATGTGCATGTACATCTCATGAGCATTGATCTTTCCCAAGATTAGTGTTGGTGTAGCGGTGGAAAGATCACCATGATGAAGCACGGTCACAATATGCCCATATTTTTAATGGGGAGGACACTCAAGATTGTTCTTACAACATCGGATGGTTGCATTTGAGTGAGTCCAAGCCCATTGACTTCCTCTACAAGAACATTCAAACGTGAATACATTTTATTAGCACATTCTTTAGGAAGCATCTCAAAAGAGTTAAGCTTTTTCATGACGAGATGATAGTGTTCCTCATGCTCACTCTTTATTCCCTCATGGAGCGCACAAACGTCCGACCATAGTGCATGGGTGTCCTTATGGTTCCTCACCAGGTTAAACACGTCTTTGCACTAGCCTCTAAAGATGGAGTTTCGAGCCTTTGCATTCTATTTCTCATAATTCACCTCATCGCCTTATAGGTGTGTAGCGTCCTGAGGTCTTGGGAAGCCTTGTGAGGCAGCTCTAAGTATTCCAACATCTAGAGCTTCTAAGTACGCCTCCATGTGGATTTTCCAATAAGGAAAATCACCCCCTCAAAGATAGGAGGAGGTCTATCCCCGTGAGATATCTTTCTCTAGGTGGTTAAGCCTAAAAACATGAGCATGAGGCTCTGATACCAATTGAATGGATCAAGATACCCAAGAGGGGGGGTGAATTGGGCTAATTTTAAAATTCTTTGCAATAATTAAACCCTACGGTTAGCCCAATTAACCCCTTATGCCAAAAAAGTGTTTCTATTGATCTACCGCACAAAAGTTTAGCAAACTATGTTCCAATCCTACTCTAGCATGGCAATTCTATGAATGTAAATGACAAGAGTTGAATTGCTCAAAGTAAATGTTCAAAGTAAAGAGAGAAAGAGGAACGTGGTGATGTTTTGCCGAGGTATCGGAGAGTCGCCACTCCCCACTAGTCCTCATTAGAGCACTCGCGCAAGGGTGTAGCTCTCCCTTGATCCATGCAAGGATCAAGTGCTCTTTATGGGTTGATTCTTTGACACTCCATCATGGTGAATCACCCACAACAGCTCACAACTCGAGTTGGGTCATCCACAAGCTCCGTCGGATGATCACCAAACTTCCAATCACCATCAAGCCGTCTAGGTGATGGCAATCACCAAGAGTAACAAGCATGAACTCTCACTTGACCACGACAAGCCTAATGAGAAGGGTGGATGCACACTTTGCTACTCTTGCTTTCACTAATGAGGGCTCTCTTTGGGATTCTCAAATCTCAATCACCTCACTAGGACCTTGCTCTTCTTGGCACTCTCAAGGGTGTTTCTCATTTGAGCATTTGAGCTCTAGTCTTCTCTTCTACCATCATCTAACCTAATCATCATCTCTCAAACTTTTGCTACCTAGCTATGACAAACCCCCTATAGAAAGCAAGTATCTCCACCGTGCTGTTCTCAAGTCTATTGGCTGGTGGTGGACTCATTTGAGCATTTGAGCTCTAGTCTTCTCTTTTGCCGTCGTCTAACCTAATCATCATCTCTCAAACTTTTGCTACCTAGCTATGACAAACCCCCTATAGAAAGCAAGTATCTCCGCCGTGCTGTTCACCATGTATAGGTGGGCGGATGACATCGGCTCTGCATCACTGTGAGCGTGTGTGTGTGTCATTTGCCGGATGAACTGGCTTAACTTTTTTGGAGCTGTGTCATTTGCCTAATGAGGTGTGTCTACCTCCAACCTTTCCACCTCAGGAATGTCATGCCTATGGCATAGAGAGATTTTTTATCCATCTCTGTCCAATAAGCTTAATTATTTTGTTCTTTTGGCCACTGAATATTTTTTAATCCACTCATCTTCTTCCTTTTTCAAGATTAAATAAAAAAGAAGATGGAAGACAAACTCACGGTTCCATGGAACATGATGAATTGCTCAACAATATAATAGACCCTCTATGTGGTCATGCACAGTATAAGGCCAGTCTCAATAGGAGTTTCGTAGCTCTGTGTCGGGTATCAATATTAGGGATATCCAAAGCAAGGAAGTTAGCACCCACGCTGACTTTCCTGGATGGCTCGAGACATATTAAAAGGTCTCGCCTAACCCCAAGGTTGTGGGCTCTGTCTTGCTCGACCTCAAGGCCCCAGGCTCCATCTCGCTCAACCTCAAGGATGCAGGTTCCGTCTCGTCCGACAAGGACCCATACCACCACCAACCACTCTAGGTCCAAGCTATGGGCCTGGGTCAAAACTCTAACGCTAGGGAAAAGGCTAGCACGCCTCGATGTAACTCATGGTGATGACGGGCCATACCTAGGGATTCACATCAAGAATAGTGTCGGATGTGACAGTGCTGTTCTGCCTAATCCTCGTACGGATGCTGATAGGCACGTCATTTCACCATGATGTCCGTCGGGACAGAGTGGAACGCCATGATCGGTAGATGACGCTTGCGCATGGTGCTACTGACGAATAGGACCACGAGATGGAGCTATCCCTGTTGACATCTATAGGATCAGTGGGACCCGCATGAAGGAGAAGAAGGACCCGGCAACCCTAGAATCCTTCTTCTCTCTCTCATTCTTCTCCTTTTCCTCCTCTGTAACCTGCGCTTTCCCTTTACCTATAAAAGGGGAAGTAGGATGCCCCACATTGGGAGATCGGAACACAAGAGCATGACATGAGCACACGACTAAGCAGCAAGCGAGCTCTCAGCACCCGTTCACTCCTTCCACTAGAGACTTGGGATCTGTTCCCGATCTCGCCTGTTTGTAAACCCTACTGCAAACCAAGTGCCGGTAACATGAGCAGCAGTGAACTGGATGTAGGGACGTTTTGTCTGAACTAGTATAAACCCTTGTGCCCTTTGAGCAAACCATCCGAGCCAGACACATAAATACAAATTTATTCATCGGTGGTTCGAAAACACCGACAATTGGCGCACCATGTAGGGGCTTTTTGCATGTCTTGACATCCACATCAGGCCTCGGATGGCTAGTCATAGCGTTAGCTAGGTCCCGGGTGCGCACATGCGCTTTGGGAACCTAGACTTTATCGTTACGATGGAGGGAGAGTTGGCGCAGGTTCTTGCCGCCGTCCAACCTCTCCACTCTACTAGCCTCGATGCGATCACCGGGGCGCTTGTGGAGCTACAGCTGCACGCATAGGAGGCCCATGCCCTGGGAGCGACCAGCTCCTTGGCTTCGATTACGAGAGGCTAGAGCACCAGCTCAGCGCCTTCTTGGGACCCCGATCATCCTGGGAGGACCTATGCCGCCTCACCTTCTTGTTTGCTAATGTCATGACGCAGCTTGCCGAAGAAGAGCCACTCTCCTCAAAATACCTCTTTCAGAGCACCCTGACAGCGCTCCCGTTCGGTCTACGCAATGTTGCAAAGACCGTTGGCCACCTTGTGGCGCAGTGCACACCCCCATCCCCTACGAATGATGAGTTTGTCGGGATGACCGAATACATCACGGAATATTTCCATGACCTTGTCGTGGAAGAATCAGAGTCGCCCTCTGGCTCTGACTCTAGCAGGGGGAGCCATCACCCCTCGTGAGAATGTTTCATGGTAGGTACCCCCGAGGAATACATCAAAAGCATCTATGAGGGAGGGGCTACCCTAATAGATGACCTCGATAATGAGGTCAAGGGGATGTAGGGGCCCCACCTCGCTTGTAGGTAGAGTAGCTGAGGGCACGACACCAAGAGCTCAAAGAAGCATGACTCTAGCCTGAGTAGGAACGCGCTAAGCTCGAGCGAGAGATCGAGCGCCACAGAGATGGTGGCCGTGCACGTGCCGTGGCCCATGACGTGAACTAGAGGATCATTGAGGATGATGAAGCCCTCCCACACTTCACCTGGACAAGCTAGAACATCGCTGTCATGGCGGCCTTGCTCCAAGGGCTTTCGAGGCCCGCGGCACCCGAGGATCATTGGGCTCATCGTGAGATTTGCACGCTACTCGAGCGTGCAGTGGCGCAGTAGGCCAAGAGCTCGCTGTCCCGATGACATGAGCTCGGTGCTAGCCAGCGCGTGCCCTTAGACTGACCCGGCAGGGATATGTTAGTCCACCAAGCATAGTGAGGTGGTAGGCCACACGCTGCACCCCTAGTGCATGAGTGTCTTGGCCTCTACCATGATGCATGTGACACCCTAGATGCCCATAGACATGGCTATGGCAATGAGAGGGAGGAGGCTAGCCACGGCTACCACCCATGTCATGGCGGACACTATGACAGCGATGAGGACCGAAGCCCAAGCCCCAACTTGTCGAGACCTTAGGCCTTTGGCCGACACATCCTCAATGCCATCTTCCCACTATGGTACCGACTACCGACTAATATCCCAAAATACTCTAAGGAAACAAACCCCGAACTGTGGCTCGAGGATTATCGGCTTGCTTGCCAAGCCGGTGGAGCGGATAGTAACAATTTCATTATCCGCAACCTTTCAATGTTCCTGGCCGATTCAGCGCGAACATGGTTGGAACACCTTTCGCCCAACCAAATCCAAAGTTGGGCGGACCTAAAAGAAAACTTTGTGGGAAACTTCTAGGGCACATACGTGTGTCCTAGGAACCCATGAGATCTCAAAAACTATAGACAGAAGTCTAGGGAAACTCTTCACGGGTACATCCAGCGCTTCTCCCAGTAGTGCGACGAGCAGCTCGACGTCACTGACGTCGATGTCATAGGAGCTTTCCTATCCGGGACCACCTGTGAGTCCCTAGTTCACCAGCTAGGATGTAAGGGCCCGCAAACCACCAAGGAGCTCCTCAACATCGCCACCAGCCACGCCTCAGGCGAGGAGGTGGTCGGGGTGATTTTCGACCACCCCAAGGGCAAGGCAAAGCGGGACAAGGACGGTAGCGATGGAGCCTCCAACCACCCCAACAAGAAGAAGAACAAGTAGGGTGCGAGGGCTCGCTCATGGCCACTACCAACCGTAAGGGGGGTTAGAAACCTATCGAGGGTACCCTGGACCACTTTGAGAAGCTACTCAAAGGGCTATGCCTAAACCATGCTTTCCCCATCAAGCACCTATACAAGGACTATGTCCACATGAAGTGGTTCTTGTCCGGAGGCTCCAACAAGAGGGGCATAGGTAGGAGCCCAAGTTGGCCATAGATGACGCCGAGGGGAAGGATAGTGGATTTTTGACACTGGATGGCTACCTCATGATCTTCGGAGGGTCGGCGACCTATGACTCCAAGCGCCATCAGAAGCTTATGCGCTGCGAGGTGTATACGACCGAGGTGGCCGCGCCTTCCTTCCTCCGATGGTTAGAGTACACCATAACCTTTGATTGGATCAACCACCTAGAAAGCGTCCCATAGCCAGGAAGATACCTGCTCATGGTCGACCCAATCATCGCACGAAGCGACTCACCAAGGTGCTATTGGATGGAGGCAGTGGCCTCAACATCATGTATGTTGAACGCTTGATGCCATGGGCATTGACCAATCGCGCATCCGGCCAACCGGGGCGCCTTTCTATGGCATCATGCCTAGAAAGCAGGCCATGCCACTTGGGCAGATCAATCTGCCATCACCTTTGAGAATCTAACTAATTATAGGATGGAGACCCTTACCTTCGAGGTGGTCGGGTATCCTGAGACGTCCATGCTATGTGAAGTTTATGGTCGTCCTCAACTACATGTATCTGAAGTTGAAGATGCCAGGTCCATGCGAGGTCATCACCATCGGCACCTCCTTCTAGCGCGCCTACGAGTGCGAGGTCGAGTGCTATGAAAATGCCGCGGCAATTATCACCTCCAAAGAGCTTGCGGCCATTAGGGAGGAGGTCGTCGAAGAAGCGCCCGACCCCAAGCGGTTGGCCGGGTCTTTTGAGTCTATAGAGGGCGCCAAGGAGGTCCTCATAGACCCTAGCGGCTCCAAGGGCAAAGTGGTGCGCATCGGCACCATGTTTTCCTCCAAATAGGAAAGCAGACTTGTAGACTTCCACCACGCCAACAGAGATATCTTTGTGTGGAGACCCTTGGACATGCCAACCATTTTGAGAGAAGTCACCGAGCACGCCTTGAAGATTAGGCTAGGCTCCAAGTCGGTGAAGCAGCGCCTGCATCACTTCGACGAGGATAAGCGCAGGGCCATCGGCGGGGAGATTGTGAAGCTTTTGGTAGCCAGGTTCATCAAGGAAGTATACCACCCCGAGTGGTTAGCCAATCCCATTTTTGTATGAAAAAAGAGTGGAAAATAGAGAATGTGTGTTGACTACACGGGTCTCAACAAAGCGTGTCCAAAGGATCTATTTCCTCTGCCATGCATAGACCAAGTAGTCGACTTGACCTCAGGGTGTGAAACCCTTTGCTTCCTTGATGCGTACTCCAGGTACCATCAAATCATGATGAAAGAGTCCGACCAGCTCACGACGTCTTTCATCACCCCATTCGGATTGTTCTGCTACATCACAATGTCGTTTGGTCTGAAAAACATGGGGGCTATGTATCAGCATTGTATACTCAAGTGTTTTGGTGACCTCATCAGGCAAACCATTGAGGCCTATGTAGATGACGTCATGGTCAAGTCCAAATAGGCTGACCAGGTCATAGCTGACCTAGAGCAGACCTTCATAAAACTCTGAGCAAACAGCATCAAACATAATCCCGAGAAATATGTTTTCGGGGTCCCAAGGGGTATGCTATTGGGTTTTATCATCTCCGAGCACGGCATCGAAGCCAACCCGGAGAAGATCTCAGCCATCATGAGGATGGGCCCGATTCAGAACATAAAGGGGGTACAACGAGTTACAGGGTGCCTCACCGTGCTCAGCCGTTTTATCTCATGCCTCGACAAATGAGGTCTCCCCCTCTATCGGCTTCTGAAGAAAGCCGACCATTTCAAATGGATGCCTGAGGCCTAGGAGGCACTTGACAAGGTCAAGCAGCTCCTAATGATGGCCTCGGTCCTTGTCCCCGGACCGATGGGGAACCGCTCCTGTTCTACATTACGGCCACCACACAAGTGATCAACATCATCCTGGTGGTAGAACGGGAAGGGGAGGGACACGCCCTCAAAGTATAGTGTCCTGTGTACTTCGTTAGCGAGGTCTTGTCCGATTCCAAGACTTGCTACCCCCAAATCCAAAAACTCATATATGTCATCCTTATCACCAAGAGAAAGTTGCGTCACTACTTTGAGTCACATCAGTGATGGTCATGACGTATTTCCCTCTCGGCAAGGTCATCCAAAACTAGGATGCCATAAGAAGAATCACGAAGTGAGCACTCGAGCTGATGGGTCAAGGCATTTCATATGCCCCTCGTATGGCCATCAAGTCCCAAGTGCTGGCTGATTTTGTTGCAGAGTGGATCGAGATCTAAATGCCGCCAGCAGTCATCGATCAAGAGTACTAGACGATGTACTTTCATGGATTGCTGATGAAGAAAGGCATTGGTGCAGGGCTAGTCTTTGTTTTACCCCTCAGGGTACGCATGAGGTACATGGTTCGCATCCATTTTCCCTCCTCCAACAATGTGGCCGAATATGAGGCACTCATCAATGGCCTATGCATCGCCATCAAGTTGGGTATCCGACGGCTTGACGTCCAGGGTGACTCCTAGCTAGTCATCGACCAAGTCATGAAGGAATCAAGCTGCCACAACGCCAAGATGGCTACGTATTGCCGAGAAGTCCACCAGCTAGAGGACAAGTTTGATGGTCTAGAGCTCAATCACATCCCAAGGTGTCTCAACGAGGCGGCTGACACACTTGCAAAAACAGCATCAAGAGCCGGTGCCGACGGGCGTCTTTGCTAGCAATCAGTACAAGCCTTGGTCTGCTACCAGGAGCTAGAATAGACCAGTGATGGGCCATTTGCCCTAGGCACAAGGGCTAACCAACAGGTGGCTCCATCTAACCCTGAAGTCATGGAGCTTGACAAGGATCCAGCGATAGACCCTGACCCTCTGGCCGACTAGAGGATGCCTTACCTCAACTACCTCCTCCATGAGGCGCTGCCGATGGACAAAATGGAGGCTCGGTGACTTGTGTGTCATGCCAAGTCCTTTGTCGTTATTGAGGGTGAGCTCTACAGGTGGAGCCACACCAAGATCCTACAGCGCTGCATCCCCATCGAACAAGGGAAGCAGTTGCTGAGTGATATCCATAGTGGCGTCTACAGGCACCATGCCACACCAAGGAGCCTAGTCAGAAACACATTCCAACAAGGCTTCTGCTGTCCAACCATAGTAGCCGATGCTAAACAAATTGTGCGCACCTATGAAGAGTGTCAATACTACGCTCGGTAGACCCACCTGTTGGCCCAAGCACTCCAAACGATCCCCATCACGTGGTCATTCCCAGTCTAGGGGCTTGATCTGGTCGGACCCCTCAAGAGGGCACCCAGGGGCTATACGCACTTGCTTGTCGCTATAGACAAGTTTACAAAGTTGATAGAGGTTCGACCGATCTCCGCAATTAAGTCCGAGCAAGCCATGTTGTTCTTCCTTGACATCGTCCATCGCTTTGGAGACCCAAACTCCATTATCACAGACAATGGCACGCAATTCATCAAGAAAAAGTTCCTCCAATTCTACGATGAATACCACATCTACGTCGATTGGGCCACCGTGACGCACCCTCGCATGAATGCGTAGGTTGAGCATGCGGACAGCAAGGTCCTACGAGGCCTCAATCCTAGGATCTTCAACCGGTTGAACAAGTTTGGCAGACAATGGGTCAAGGAGCTTCCCATGGTGCTTTGGAGCCTAAGGATGACCCCAAGCCAGGCCACCGGCTACATGCCATTCTTCATGGTCTATGGTTCTAAGGCTATCCTCCTGACCGACCTTGATTATGGAGCACCAAGGGTCAGGGCGTATGACAAATAGGGAGCCAAGGCGTCCCTCAAGGATGCCATAGACTAGCTAGATGAAGCACGTGATGTTTCCCTCCTCTGCTCGGCCAGGTACCAGCAAGCGTTGCGCCAGTACCATAGCCATCGAGTGTGGGGTTGGGCCTTCAACATCGGGGACCTGGTTCTTCACCTCGTCCAGAGCAACAAGAACTGATACAAGCTCTCTCTATTGTGGGAGGGATTGTACGTCATCATGGAGGTACTCTGACCAGGCACCTATAGGCTCAAGACCATCGATAGTGAAGTCTTCATCAACACCTAGAACATCAAACAGCTATGTTGCTTTTACCCTTAATTTATGCACGCTTTCTCTAATCGGTTTCGCTATCAACTCCTCGATCTTTAGTGACACACGACCCTAGCAACGACAAGGGGTCAGGCCTCACTCGGGGGCTAATAAGAGCATATCTATCTGGTAGACATTCTCTATGCCTGACCCTTTCTCATGTTAAGATCTAGAAGCAAGGGTTGTGAAAACAAATGCTAAGTAAAACTGGTCGGACCGCAAGAAACCTATGCCCCAGTGGCTACGGCGTTGTTGCTCACCAGCATGATCAGAGTTTTTTGCCCGCACCCCGAGGTTTTTAGCCTTAACAATAGAAAGAGTCAGAACGCATTAAAGAGTATATCTACCTGGCAAACAATCATTGTGCCTGACCCTTTCTCACGTTAAGATCTAGAAGCAAGGGTTGAGGAAACGAACGCTGAGTAAACTAGTCGAACTACAAGAAACCTACGCCCCAGCGGCTTTGGTATTTGTGCTCACCAGCGTGATCAGAGTTTTTTCACCTGCACCCTAAGCTTTATAGCCTTAATGATAGAAAGGGTCAGAACACATTAACCTTTTTATACAAAAATGGGAGAAGAGCTAAAAATCTATTTGGCCACAACAAAATTTAAGAGCTTGTCCACTTATTACAAGTTCGTCGCCTAGCTTATCTACCTAACTAATTTCTTGGGGATGATCTCATCCTCTATCTCCATAGGTAAGTCCTATGCCAGAGAGGCCACCTCCTTCTTGATGTCATCCAGCTTGGCGTTGGTGTAGATAGGCGCGAGAACCATCGTAGGTAAGACCTATGCCAGAGGAGCCACCTCCTTCTTGATGTCATCTAGCTCGGCATCGGTGTAGATAGGCGCGAGAACCATCATAGGTAAGGTGGGATAAGGAGCTAAAAACACTCCTATGTCCCATTTAGGCCTAGGAGTTCGAAGGCTGGCCCTCTGATAGGTTCAAAGCCACTCTGAGGCACCCTTAGAGTGAGGGGTGGAAAGAGATGGGACCACTAGGGGCTAGTACCTAGGTGCACGAGCACCATGGGCATCTTGGGCCACGTTTGAGTCTTGGTCGATTCCCAGTCCATGGTTTTTCCTTGAAGAAAGGCAACGATCCCTTAGGACTGGCCGAACGGACCCGAGAACTATATGGATTGGCCACTGACAATCTAGAGTCGGTCACCAGATGACCCATGCTAGACCCCCATGAATGGGAAGCTAGAGCCCTACTTGGACTAGCTCGTTAACACCTCACAGAGCACCATGTTTCGTCCATCGAGGAAAAATGTGGCATGGCTCAGCCCCTCTATTTGATCAAAAAATGCTTGAGGGATGACGGTCACAAAGACGAGCTGACCCCTTGACCGGACCCCTACAACGTGTGGGGGCTCGAGGGAAGTTGGACTCGCAAGGAGACCGAATGCGCGGTCATAGGACAATGGCTTAGATCCTAGGGAGGGGTACGTACAAAAACAAAGAATAACGTTTCTCAAACAAAAAATGCTTTCTCTTACCAGTTTTGCTATCGTCTCCTCGATCTTTAGTGAAACCTGACATCGGCAATGGCAAGGGGTTGGTCCTCACTCGAGGGCAGATAAGGGTATATATATACACATCCATTCTGAAATAGTCATCCTACCCGACCCTTTCTCACATTAAAAAACTAGAGACATGGTTTGCAGAAACGAACGCTGAGTAAAACTGGTCGGACTGGAAGAAACCTACACCCCAGCGGCTATGGCACTCTTGCTTACTAGTGTGATCAGAGTTTCTCACCCACACCTCAAGCTCTTCAGTCTTAACAATAGGAAGGGTTAGAACACATTAACCCTTTTTACACATAAAAAAGGGAGAAAGAACAAATTTGTTCAACCGAAACAAAAGAACAAGCTTGTTTAAACAAAATAAAAGGGTTGAAACTTGTCTGCTTATTACAAATGTGCTGCCTGACCTATCTGACTAAACTAACGCCTTGGGGGGATGAATTCACCTTCTATCTTAGCAGAATGGTCATGCACTAGGGGGGCCACCTCCTTCTCGATGTCGTCCAGCTCAGCGTCAGTATAGACGGGCATGAAGCCTTGGCTCATCGTCGCCAAATTTATGTTCTCGTAATGAGAACAGGCGATCATGAACGATCGGTGAACGCCAAAGTGAAGCGCATCCCTTGCCATATCACATGTCCGATCTATGATCTAGGTGGCGTAAACCATGAGCGAGCTTGTCTCCTGCTCTGGGGCTAGCTTGAGCTCATCACAGACTAGCTGGACAACGACGCACAGGTTGTCATGTTTGTCGCTCTCCTTCTAGAGGGTGTCGTTCACCTCACTGAGCTCCTTCTCTAGGCTATGGCTCTTCACCACCTTTGCCCCAAGCTTGTTGTTGAGACCTATGCAAGTCACGTACCGACCGTTTCAAAAGGCTTACCATAGATTCTAGGGAGAAAGACAACAAGCGAAACTAAAGACTTACCATTCATGTCTGCTCGAAGCCTGCGCACCTCATCACGCTGTTGGGTCACCTCGGCCCCCAGGCACCGGACCACTTCTTGGCGCTAAACGACCTCCACGGCGAGCCTGGTGGCCACACCCTCGGCTGCAACCTTTAGGTCCCTCTCCCCCTAAAGCTCAACCTTAAGGTGGTCAATCCGCTGCTAAGCGTCGGTGCACTCCTAGCGAGCCAGGTCAATCCCTGTGCGGACCTCCTCTATGGCCCGGAGCAAATCATCATGTTCCTTCCATAGCCGCTCGACCTCCACGGCATCTGTGCGCACCCTTCTCCTCAGCCTCACAGGCATTGTTGTGAGTGTCTTCTCCCTAACTCAGAGGTCAGCCACCTCCCAGGCGGTAGGGGCAAGCTTAGCCACCTCCTGATGGGCGGAAGCGAGCTGTGCGACTAGCCCCTCACTCTGCCGCATCTCCTCAGCAAGGAACTAGGACTTCTCCCAACTACGAGCCATAAGGATCTATGAAGAAGACAAGACTTAGAGGTGTAGAAAGAGAGCATGAGGGTCAGAAGCACAGTCATATCATACCTAGCCAACCGGGGCAACAATGTCACGCATTGAGCTCAGCATGGTGGTCAAGGGGCAAACCGCATCGCCAACCTCCATGTGGATGCTCCCCCATTCCCTCTCCTCTACTGCTTCATTAAGGGCAGCCACTAGGACTAGAGACCAAGACGTCCTCACGCCGACCTCAAGCGGCGCCGACCTCTCTTGTGGCGGTAGCTCCTCTAGAGTGGCTCCTCTAGTGATAGAGGGGGCAGGTAACATGGACAAGGAGGCTTGCCTAGTCACCACATCTACAAAGGATGCCTTAGGTGCACCCCCTTTTGTTCGCTCCATGTGGACACGGCCACCTGCACGGATGACGGCTCCAGCCATGCCGCCTCCGCCTATGACGTCAAGGACATGACCGGCCACATCACACCTGCCATGGGTGCCCCAGACATGCCCTCCTCTGCCTGCTCTCCCATGGACGCAGCCATCGGCTGTGCCTCCTCGGTCGATGTCGTGGCTGCCCCAACGCCACTCACGCTCACCATAGGCGTGGTGCCAGTCGGCTCCTGGCGCGTTTGCTAGAGGAGGATCTTTTTTGGAGCGAGCCGCAGGAGAGTCCCACATCCTCCGACGTTGCAAGGGACATGGCAGTCAGTTCACAGTAAAAATATGTTAAAACAAAAGGATGAAAAAACTCTTGACTCATCCTGACACCATCATGCGAGGACATTTTGGGGTCAGCTTGCTCGACCTTGGCTGCTCCTCGTTGGCACGTTGCCTCTTAAAGCCCACCCTTGGCTCAGAGGGCTCAGACAAATTAGAATGACCACCTCTCGCTGACTCCAAAGGCGCCGCCGAGGGCTTGGACAAAGAGGGGTGACCTATTTTTGTTGGCTTTGAGGCCGCCATAGACGGTCTAGACAGAGTAGGATGGTCTAATTCCGCTGGCTTCGGGGCCACCGTTGAAGGCCCAGACAAGGCGAGGTGGCCTGATTCCACCGGTTCTGAGGCCGCCATCGATGGTCCAGACTGGGCGGGGTGGTTTGATTCCACTGGCTCTAGGGGCACATCCTCCCCCTACTGCCCTGTGGCTTGCCGCAGGAAGGGCCCTGCCTACGGCGAAGGTGGGTCCTCGTCCCTAGTGACCAGATCATCTCACGGGATGGGTGACCCAGAGCCATCATCCTCCTCCTCCTCCTCTTCTGATGAACCTTGACGTCACTTCCCTCGGAGCAGCTTCATTGACTACTTCAACCATTGTTTCTTCTCCTTGTCATTCTTCTTCTTCTTCCTTTGTTCATCCGTGGCATAGTTCACCACATTCATGGTTGCGTGCTCTGGCAGCGATGTGATAGAGTCCTAGAAGACTAACCGTATCGGTAGCTCGATGAAGCCCGCTTTCGGCCACATCACGGGATGCCTCGAGATTGGGAACATGACATCGGCCTTCCCCATGGCCTCCTTGATGTGTTGTGCGACCTCACTATCATAGAGCAGCCCCTCCCATTGGCACTGGGGTCTCCTGGCCTCTCTCTTTCTTCTTGATCAAGGAGATAAAGAAGAAATATCTCCATAGCTCAAAGTAGGGCTCAATCCCTAGGTACCCCTCACACATCATGATGAAGGCCATGATGTGCTAGATCCCATTGGGGTTCAAGTGCTGCAGCTCGATCTGATAGTGGTGCAGTAGACTTCGAAAGAACAGGTGGGGAGGAACCATGAGTCTATGCTCGTGGAAGGGCACGAAGGAGATGACATAGCCGTCGAGCAGCACCGGTGCATCCTCACGGCCGAGCATAAGCCACTCTGCCACATCGGTCCTCCCATGGAGAAGACCACGCTTGACAAGGCCCTTCATGTGTGCATGGGTAACATTAGAGCGGTATCACGAATCTATGGAGGATGGAAGCGACTGCGGAGAATCAAAGGCGGCAGCGGAGAAGCGGAAGCTACAGATCTAGGGCTTCGACGATAGATTAGCAAGCACGGCAGATCTAAATGGTGGCGACAGAGAAATGGAGAAGGTAAGGCTATGGTTTTGGTGTGCAAAAACATGAAGGGGAAGGCTTCTATTTATAGGACAGAGCGGGGCGAGAAGGCGAACCGTCCGCTTAGGTTCACGCGCCTGTTACGCCGTGTCACGTCACCTCCCTCCGAAGATCATGCGCATGCTATCTCTGGCCGCGCCCTCAAACGACACACAAGATGACGGTTCGTTCGGTCGATGGGCCAAGAACCATCATAGGTAAGGAGGGATACAAAGCTAAAAACTTTCCTACAACCCATTCAGGACTAGGAGTTTGGAGGCTGGCCCACCGATGGGTTCACAGCGAGGGGTGGAAAGGGATGGGCCCACTAACAGCCAATACCTAGGCACACGAGCGCCGTGGATATCCTAGCCCATGTTCGAGTCTTGGTTGATTGCCAGTCTATGGTTTTTTTCTTGAAGAAAGGCAACGAGCCCTTGGGACCGGCCGAATAGACCCAAGAACTATATGGATTGGCCGCCAAGAGAATGGAGTCATTCACCAGCTGACCCATGCTAGACCCCCATGAATAGGAAGTCAGGGCTCCACTCGGACTAGACCGTTAACAGCTTACCGAGCACCATATTTTGTCCATCAAAGAAAAACATGGCACGTCTCAGCACCTCTGTTTTATCAAAAAACGCTTGAGGGATGACGATCACAAAGATGAGCCGACCCTCGATTGGACCCCTACTACGTGCAGGGGCTCGAGGGAATTTGTACTCGTAAGGAGACCAAACGCGCGGTCGCAGTACGACTGCGGACCGATCGGATCCTAGGGGACCAGAATCAAGAACAATCTTTTTGACCTCCTGAATCCTACGGTTACATGCCCCCTAGAAGACCGATCACGACAAAAGGTAACCGCCGTCCTACCAGGACACGCCGTGGGCTACAAAAAGAAGGTCAAGGCCCTCAGAGTCCTCCCGTCCAAAAAAGCCACCAAAGAAGTATTCTACTCCTTCGCAGGCTCGGGGGCTACTGACGGGTATCGATATTAGGGATACCTAAAGCAAGGAAGTTAGCACCCACGCTAACTTTTCTGGATGGTTCGAGACGTATTAAAAGGTCTCGCACGACCCAAAGGCCACGGGCTCCGTATCACTCGACCTCAAGGCCACGGGCTCTGTCTCACCTGACCTTGAAGACATGGGCTCTGTCTCGCCCAACCTCGAGGCCGCGGGCTCCATCTCGCCCGACCCCTTGGGTGCGGGCTCCGTCTCGTTCAACCTCGAGAATGCGAGTTTCATCTCGTCCGACGGGGACCCATACTGCCGCCAACCACTCCAGGTCCAAACGTATGGGCCTAGGTCAAAACTTTGACGCTAGGGAAGAGGCTAGCACGCCTCAATGTAACTCGTGGCCATGACCGCCCATACCGGGGGATTCATATCAAGAACAATGTCGGACGTGTCGGTGCTATTTTGCCTAATCCTCGTACGGACGCTGACAGGCGCGTCAGTTCACCACGACGTCCGTCGGGACGGAGTGGAACGCCATGATAGGCAGATGACGCCTGCGCATGGTGCTAGTGACGAACAGGGCCGCGACATGGAGTCGTCCCTGTTGATATCTACAGGATCAGCGGGACTCGCATGAAGGAGAAGAAGGACCTGACAAACCTAGAAGCCTTCTCTCTCTCGTTCTTCTCCTTTTTCTCCTCTGTAACCTGTGCTTTCCCATCTCCTATCAAAGGGGAAGCAGCGTGCCCCACGTCGGGAGATCGGAACACAAGAGCACGACATGAGCACATGGCTGAGCGGGCAAGCGAGCTCACAGCACCCGTTCACTCCTTCCACCAGAGACTTGGGATCCTTTCCCTCTCTCGCTTGTTTGTAACCCCTACTACAAACCAAGTGTCAGTAATACGAGTAGCAGCGAACTGGACGTAGGGACGCTCCGCCCGAACCAGACGCTCCCCCCGAACCGGTAGTCTAACTAGTACGACGACTTAGCAGGGAATGCACGTATTTGTGCTTAACGCTTGTGATGGTTTAGTAAAAGAAAAGGAATCCCCCCAAGTCTCTTGGTTGGTGGAAATTTGTCGTGTGATTTGACCATTTGGGCCCTGTTCGGCTTACCCTATATTCAGCTTGTTCGGCTTCTTTTTTCAGCTGGAACAGTGTTTTTCTCTTACAACAATTCAGCCGAAACAGTGTTTTCAGTCAGTTTCAGCCTAGTTTCAGACCAGCGAATGGGGCCTTCTTGTAGTTGTAACATCTAACCTACTGATCATATACAATTGACAAATCTTTGTTGCCTACTAGTTGGCTAATGATAAGCCCCTAGGCTCCGCTGATGCTCGCTATAAGCTGGGATGACGTCGGCTCCACATCACCGCGGATGAGTTGATCTTGTTAGTTACTCCCTCCGTCTTAAATAAATCGAAACTTCTAAAAATTGTTCTAAGTTGAATTTTTATAAGGTTGATCGACTTTTATATGAAAAATATCAACTTTATAACACCAAATAAATACATTATTATAAAAATATATTTCGCGATACATCCCATGATACTATTTTTTGTATCATAAAAATTTCTATTCTTTATGTAATAAATTTGGTCAAACTTACATAATTAAGTTTAATTTAGTATAATTTAGGAAGTCAATTTTTTTATAACAAATCGATTTATTTAGAAACCAACGCGGTAACTAAAGAAAATGTTGCATTTGATACTAAGCACTGTTTTTAGCGTGCATGATAATTATAATTATATGCCAGATACTGATGTAGCATGTGCGTATCTTTGTGCAGGCAGCAGACCAGCAGTTCTTGATTAAGCATCGCATTTAGTATGGAATATTACGTCTGTTGGATTGGATAGCTACGACCAAAATTAATAATGATAATAATCAGAAATAATAATGACGTGTCTTGGTTGGTGGCAATATGTACGGTTGTCTTTCATTTTTTTTTACCATTAGCAGATAATTTTTGACCATTTGCAGTGGACGAGTCTAACAATACAAATCACTAGCGCCAGCTGCCAATTAAGCATGGCATCGACTCCACGGCCTGTTCGGTTTACCTTATATTCGTTTTGTTCGGCTTCTTTTTTTAGCCGAAACAGGCTTCTTTTTTCAGCCAAAATAGTGTTTTTCTCTCACAACAAATCAGCTGAAACAGTGTTTTCAGACAGTTTCAGTCAAATTTTAGACCAGCGAACAGAGCCCACGTCACCGTGCACGTCGTGGCAGACGAATGCTGACGCAGATCCTCAGCTTATGCGGAGGCAGTTGTTCAAACCACGAGGGTCAGTTAGGAAGATTACGCAGATCCTCAGATGACGTGGTTTGAACAAATGCCACGTAATCTGAATCCAAGCAGTTGTTCAAACCACGAGAGACAGCTGCAGCTGCAAAGTATACTTTGCCTTTGCCTGCTCGATTCTCATTTCGATTTTCGGCGCGCCTGCAACTGTTGGACTATAGTTCAAACTTCAAACCAGCGAGTTTGGGAATGTTTTTTGTTTTTTTTTTTTTTGGTTCAATTCCGCACCTTAATGAACTGAGGGAGTACGCTTCCCTGGTCTGATGGCGGATCCAACCAAATACGCCTTCACAGCTCATAGTTGGTTTGGTTCACAATTTCAGCTCATTCAGCTATTCCACACGGGTTGACAGTGAGAGTCCGCGCTCCATCCGATATCCATATCGCGCTCCAAATCATCAACAAAGGAAAAAAAAATGGACGTAACCAAATATCATCCAAATCTTCTAATCAAAGTAGTCATGAAGCTTGATTATTAATCAGCCTCTTTTTTCTTAAGATTTAATAATGGGCATCATGGCAAAGGAGAAAAAAAACAGAAATCATCTATTATTAAAAAAATGTTAAATGTAAAAAGAAAAAGATACTTGTCGCTTCATTAGATCATGGAGGAAAGGATGAGTCAGATCTCCCAGGTATAACCCATTAGGCCTTGTTCGGTTGTTATCAAAATCAAAGGGGTTGAAGGGGATTGGAGGGGGTTGAGAGTGATTTTATCACTCCCACCCCCCTCCATGATCTAATGGCTGTCAGCAAACCCCCCTCCATGATCTAATGGCTGTCAGCAAACGCTTGTAGATCTGTGTTTTTTCATTAATCACTTACATATAACACATAGATTTTCTATGGTGGAATTAATGTGAACTTTGCATTGCTCAATTTATTTATCATTTTATTTTCAGTGTTAGTATTTTAACTCGGGGCGCCTTTGGTGTCCTAAGTCCTGATAAAAGAGAATGTTTGTGTTAGATGCGACGAATCAATGTAAAAAATTTAGCTGTTTTAATGGAGATGAAACCCAAAAAAAATGTTAATGAACAAAAGCCAGACGAGAGTAAATAGAAAACTAGAGTTTGAGCAAAACTAAAACCGAATACTTGAGACGTTGGCGGAGTTGTACATGAGGAGGGAGATGTGAGTTTAGAAGGTCAAGTAGTGCCTAAAAAGAATACCTTTTGGTATACGGGATCGACGCTACAGAGGGATGGAGATATTGATGTAGACGTTAGCCATAGAATCAAAGCAGTGTGGACAAGCTTCTGGTATCCTTTGACAAGAGGGTACCACAAAAGTTAAAAGACAAGTTCTATAGAACGGAGATTAGACTGCCTATGTTGTATAGAGCAGAATGTTGGCCTAAAATAATTCGACATTTTCAACAACTGAGTGTTTCAGAAAAACGTATAATATGATAGATTTGCGGTCACACAAGAATAAAAACGATAATATACGTGATCGCTGTAACACCCCGGTGTTACGATCTTATTTAGCGCCACGATTTAGGCCTAAGTTAATTTTTCGTAACAAGTTCTCGGAATTTTTAATTTAAAACGTATTCGACGCGATAAGCGAATCTGGGGCGACTTTGTTTCGTGGACTCAAATACACGCTCAAGTTAAATTACGCCGTACGGAGAAATATTAAGGACTATCCGATAACGATGCTATCGAACGATAATCCGGGCAATTAAATAGCGAACGGTGTGTTCTAGTAGATTAAGCGGGGAAAACAACTTTTATAAATAAAATAAATCCATTAAGAACGATATATATATTTACTCGCGGGTTTTGTTTTTGTTGAGCACGAACTAACGAGAAAGAGAGCGCAGCAGTTTCGTTTATTTTTCCGGCGTACAACGTACTAGCCTGGTATTGCAAGTATGCACTGTCTGGTCTTCCGTCGTGGCTCTGCGTTGCAATGCTGCCGTTCCCGCTAAGCGCCACCGTCCGACTGCCAGTTCCGTCGCTTCTCCCGGCAGCACCATAAATGCCTTGCTTGTCTCCTCTGCGCGTTTGTTTCTCTGCTTGGTACTGCTGCTGCTGTACTGGACGTGCAGATGACCACGCAAGTTTGCTTCCTCATTGGCCCGCTCCTGTCCTCCAGTCATGGCCGCACTTGCTGATGCACTTGCACGGACGGTGACTGCACGTTCACACACACACACACACACACACACACACATATATATATATATATATATATATATATATATATATATATATATATACACACACACACGCAAGTTGTGTCACGGCTCTGTATCTTCACGAAGCCTGCCCACGTAGATGGAGCTGATTCGCGTCGTCGGTCAGCTGATCACATGCGGCCAGCGAACCTGTTCATCACCAGCAGAACGCATTTTTAAAGCACTAGCAGCCGAACGTCCACTGCTGCTCTGCCCGTTCGGTCTTGTATTGCCTACCGTGGCCTGTCGCGCGTCCTGTCTCTGTCTGTCTCCTGCTCGCGGTTGCTTCTCTGTCTCTCTCCCTTTCTTTTCTTCAACGAGAGGAGGCGCTTCTGCTCCGGTCCGCCACGAGACGCCGCCACCACCGAGCCGCGTTGCTGAGCCGCTCCGCCTGTGCCGTAGTGCTCCACTGCCGTGCCGTTCTTGCAGCTTACCGCACCTCCCCGCGCTAGACCGCTCCACCTCCGGCTCGCGCTCGCCGTCGGCCGAGCTCCGCAGCCGCAGCGCCTCGCCCCGCCCGCGCCGAGTGCGCTGCTCCTCCCTGGCGCCTTCGTCGTCGTCATCGTGCCGCACCACCGCGTGGCCAGCCTCGCCGACGAGCCGCACCCTCCGCGCCTGGTGCGCCTTCTTCCACCGATCCACTGACGACGGCCGCCTCGTCATCGACAATCTCTGTGAGTCACCCGTGTCCGTGCCTGCTAGCTAGCTACACCGGCCACCCGTGCTGTTGCTACTTGCTATATCTCCTTCCACATATACCTATCATCTAGATCTGAGAGCGATGCGGCCGTACGTGCTATATGCTAGTTGTTGGCGCATTGATGATCAAATTTTTCATCAGGGCTAAGACGGAATCAGCTTTGATCTTGTTGGTGGCAACTGATGGTGACGTACGCTTAATAGTCGTAGGCAAGCAGAGCAAGCAGCCGGCCATGCTGGCTTGTGAGCTTTGGCTTGTTAGCTTGATGGTGTCACTCCGACATCATGCGTGATTTATGGCCGTTTTCCTTTAGAAAAAGAATTCCAGAAATACAATAGAAATACACCAATACTAACCTCTTCACTCATGACTGGGTTTCACCGATGGACCGGGCCGGTTTGGTGGCGATCCCTTTTAATTTTCTAAAAGTACATGTTAATTTAGTCTCGGAAGTAAACTTGTAAAATTCGTAGAAAATCACAGAAAAATCATAAAAATGCCAAACCAGTTTTGCTAGTCTCCTAAAATCGTGATCTACCTACTAGTTTGATTTGTTCACTTAGTGGATAATATTCTTAGGAAGCTATATAATTAATTAGAGATAATTAATATTACGAAAAGGTAAACTTGTAGGAATTGGTATGGTAAATTGGTAATATTGTTGAATCTGGAATTTGTATAGTAGACTCCTAGCAGTAGCAGTTACTCACCGTAATTTTTGTAGCTCCAGAATGATCAGTTGCTAAATAGATAATGATGTCTTATTTTGAATACTGATTAAATCGATAGAATAAAATAAAGAAACACCGTTGGTTTATATAACTAAATTAATCGTTGGGAAATAACGTCTTATCCGACAATGTGTATATGTAGCCTAAGTACGGTCGTCGTTAGAACTAGCCCGTTAACTCGAGAGGCGTACGTCGTGTTATACGAGTCACGATTGCAGTCAATTAATTATATCTTTGCATGGCATTACATTGCATATCATAATAGGGACGTCGGTGGATCACGGAGTCATCGGGAGTTGCTGGAGGAATGGTGCTTTTGGAGATCATATCGCCATGATGGAAAGCTAACTTCTGATTATATTTTTCCCAGGCAAGCCCCGGTGCACAACCCCTACTTTCTGCAGTTTAAATTATAATTGTGCATTAAGTTTTAAGGAGTTAAATGAAACCCACTTGCATATATATATCTTCATCCCATGAGTCTTACTAGTATGACAGGATCGTGTAGATTGCTATGCTACAGGACTCCGGTAGAAGTCGAGTGATTGCCGGTCACTCGCGAGAGATAGAAAATATATTATTGGATTACTATCACTTGGAAAATATGAAAATGGTGGAAAGGAAAATGGTGACCGGGCAGGGATATGGTTTGGGTATTGGTGGGTGTAAGAAGTTGTGTCGCCGCGGAGGCGGGTCATAGCTTGGTTACACCGTTTCTCCCTGTCTGGTCGATTAAGGACCGATCGTGCATATGACTCTAGGCAGGTCACAGACTTATTATCCCGAGCACATACTTGTGTATGGGCGCTTGGAAAGCTTGTTGCTCTCTTGTCGCGGATCCGGCTCTTTCCGGACCGACTGTCAGGGTTTGTTTTTGGTGGAGGTCTTTGCACCGTACTGAGTCCGGGACTCAGGGGCGGGGGCTTGGAGTCCCAGTTTGGACGGGGACCTGGACACCCGGGACAGGAGAGTGATGGGTTGGTCCTGCTTGTGCCTGGGGTACAAGCGGGGCGTGTGTTTTCGGGGTACCCAGCTGGGGGCATTGATTCGCGAATCGCCGGGCTATCCGGTACGGCTTGTCTACGGTTTAGCATCGTAGTAAAAACTGAAAGATGAAAGATGGAAGATGGACAAAGGAAATCTGATTGCTTACCACTTGCTTGAAAGTAGCACAGGTGCTCACATAGAATGGTTAGTTAATGAACCAATGCGGCTATTAATAAAAATCAAACATAAGGACGCACGCTTAGTAATGCTTTCTGCAAATGCAACCCACAAACCAGATAGCCTTACATATCCTTGGAGTCTTTTCTTTTCTCCTATCGGGTAAGTCTTGCTGAGTACAATTGAGTACTCAGGGTTTTACTCCCCCCTGTTGCAGGTGACAGGTGGACGCTTGAGCTGACCTTTGTGTGTGGATTCCTCCTGGTGGGCTCAGAGAGGATTTCCTTTACGCTGCGATCGTAGTGGTTATTTATAACTCTCACCAAATACTTTTATAAATGAAAGTTTCATAATCTGTTGTCGTAGTCTATATATATCAATACTTCACCATGTCATTAATAGATGTTTATTTCTGTTGTAACTCTGTTCACATGTTTCTATTCCGCTGTTCAATTAAATTATTTATAACTCTGATAACATGATTTCATTCCGCTGTTATATTAATAAATATTATACTTTGATGTTGTATTAAAAGTGATGTAAGAAATGGTTACGAATGATGTAAGCTTTATTCTCTCATTTGTGATTCTGGTGGCAAAAATGTGGATTTTCGGGTTCTCCCCTGGGGTGTGTCCGACGGAACCGAGTAATCTAGTGTTATCCCCTGAGTGCTTAGTGTCTAATGGAAGACAAGCACTCCTGTGAGGCATTAAATTAGGCGGTTCTGCCACAGGTGGTATCAGAGCATAAATGAGGAAATAAAGCTTCGAAAACCTATTCTAAACTAAAAATTGACAACCCATTGTTGCAAAAAGTTAGGACGTTGCATGCGAAGTTATATACGTAGCCCTATTACTATGGTTATGTATCCAGGATAGATGGCACTCTGCTGACTTAGATAGGCTTGATCAAGTTTTCTGCAGGTACACTGACTCGAGCATAGTTCGATAGTATTGACTAGTTACAGGGAGAGAACGATGTGCCAAAATTCTGAGAACGGTTGCTCTATATGTTGGCAACGGTGAAAGGACGTATAGGACGCGCATTCATGCATATCCCGTTTGTGCATTGTAGTACTCGTATTACTTGCAGATACACCGTCCATAGGGGTCATGCGTGTCGTATTGTGCACGAATGTCTCGTCCTATTCTAGAGTTAGGTCTGAACTGTGGCTTCGTGTTTCGCGTTCGCCCGTGGTTCACGCCGGTCGTGACCCACGTCTCCCCGTACCTCTTTCTGCGCTCTTGTCGGACCCTTGCCCTGTAGTCGTACTAGTCAGTAATGACATCGCACGTCGCTCGCCTCGAACTCGTGGAATTTGGTCGATCCGCCGTAGTGATATCGCGCGGGAACCCTGGTGAACCGCGCCAGGACCACTGAACGCTCCGCCTTTATAAGTAGAGCTTGGCTTAGCCATTGGTATCACCACTCAGCGCACTTTAGCTCGCTTAGCTTCTCCTTTGAGCCAGTTTTTCACTCAGCCTTCCTTGCAACCACCGCCAGAGATGGCAGGAGCCTGGGTTAGCACCTACTGCCTGAATGTTGAGGGGTTTCCCAAAATCCTGCATGCCACCCTGCAAAAGCTCGGAGTCAATGATCGCCCCAAGTATGAGGGTCGTGAGTATGAGGAGCATGGCACCGAGCGGTGTGAGGTTACAGTCTACGTCGGGAAGAGTGAAGAGTTCCCTAACCTCACCAAAGCCTGGAGTGTGACCGCAACCGGGTTTAGCTTCATCGACACCTACCAGGTTGTGGCCCGCAAAGCCTTACGGTACCTCTGCCAGATCTATGAGGAGCCCATTGCCCGTACCCCCATGCGGTTCTTTCCACCTTTGGATAGGAACCGGCGGGCATGGAGGGCTCGCATGGAGGCTTTGCAAGGGCGGGATGTGCAAGAGGACAGTCCCACTATGGTGCACTTGACCACGTACCTGCTCGCTCTGGATGAGCAGTACGACCGTCAAGCCTTGGAGCTGAGGGCGTGCCTTCTGCGCGCCGAGGAAGCCGAGGTCTTCAACCGGATGCTCCAGGTGCAGCTCGCCGAAGCGCATGCCAGCGCTGCAGCTGCTGAGAGCCGAGAGGCTACCATGGAGGAATCTCTGAAGGAGGCTGAAGATCGGCATGTCCATCAGCTGGGTGAGGCCTATCTGTTCACTAGGGCTAGGCGGAGGTCGCTGGTTGATGGAAGGCAGGATGCCCCGATCTTGGAAGGGATCCCTCTCCACCCGCCAGAAAGAAGGAGAACTGGTGTTATAGCACCGCCCGCACCTCCACCCTTGGAAGTGTCAGATGAAGAGCCCTTGGTTCCTCTCACTCAGCCGTTGCCCCGCGAGGATGTAGACTAGTTGCCTTGGGACGTTGTGCCCGTAGTAGTAGTGTTTTTCGTTGCTGTCCCACTGTATTTTTCTCTTGCCATTGTTGTCGTCCGTAGTTGTTGAGATCGTCCGGCCGTAGGTGAATGCTATGTCGTGAATGTGAGCCTGAATGCCTGTACGTTGTACCCATGTAAGATCGTTGGAACATGCATTTTAATTATTTTGCTGTGTTTATTGCGTTCATTTACTTTAAAGTCTTGTTAGGCTTGCTCTAAGTTTTCAAGGGCGATGATAAGTGAGTTACAAGAGAAGTTGACATTCAGATGCCAAGCAGATCAACCGTGATTGGATGTTATTGGACACTGTATCGACTAACTTTGGATGTCCCAACAGAACACTTGAATCTTTTTAAAACAAATCCGTCGTTGGATTTGAATTCCTTGTCCCTTGTTGTGGAGGGAAACCTTTGTTGTTGAATTTTTCCCTTGCGATACCGCTTACTCTGTGGTCTATGACCCCACTGCCTTCATGGCGTGTAAGTTGGTGATAGTTGCCTGGTTAAAAGCTTATGGTGCCGCGACGAAACCGAGGGCTCCATGTGGAACAGCTGCCACATGTGACGCTGCTCGGCACGCGCTGGTATCGAGGTTGTTAACCAAGTACCTTTACCAAGTTACACCGCCGTACGGTTTTGTTTTAAAGTTTTCTCCTTGAAAATGTTTGGGTGTTCAAACGGGAAATCCATAATGGGGATGCAAAAGTGTCTTTCAAGGTAAAAAGGAGATGGTTTGGAGAAAGGAAGTATGACATGATCTGGGTTTACAGAAAAGACGAATGTGGTCAAGGAAGGTCAGCAGTGGTCAGCAGTGGATAGTCGGGAGTAGTTGCAAAAGTCAGAGTGGACGTTTTGTCCCAAGCCCTGTGCTTAGTTGACCGTCCTACGCATGCCGGGTTATTTCGCTGCGTGCCCTGCAAACGCCGTCGATGTCGGGTCCATTATCGTCCCGTTTTCGCGTGACCGCGGCATCGTGCAGTGCCCGCCATCTTTGTGCACTGTGCGTTGCTCCTTTTGCAGCATCCGGTCGGCTCCCGACTCTCGCGCCTCGTCCCCGTACCGGACCCCCCCCCCCCATTTCCCTTCTTTTCCTTCTTCTTTGGTGACACAACCGCCCGCACGCCTGCCTCATCGAGCGGACCCCCCTCTACTCTCCTTTATTTCCCCCTCCGCCGCTCGCGCAGGAAGCACGCCATGTTTTTGACCTTATCTCCACATCATGCACCGTCTGTGTATTCCAGCCCCGCCGCATCCGCCGTCGATGTGTTGCTTTTCCCTCCCCGTTCGCCTATTTAAGATACCCTTGGTCCTTGCTCTTCTTCTTCATCCCCGTTCCTTTCCCTTTCACAGCAGAGCTACGAAATCCAGTCGACGTTGTGAAGCTAGGTTTGGTAGTCTGAGGTGATAGTGTGATCTGAGAAGAAGGAAGGATCCAATTCGTCGAAGAAGTTCAAGTTCCCTTTTTGGGTAGTCAATCTTAGGGTGCACGATGTTTTACTTCTCAGTCGACTGTTTCTGGATTTGTTGGTGCTACGCCATGTTTTGGATAATCATTATCTTGTTGTTTCTCCATTGTCCTCGTCTATCTCGACTTCTAGAGTAGGTCTTGGTTGTATCAAGTTGCTCCTAACCATGTATCCCTAGATCCCCGTGTGGTTTAGTATTCGAAGTCGTGTAATGTTTCGTGTAATCCCCAATCTCCGAAATGTAATCGTGTTTTCCCCTTCTGGTTCTTGTTTCGAATCTCGGGACGAGATTCTTTTTAAGGGGGGTTGGTTGTAACACCCCGGTGTTACGATCTTATTTAGCGCCACGATTTAGGCCTAAGTTAATTTTTCGTAACAAGTTCTCGGAATTTTTAATTTAAAACGTATTCGACGCGATAAGCGAATCTGGGGCGACTTTGTTTCGTGGACTCAAATACACGCTCAAGTTAAATTACGCCGTACGGAGAAATATTAAGGACTATCCGATAACGATGCTATCGAACGATAATCCGGGCAATTAAATAGCGAACGGTGTGTTCTAGTAGATTAAGCGGGGAAAACAACTTTTATAAATAAAATAAATCCATTAAGAACGATATATATATTTACTCGCGGGTTTTGTTTTTGTTGAGCACGAACTAACGAGAAAGAGAGCGCAGCAGTTTCGTTTATTTTTCCGGCGTACAACGTACTAGCCTGGTATTGCAAGTATGCACTGTCTGGTCTTCCGTCGTGGCTCTGCGTTGCAATGCTGCCGTTCCCGCTAAGCGCCACCGTCCGACTGCCAGTTCCGTCGCTTCTCCCGGCAGCACCATAAATGCCTTGCTTGTCTCCTCTGCGCGTTTGTTTCTCTGCTTGGTACTGCTGCTGCTGTACTGGACGTGCAGATGACCACGCAAGTTTGCTTCCTCATTGGCCCGCTCCTGTCCTCCAGTCATGGCCGCACTTGCTGATGCACTTGCACGGACGGTGACTGCACGTTCACACACACACACACACACACACACACACACACACACACATATATATATATATATATATATATATATATATACACACACACACACACGCAAGTTGTGTCACGGCTCTGTATCTTCACGAAGCCTGCCCACGTAGATGGAGCTGATTCGCGTCGTCGGTCAGCTGA
This sequence comes from Miscanthus floridulus, assembly GCF_019320115.1. Lineage (NCBI taxonomy): Eukaryota > Viridiplantae > Streptophyta > Magnoliopsida > Poales > Poaceae > Miscanthus > Miscanthus floridulus. Next base: position 105,466,781 of record NC_089598.1, read on the forward strand.
TCACATGCGGCCAGCGAACCTGTTCATCACCAGCAGAACGCATTTTTAAAGCACTAGCAGCCGAACGTCCACTGCTGCTCTGCCCGTTCGGTCTTGTATTGCCTACCGTGGCCTGTCGCGCGTCCTGTCTCTGTCTGTCTCCTGCTCGTGGTTGCTTCTGTGTCTCTCTCCCTTTCTTTTCTTCAACGAGAGGAGGCGCTTCTGCTCCGGTCCGCCACGAGACGCCGCCACCACCGAGCCGCGTTGCTGAGCCGCTCCGCCTGTGCCGTAGTGCTCCACTGCCGTGCCGTTCTTGCAGCTTACCGCACCTCCCCGCGCTAGACCGCTCCACCTCTGGCTCGCGCTCGCCGTCGGCCGAGCTCCGCAGCCGCAGCGCCTCGCCCCGCCCGCGCCGAGTGCGCTGCTCCTCCCTGGCGCCTTCGTCGTCGTCATCGTGCCGCACCACCGCGTGGCCAGCCTCGCCGACGAGCCGCACCCTCCGCGCCTGGTGCGCCTTCTTCCACCGATCCACTGACGACGGCCGCCTCGTCATCGACAATCTCTGTGAGTCACCCGTGTCCGTGCCTGCTAGCTAGCTACACCGGCCACCCGTGCTGTTGCTACTTGCTATATCTCCTTCCACATATACCTATCATCTAGATCTGAGAGCGATGCGGCCGTACGTGCTATATGCTAGCTGTTGGCGCATTGATGATCAAATTTTTCATCAGGGCTAAGACGGAATCAGCTTTGATCTTGTTGGTGGCAACTGATGGTGACGTACGCTTAATAGTCGTAGGCAAGCAGAGCAAGCAGCCGGCCATGCTGGCTTGTGAGCTTTGGCTTGTTAGCTTGATGGTGTCACTCCGACATCATGCGTGATTTATGGCCGTTTTCCTTTAGAAAAAGAATTCCAGAAATACAATAGAAATACACCAATACTAACCTCTTCACTCATGACTGGGTTTCACCGATGGACCGGGCCGGTTTGGTGGCGATCCCTTTTAATTTTCTAAAAGTACATGTTAATTTAGTCTCGGAAGTAAACTTGTAAAATTCGTAGAAAATCACAGAAAAATCATAAAAATGCCAAACCAGTTTTGCTAGTCTCCTAAAATCGTGATCTACCTACTAGTTTGATTTGTTCACTTAGTGGATAATATTCTTAGGAAGCTATATAATTAATTAGAGATAATTAATATTACAAAAAGGTAAACTTGTAGGAATTGGTATGGTAAATTGGTAATATTGTTGAATCTGAAATTTGTATAGTAGACTCCTAGCAGTAGCAGTTACTCACCGTAATTTTTGTAGCTCCAGAATGATCAGTTGCTAAATAGATAATGATGTCTTATTTTGAATACTGATTAAATCGATAGAATAAAATAAAGAAACACCGTTGGTTTATATAACTAAATTAATCGTTGGGAAATAACGTCTTATCCGACAATGTGTATATGTAGCCTAAGTACGGTCGTCGTTAGAACTAGCCCGTTAACTCGAGAGGCGTACGTCGTGTTATACGAGTCACGATTGCAGTCAATTAATTATATCTTTGCATGGCATTACATTGCATATCATAATAGGGACGTCGGTGGATCACGGAGTCATCGGGAGTTGCTGGAGGAATGGTGCTTTTGGAGATCATATCGCCATGATGGAAAGCTAACTTCTGATTATATTTTTCCCAGGCAAGCCCCGGTGCACAACCCCTACTTTCTGCAGTTTAAATTATAATTGTGCATTAAGTTTTAAGGAGTTGAATGAAACCCACTTGCATATATATATCTTCATCCCATGAGTCTTACTAGTATGACAGGATCGTGTAGATTGCTATGCTACAGGACTCCGGTAGAAGTCGAGTGATTGCCGGTCACTCGCGAGAGATAGAAAATATATTATTGGATTACTATCACTTGGAAAATATGAAAATGGTGGAAAGGAAAATGGTGACCGGGCAGGGATATGGTTTGGGTATTGGTGGGTGTAAGAAGTTGTGTCGCCGCGGAGGCGGGTCATAGCTTGGTTACACCGTTTCTCCCTGTCTGGTCGATTAAGGACCGATCGTGCATATGACTCTAGGCAGGTCACAGACTTATTATCCCGAGCACATACTTGTGTATGGGCGCTTGGAAAGCTTGTTGCTCTCTTGTCGCGGATCCGGCTCTTTCCGGACCGACTGTCAGGGTTTGTTTTTGGTGGAGGTCTTTGCACCGTACTGAGTCCGGGACTCAGGGGCGGGGGCTTGGAGTCCCAGTTTGGACGGGGACCTGGACACCCGGGACAGGAGAGTGATGGGTTGGTCCTGCTTGTGCCTGGGGTACAAGCGGGGCGTGTGTTTTCGGGGTACCCAGCTGGGGGCATTGATTCGCGAATCGCCGGGCTATCCGGTACGGCTTGTCTACGGTTTAGCATCGTAGTAAAAACTGAAAGATGAAAGATGGAAGATGGACAAAGGAAATCTGATTGCTTACCACTTGCTTGAAAGTAGCACAGGTGCTCACATAGAATGGTTAGTTAATGAACCAATGCGGCTATTAATAAAAATCAAACATAAGGACGCACGCTTAGTAATGCTTTCTGCAAATGCAACCCACAAACCAGATAGCCTTGCATATCCTTGGAGTCTTTTCTTTTCTCCTATCGGGTAAGTCTTGCTGAGTACAATTGAGTACTCAGGGTTTTACTCCCCCCTGTTGCAGGTGACAGGTGGACGCTTGAACTGACCTTTGTGTGTGGATTCCTCCTGGTGGGCTCAGAGAGGATTTCCTTTACGCTGCGATCGTAGTGGTTATTTATAACTCTCACCAAATACTTTTATAAATGAAAGTTTCATAATCTGTTGTCGTAGTCTATATATATCAATACTTCACCATGTCATTAATAGATGTTTATTTCCGTTGTAACTCTGTTCACATGTTTCTATTCCGCTGTTCAATTAAATTATTTATAACTCTGATAACATGATTTCATTCCGCTGTTATATTAATAAACATTATACTTTGATGTTGTATTAAAAGTGATGTAAGAAATGGTTACGAATGATGTAAGCTTTATTCTCTCATTTGTGATTCTGGTGGCAAAAATGTGGATTTTCGGGTTCTCCCCTGGGGTGTGTCCGACGGAACCGAGTTAGACGGTTCTGCCACAATCGCCTAGAGATAACACCAATTGAAGAAAAATTTTGTCCAACATCGATTGAGATGGTTTGGCCATGTCCAAAGAAAACCTCTAGATATACGAGATTTCTGTTTCAACATAAATACTTAAAAAGCAGTTATTGAAGTGACTAAAACATGACTCGAGGCTCTTGATGAGTTAACCTACCTTGCTTGGGACCAAAAGGCTATGTTGTTGTTGTTTCAGTGTTAGTCTTTTGGGACTGAATATTTTGAGTTTTTTTTGAAACACAGAGACTTGAATTTTGATTTCATTCCATATGCTTGCTACGATTTCCTTTCCATTTGTGTTCGACTGGTTCTGTGTATAGCTGCACTGCCACTGTATGTAGATGCAAAAAATTTTGCAAAATGGCTACTGTAGTGTTTTCGTTGTTATTTGACAAATAGTATCTAATCATAGTTTAATTAGGCTTAAAAGATTCGTCTCATGGATTTCGTCTAAACTGTGTAATTAGTTTTATTTTTTATTTATATTTAATGTTTCATGCATGCATCCAAAGATTCAATGTGACGGGAAATGTGAAAAAATTTGCAAAATTTTTTGCAAACTAAACTGGACCTAGCATCAATGCCCACACGATGGCTCTTGTTCTGTGTGCAGTGCTAGCCAATACTCGAATCAACTAGAGTATCTCAAATGTGTAGCAATGATACACTGGAGTATACAGGAAAAGGTAAATCAACAAAACAATCAGAAAAATTGTTTTTTTCAAGAAACAAACAGAGGATCAGAATTCTGGCTTGGTTTTCTCAAATGAGAAATTATAGCGCTCAGTATGTTCATTGTCGATCATCTGGGGAAAGGGTCATCATATCCTCTGGAAGTGTGCAACACAGTTAAGATAACAAAAAAGCACAAAAAGAACCAATTTTGATAAGAGGCAACAAAAAAAAAAGCACCACTAGACATTCGGAATCATTTTTTCTGCATAAATGGAGGATCAGAATTCTGGCTTGGTTCTCAAATGAGAAATTATAGCTCTCAGTATGTTCATTGTCGATCATCTGGGGAAAGGGTCATCATATCCTCTTAAGTGTACAACACTGTTAAGAGAACAAAAAAGCACAAAAAGAAGCATGAACGTAAAAATAAATAATCTGACTAAATAGGAGGATGATGGGAATGGCGAAGTAAAAACCTTACGAAATTAAATGTAAAAGAAAAAAGAAACTTACCACTTGGTCAAGGGGGAAAGGTTACATCAGATCTCCAAGGTGAAAAAGGGTGTGACATCACAGAGATGACTCAGATGCAAATTACCCATTAAAACTTGTGACTCCTCACCTGCTTCCATCCTCCTTTTTACTACATCCCCAAAAGAAATTATTAAAAATCATCTATAACCTGAAATTAGCAAATTTCAGGTCAAAGCTTCGTTTCATCGCCTGCTGCTCTCGGTTAACCTTTGTCAAATACGCATTTAAATCACTTTGGTGTACACATACATATCATTTTTAAATTTTTAAAAAGAAAAAGTAACACATTAAGCTTGAGATAGACGCGGGAGATGATCAGATAGAGCTAATACAGTTTGAGCCATCATGGCGGCCAATCAAACCAATAGGGAAACAATTTCGTCATCACTTCATCTCCACACACACGCAACGCACCGGTAGCATCACTGAACAGATTTGATTTCCCTCCCTCTTATAAATATCAATCCAAATCGAGACATGCATCGAAGGCTAGAAAGACAGGAAAAAAAACTAGAAAAAAAGCAAAACAATCTGAAACGGGCAAACGGCAACAAAGAAACTAAAAAAAATGTCGACTGCTTGAGGGAGAGATTTGGACGGACTGGTGGGCGCATCAGATCTCCAAGGTGAAAAAGGGTGTGACATCACAGAGATGCCTCAGATGCAAATTACCCATTAAAACTTGTGACTCCTCGTCTGCACCACCACCAATCCATCCAACAGCACCACCCCCACCAAGCAGCGATACCAACGCAAACCAGGGATGATGGTAAAATAGGATTTCGAAGAACTTGAACAAGCGGAATCGACGAGAAAGCCAGAGACCATATAACACTACTATATCTGGAGACCGAAAGCTAGAGGACGAGGATGGCTAGCGATAATGAGCGACTGCGGCGGAGGGAGGGCGGCGGCGGCGTTCGGTGCTTCCGTTCCCAAACCCTCACCTCACACGATAAATATATACAACAAGGTCTACTAGGGTTTGAGAGGAAAGGCCGGCGGCCGCGCCGACCGTGAAGCCGGGATGTCCGACGCGTTGCCGCTGGAGCAGGCCGGCGGAGCGTGGCGGCCCATGGGACATTCCCAGCCTAGGCCCAAGTGGGATTATGTGTTCACTTTTTGCCGCCATCCCGGTTCGCTAATCAAGCTTCTCAATCTCTATTTGTTATCTCAATTTATTTGCCAGCCCACCAAAACGGATTACGTGTTCACTTTTTGCGAAACTGTGTTGAAGTAGTCCAATCATCATATCATAGATTGTAAGTCTTTTTAGCTATGTCATAAATCAAGCTTCTCTAGTTTTGACTATATCTAAAAATATAAAAAAAAACATCCAGATCGAACAAGATTTATTAAGAGCGTGTTTAGTCCCAGGGAGTTGGAATTTTGTGCTACTGTAGCACTTTTCGTTTTTATTTGGCAATTAGTGTTCAAACATGGACTAATTAGGCTCAAAACGTTCGTCTCGCAATTTCCCACCAAACTGTGCAATTAGTTTTTTTTTCGTCTACATTTAATGCTTCATGCACGGGCCACAAACATTCGATGTGATAGGTACTGTAGCATTTTTTGGGATTTTGGGGTGGAACTGAACACGCGCTAAATACACCATGATATATATATTTTTGAAAATACAATAACATTATATATTTAGATGTATGTTCTGATAATGAATTTTTATAATATAATATGGGGCTCTTGCGTTTGTACCCTTGTTTTGTATCGAAATTGTGATTTTGCCCCTATTTTTTTGACTTTGTGAATTTACCCCTACTGTGTCATTCACGAAGCACCAGTTTGCCCCTGCTCCGTCATCCACCCCTAACGGTGTTAAACTTTGTACAAAAGGACATAAATGCCCATGCGATTTTGCCCCTGTTTGTTATGCCTAATTGTGATTTTACCCTGATTTGGAATTGGACTTTTTTATTGTATGCTGATAATTGATTAAATTTGGTCAAACATATTTGGCACAACTTGCAATTATTTGAACTCAGATTTAATATTGATAAATATTCAAAATTTTGGGATCAAAAGGCTCATAATGCTGGGACGGGAGATTACATAACTTGGCTTCAGCTTTCAGGAATCAGAAGAGTACTGTTTTGGATGCCAGGCGAGGCGAGAGCTACTGAGCTAGGTACCAGGACGGCGACAGGACGCAGGTGATGGCGATCTCCAGGTGGCTAAACGCTCCCTCTGGACAGAAAGAATGATGGCAAAATTATACCAGATGTCCTTCCAGAAATGAATGGATAAGAAAACATGTGAAAGTTGATGAGAACAAATACAGCCACGTCGTTACTGGCAGAGAAAAGTTGCTTATATAATATACTAACATTAAAATATTTTTCTCGACAGAGCAACAGCAATTCTAGTGAGTATTGATTACAGACAGGCAAGTTTGATTCTACCGCCAGGCAAGGCTGCCTGCCAGGCAGCAGATCCAGGCCATCAATTTCGGTCACCTGGCGACACGATCAATGCCTGGCGAGAAACCTGCCTGGCAGGCCACCAACCAAACATGCCTACGCCTGAAGCATGGCAACAAACACAGGCAACTCTCACCACAGGCATTTTAGGTGAGGGCTCTAACCAAACAAGCTCATAATTTCAAGGAGGGAGGAAGGTAAATGAAGAGAAGCAAAAACTAAATCAAGAAACACATGAAAAATGGCGTTTAAGAGCAGCAAAATGACACTGTACCACAATAGAATGAATCATACAAACAAACAACTTATACTACAGGAGAAAGGCTCTACCATAACACATAGCAACATAAAGTAAATTTTATTTATGTTAATTTTGCTGTATTACCCATGATCTGTCAACTACAGGTTGATGAGCAATTTCGAACAGGGTGTATCAAATACCTCTTCATACTTATAATCTCTGTCAGTTCCTTCCCAAGGGTATCTGGTGGCAGGAGCACAATCCCTTCTTCTTCATCCTCTCTAACTTGATCGTCTGGAGCAAAGCTTGGTTCACTAGACTCAGCTACTGCATAAATAAATGCATATCATTAAAAATATCTTCAGTGAACTACTCTACTTTTTGTAGATACTAAACACACCAGTCAAACTCTCAGTCTTCTCTGCCAAGTTATCCACCTCATCTGATGGCTCTTGTATCACCACCTTCTTCTTCTTCTTTTTCTTGGTTGGATCAAAAGGAGCAAGCTGCAAGATAATTATAAACACTATCAACATGAACGCACAAGGAAGAAAAAGGATCCTAGCCGTCAGACAATGCTACTAGGGGAGTATCACAAATAATTTAACAGACATCATGCACCAAATTATTAAATTCAACATCAGGCTATAATAAATAGCAACCATCTTTAAGGAAAAAAGAACAATCCTTGATTCATGTACAAGGCAGTACACTTCAGGAACAGGCCGGCCTACTCACGCGGACACAAGCACGACAGTTGGCCAGCTTATCGCCGCCAGAACCCAACCGAATCGGACCTAACTGGATGCGCTGTGAGAAGGGGACGAGAGCACATCACCTCGGGGACCTCCTCCTTCTTCTCCGCCTGCTCGTCGTCCGCCATGGCGACTTCCTTCCCTGGACTCACTGCAGGCGGCTGGGAACCTAGATGTCACGCGCACGAGAGAATTAGAATCTGGGTTCGGCGTCTGAGGAGCGAGGGAAATCGGCATGGCGAGTGGAAAGTGGAGACGGCGGCGTTGGGAAAAGGGGGCAAGGGTTATGAGAAGGTGAGAAGGTCCAGAGCTGGGTGGCGATCCAACGGCGGCGGCCGGCGAGCGCGCGGCGCGAGCGAGCCCTCGCGGTAGCCGACGAGCGCGGCGGTGGCCGGCGAGCGCACGGCGCGGGCGAGCCCTCGCGGCCTCCGGCGAGCGCACGGTGCGGACGAGCCCTCACGGGCGCGGGCGAGCCCTCGCGGCCTCCGGCGAGCGCACGGCGCGGGCGAGCCCTCGCGGCCTCCGGCGAGCGCACGGTGCGGACGAGCCCTCACGGCTGCGCCCCGGCCCACTCCACGTCCACGTCGCCAGGCGCCCCGGCAGCCGCGGCCAAGCACCGCCGCCGCCCGCCCTGATGCCGCGACGCCCGCGTCCCGGGCCGCTCCGCGCCCACGTCGCCCCGATGCGGGGTTTGCCGGAGCGCCATGACCGGCGGGCGAGGTCGCGAGGGCCACCGTCGCGCTGATGCCGGGTTGCCGGAGCGCCATGACCGACGGGCGAGGTCGCCGAGGGCCGCCGTTGCGCGGGCGCGGGGTTGCTGGAGCGCCATGGCCGGCGGGCGCAGGGGCGCGCGGCCGCGACGGTGCTCGGCCGCCGGTCTTCTGTCCGCACCAGATAGCAACGAAGAGAACGAGCGGATAAGAACGAACATGGAGGGGCATTTCAGTCATTTTGCATCTGATTTTATGTGTTTTGTTTTTTTTAAATCGTTTAATCAGTCTCTAAATAACGGACATCCAAACCAGGGGCAAACGGCTCCTTCGTTTCAAAATAATAGGGGTAAAATCACAAAGTTGAAAAAACAGGGGTAAAATCACAATTGAACCTCTGGACAGGGGCAAAAACACCGTTTTCCCATATAATATATACATTATAGATGTATATTTGACTTAGAACAAAACTAAAACTATTTGAAAACAAAGGAAGTATTTTTTTGTGATTATCGACAATTTAAATAAGGTACTTCCTTCGTTTTAAATTATAAGATGTTTCGAGTGTTTTTGTTTCTTACTTCTCTTGTGCACTAGCTATCATTTTTTTTACTTAAACCTTTTCAAGTGCAACAAGTTAAAATGGGTTATATTTAATATATTCTTCACCCAAAAAATCTATTTTTTGAAGCATATTACATTTATATGTTTTTATGAAAAATATTCTTTTTTGAATCGGGATACGAAATACGAGCCAAATGATGTCTCAAAGTCATTCTAATTCATCATCAAAATGAGAGAATCTAAATCTAAAAAACGTTTCTACGAGAATCTAGATCACTAACAAACTCAACCCATGTACATAGCAAAATTTATATATCTAAAAAAGCTAAAACTTGTTATGATTTGGATTTTTTTTATTTCATTACTCAACTGCTAACAGATCGTTAGCAACAATTACACGAACGTTTTCAGGAATAGAGCTTATAATTTGCTCTCTCCCTAAGTACACAGATCACCCAACACAGCCAACTCATGAGCGGCTCTTACAATCTCGCCCTTTAGACGAGCACTCAAAACTAATGAAAACAAGAAGACACTAGTGTCTTAATCTTAGCTATCAACACTCCCACAATAGCATCATCTTCGCATCTATCTTGACAATTAGGCGCCCAATGCCCAAATCAATTGCCATTTGTATAACCTAGAGATAGGCATTGAGTTCAGCCTAGAAAAGCAATCAGCGGATAATGTTGGGTATGGGGCATCTGTCCTGCCCGGAAGGTACCAATGGTGGGCCGCAACGTAGCCCAACAACCGTATCTTATCTGCTCATCCACTTGCCCCCAACCATTCTAAAAAAAGAAAAAACTCACCTCGCCTTAGCGCTGCGACCATGCTCCACTGCGCTGCCTCCACAAAGCGCTCTCCGCCGGGCCTGTAACAGAACCGACCAATTATACGAAATTAAGTAAGAAAATCACCCGCCAGAGCAGACGATTTAGCAAACTTAAGCCCGTATAACCCGGTAGTCCGTGAAATCACGAAGGATTTCAAACCAACTCACATACCAGCCAAGATCGTAATAAGTTTAGCAGTCACCATCACATATTACATAAAAGTTCGTATCTCAGATACATCAGAGTTTAAACATAGTTATTACAAAACGAGTTCAAATAGAAGTAGCAGAAGCCATTTGCTCAAAACCACACACACTCACACGGAGTTCAAATACAGTGCCAGCTAATGATCATCTCCAACAAAAGCATCAGACGAGACATAAGGAATGACCATGCCCATGGTCCTAAGCATCACCCATCGCAGGATAAAGGCAGTTGATACAATAGCCGTAATACATCTGCCCATCTACAACAAGTGGGAATAAAACCCTGAGTACGAGAAGGTACTCAGCTAGACTTACCCGACATAACCGAAAATAAAATGACACCAAGGATTATGAAGGGCTTTATAGTAGGGTAGCTGACTCCTTTGCAAAAAGAGGCATTTTTAACATTTCAAGAACCTTTCCAAAAGTATTATGGTCAAGTTAATTATTATTAACTTGTCGACTATATTTGCACATATACTAGAGCAAGCATGTGATTAAGCAAATAATGATAACCAATGATCATTAACAACTTTCATAATGTCATATTCATTATAACTGTCCAAGTGTTCCATCAACATTACTACGATGAAGTCACTCAAGTCAAGTGCTCACTATCCAGAAGCGATGGCGATTCGAATCGATTCCTAACCAGCTGGTGATTTATTCCTTACACAAACCTCACTCACCTGCTAAAGTGAGGTATCGGTCACCGAGTCAACTATTCAGGAATCTTGAGTTTGCTAGGAACCACATGTACCCGGGGGCCGACCAACTGCCCTTTGGTCTTATCATCGCGCCCCCATGTCCTACCACACCTGCTCCGGCACAGTGCGCTGCGAGCAATCTACTCGGCCCGAATAATCTTCCAGCTTCGCGGTCAAAAGGTACTTTATTCGGCCAGCTAAATGTAAACACCACCTCCTTTGTAGATGTGCCAACACCAAGTGTATCATCTTGTGCACATGTGTTAGCGTATTTTCATAAATATTTTCAAGGGTGTTAGCACTCCACTAGATCCTAAATGCATATGCAATGAGTTAGAGCATCTAGTGACACTTTGATAACCGCATTTCGATACGAGTTTTACCCCTCTTAATAGTATGACTATCAAACCTAAATGTGATCACACTCTCTAAGTGTCTTGATCACCAAAACAACATAGCTCCTACAAAATATACCTTTGCCTTGAGCCTTTTGTTTTTCTCTTTCTTCTTTCCAAGTCGAAGCACTTGATCATCACCATGCCATCATCATCAACATGCTATGATCTTCATTTGCTTCACCACTTGGAGTGTGCTACTTATCTCATGATCACTTGATAAACTAGGTTAGCACTTAAGGTTTCATTAATTCACCAAAACCAAACTAGAGCTTTCACAAGTGCCAACCATCCCATTCTAGAGCATCACCAAGAGCAGGAACTGTGATCTCTACCACTATAAGTCCATCCTTCTGCTAACTGGCTCTCATTCCAAGAGTACACTGGCTCTTGACCCTCTGGGTACCCCACATCATGGAGCACTCTCCAAAGCAAGGTCGGCATGCCAAACTCGCTCAAGAAGGTGTCCATGGTGCGGTGCTCCCTCAGGGCCAACGGACGTCGAGGTGCTCTTCCTCCGGTGGACTTACGGGCAGTCCGCTTCATGCGGGCCATCTGTAGCAAAAGTTCTTTTATTACCCCGTGGAAACATATTTTAGGTGATACAACTTTTATCAAAATGAGATAATCAATTTATAAGGAGAGGAATGCATGACATGAATGAAATGCACAAGTAATATGATGTATGTACGTGTCGTACGTTCTCACAAACTTATGAAATAAATAATTTCTAGCGACGAATTCGGTGGCATACAAACGATCTCTCAAATACGTATCTAATATGTTGTACACGATAACGTTGTTATGCACCTACAGAAGATTTATTTCAGCCCAATTTCCAATGAATGCATAAAAGCAGTAAATTTTATCTACACGCTCTACATGAATCCCCAGATACGTGTACAACGGTAGTAACTACCCAAACCATCGTCCTATTGATGGCATCGCCTCAACAGACGGAATACCCACACATGAGATACCTTTGTAAAACATGCATAGAACATGTAGTTACTCCAACATCATATAAGCATTCACCCTAGATCGGTGGTGCATCCGATCATGCTCTCACAGCTCACACTTACCGAGGCGTAGAGGCAAATGATCCATACACTACCACTCAAACAAGTGGCACTCATACAATAGCACGCTGTATGAGCAACGAAAGAAAAATATGATACAAGAACCCTAAGTCAGTACTTAATTAAGCCACCTATAGTCCTTAACTGGTCATAAAGGATATGACCATTGGCACACTTTTTAGTTTGGAAATCACATTTTCAAATGCCTTTTTGTTTTAAATACACTTGTGAATAGTAACACACTAAACCATGCTCTAATACCAGCTATAACAGAACCGACCAATTATACGAAATTAAGTAAGAAAATCACCCGCCAGAGCAGACGATTTAGCAAACTTAAGCCCGTATAACCCGGTAGTCCGTGAAATCACGAAGGATTTCAAACCAACTCACATACTAGCCAAGATCGTAATAAGTTTAGCGGTCACCATCACATATTACATAAAAGTTCGCATCTCAGATACATCAGAGTTTAAACATAGTTATTACAAAACAAGTTTAAATAGAAGTAGCGGAAGCCATTTGTTCAAAACCACACACACTCACACGGAGTTCAAATACAATGCCAGCTAATGATCATCTTCAACAAAAGCATCAGATGAGACGTAAGGAATGACCATGCCCATGGTCCTAAGCATCACCCATCGTAGGATAAAGGCAGTTGATATAGTAGCCGTAATACATCTGCCCATCTACAACAAGTGGGAATAAAACCCTGAGTACGAGAAGGTACTCAACTAGACTTACTCGACATAACCAAAAATAAAATGACACCAAGGATTATGAAGGGCTTTATAGTAGGGTAGCTGACTCCTTTGCAAAAAGAGGCATTTTTAGCATTTCAAGAACCTTTCCAAAAGCATTATGGTCAAGTTAATTATTATTAACCTATCGACTATATTTGCATCTATACTAGAGCAAGCATGTGAGCAAGCAAATAATGATAACCAATGATCATTAACAACTTTCATAATGTCATATTCATTATAACTGTCCAAGTGTTCGATCAACATTACTACGATGAAGTCACTCAAGTCAAGTGCTCACTATCCAGGAGTGATGACGATTCGAATTGATTCCTAACCAGCTGGTGATTTATTCCTTACACAAACCTCACTCACCCGCTAAAGTGAGGTATCGGTCACCCAGTCAACTATTCAGGAATCTCGAGTTTGCTAGGAACCACATGTACCCGGGGGCCGACCGACTGCCCTTTGGTCTTATCATCGCGCCCCCGTGTCCTACCACACCTGCTCCAGCACAGTGCGCTGTGGGCAATCTACTCGGCCCAAATAATCTCCCAGCTTCGCGGTCGAAAGGTACTTTATTCAGCCAGCTAAATGTAAGGCATGCGTTCAACATGACCTGAGGCCCAACAACGGTCGGTCCTTAATCGACACAGATAGAAAGCACTACAGTCCAAAACTCTATAAGTCTCCGTCCGGTCTCAACTTCATTTAACACTTAGTTATACCATGACTACATAGTTATCCAAGCAGATCTAGGTAACCACCTATAGCTCGCAGGTGACAGGAAATCACCCGACTTCTACTGGTCTAAGCCAGCTAAGCATTGACTCGACTGTGGATACCAGGGTAACAAGGATATAGTATAACAAAGGTAGACAAGGTATAATGCAGCAACGGTTGCAAACAACTCCTGAACGTAATGCATCAATTAAAGTAAAGCATTTAATTAATAATTGCAAACCGGGGAGAAAAATGCTCTGGGGCTTGCCTCTCTCGAAGGAGCTCGGGCGGTGATCGGGACACTCCAGAAGTTCCTCAACGTCCTCCTCGTCTGCTTCGGTCACTTTCTATGGCCGCACCTCGAGCTGCTCCTCAGGCTCCTCGGATATGACGACTGGGCTCTTGGTTTGCGATCCTATATGATGCATGTGCGTAAGTGCTTATGCAAAAAGTGCATCGGATGAAATGAACACAATGGATATGCTTGAATGAAAGGTAGTCAACATCATCCAAGAACATATACTACAAGCACATGTCATCTACTGCATTCTCTTCTACTACTAATATGCTGAGTCAACACATCTCATTAAATGCTTCAAAGATACACTAAAGCTTCACTAATTTCTTAATCATACATAAGACAACATTTGATTAAACCCTAATTAATAATAGGTTTGAATAGCAACATCTATTTTTATAGCTTAGAAAAATCTTAGAAAATTACCATAGCACATTACTACCCTAAGTAGTCTACCACCAGATTTTTATGGCATTTGGATAAGTGGAATAGCCTACAAAAAAATGACAAGCTATGGCATAATTATGAACATGAAAATACTTTGTATTATGAAAAGTGTCAAACAACAGATTTAGTATTTTTCCTAGGTTCTAAACAGTAAATAATCACTGTACAAAAATTATCACATGCATGTTTTATACAAATTTTGCTCTCTAGCAAAAATAACAAAAATCAGCCATTAAAGGCACTTGAACTACATCTCATAATTTTTCTATAGGATATTCATGGCATATATTTTTCCTAGGAAGTACATTACACAAGAAGAGTAACAAACTTGGAAGCATATTTTTCTGATACATATAGGTTTTTACAACACATTTTACAAGATATCAGCAATATCAAGGATTAAATAAAGCTCTACATAAAAGTATCTCAAAAATGGCATACAATATTTTTATCATGTAGATCTGATGACAAGTAACCTAGCAAAAATTTGTTTCAACAAATTTGGAGCCAAAATGAGTACATAAACATTTTCCAAAGTATTTCTCTTCCCAAATAATAAAAGAAAAATCGAAAACGTATTTTTTCTATTACTACTGGGCCGGCCCATGGGAACAACTGGCCCACGCCACTTTCGGCCTGCGCAACCGAACGAAGGGGAAGGGCGACGGCCTGGCTCGGGGCTTCGGCCCAAGGCCGACCTGGCCCAGCTCGGCCGAGGCAAGACGCCACGCCACGCCGGCGTTCCAGACGCCACGGCGGTGCGGCCGCTGCTAGCGAGCCGGTGGCCATTGCCAGCCAGGTCAGGGCAAGCGAGCATGCGCGCTGGGTCTGCAAGAAGGTGGCGAACCTGAGTAGGTAACTCAATGGGAAGGAGAAGGGATGGAGGAAGCTCTTCCACGGCGAGGCCAAGCGCGGCGGTGCCATGACTGACGACGGCGAAAACACGCAAGGCCGCAATACCTTGCTCAAATGGTGTCCCTGTAGCGAGCACCAGGTGCCAGGGAGCGAGGCAGAGCGACGCGTGCTTGATTGTGGGCAATGGTGGACCACCGGCGGCCAATTTTGCCGGCGGGGCTGCGGTGGCGATGGCGGTGCGAGCAGAGCTCGGTGCGGGGCGAGGCAGAGAGGCAGCGCAGGAGAGGAAATGAAGAGTGCAGGGAGAAGCAGAGCTACGATGGCTTGAAAACAGCGAGGCGCGCTTGCTTGCGAGGGCCACGGAACGCCACCCGGCCGGCGTCGTCGGCATACGCTCGCCACGCGGCGCGGCGTGCCTGACGCGGTCGGACACGTACGCGCGCGCGGGGGAAGAAGGAGCCAGCGCGCGAGGTGGGCTGGGCCAAGATGAAGGCGCGGCGCGGGGTGGATCATTGGGTCGGCTTTGGCTGGCGGGCCAGAAGTGAGGCAGCGGCCTGTTAAAAGAGAGAAACAATTTTTTTCAATTTTTGTTTTCAATGAATTTTCCATATCAGTTTTCAAGTAGCATTTTGAGCAAGAAAATTACTTCTTTTGAAAATGTCCCAAAATAAAAAGTTGCTTAGAATTTAATCCTCTACAACTTTGCTTTAGGGACCAACTAAAAATTTTGCATAGATTTTGAATTGGGAAGCCAAAGCTAAATAGGGAGGATTTTTTACTATTTTCAATAAAAAATTCAAATGCATATTTTGTCAAAAGTTTGAATACAAACTTTGCTCCAAAAATTGTGCTAAATAATTCTAGATGATTTACAGTTATAGCCAAACATGTTTTACTAACCTAGCAAGCATAATTAGGACAAAAACAGGGGCGCGCGGCCGCGACGGTGCTCGGCCGCCGGTCTTCTGTCCGCACCAGATAGCAACGAAGAGAACGAGCGGATAAGAACGAACATGGAGGGGCATTTCAGTCATTTTGCATCTGATTTTATGTGTTTTGTTTTTTTTAAATCGTTTAATCAGTCTCTAAATAACGGACATCCAAACCAGGGGCAAACGGCTCCTTCGTTTCAAAATAATAGGGGTAAAATCACAAAGTTGAAAAAACAGGGGTAAAATCACAATTGAACCTCTGGACAGGGGCAAAAACACCGTTTTCCCATATAATATATACATTATAGATGTATATTTGACTTAGAACAAAACTAAAACTATTTGAAAACAAAGGAAGTATTTTTTTGTGATTATCGACAATTTAAATAAGGTACTTCCTTCGTTTTAAATTATAAGATGTTTCGAGTGTTTTTGTTTCTTACTTCTCTTGTGCACTAGCTATCATTTTTTTTACTTAAACCTTTTCAAGTGCAACAAGTTAAAATGGGTTATATTTAATATATTCTTCACCCAAAAAATCTATTTTTTGAAGCATATTACATTTATATGTTTTTATGAAAAATATTCTTTTTTGAATCGGGATACGAAATACGAGCCAAATGATGTCTCAAAGTCATTCTAATTCATCATCAAAATGAGAGAATCTAAATCTAAAAAACGTTTCTACGAGAATCTAGATCACTAACAAACTCAACCCATGTACATAGCAAAATTTATATATCTAAAAAAGCTAAAACTTGTTATGATTTGGATTTTTTTTATTTCATTACTCAACTGCTAACAGATCGTTAGCAACAATTACACGAACGTTTTCAGGAATAGAGCTTATAATTTGCTCTCTCCCTAAGTACACAGATCACCCAACACAGCCAACTCATGAGCGGCTCTTACAATCTCGCCCTTTAGACGAGCACTCAAAACTAATGAAAACAAGAAGACACTAGTGTCTTAATCTTAGCTATCAACACTCCCACAATAGCATCATCTTCGCATCTATCTTGACAATTAGGCGCCCAATGCCCAAATCAATTGCCATTTGTATAACCTAGAGATAGGCATTGAGTTCAGCCTAGAAAAGCAATCAGCGGATAATGTTGGGTATGGGGCATCTGTCCTGCCCGGAAGGTACCAATGGTGGGCCGCAACGTAGCCCAACAACCGTATCTTATCTGCTCATCCACTTGCCCCCAACCATTCTAAAAAAAGAAAAAACTCACCTCGCCTTAGCGCTGCGACCATGCTCCACTGCGCTGCCTCCACAAAGCGCTCTCCGCCGGGCCTGTAACAGAACCGACCAATTATACGAAATTAAGTAAGAAAATCACCCGCCAGAGCAGACGATTTAGCAAACTTAAGCCCGTATAACCCGGTAGTCCGTGAAATCACGAAGGATTTCAAACCAACTCACATACCAGCCAAGATCGTAATAAGTTTAGCAGTCACCATCACATATTACATAAAAGTTCGTATCTCAGATACATCAGAGTTTAAACATAGTTATTACAAAACGAGTTCAAATAGAAGTAGCAGAAGCCATTTGCTCAAAACCACACACACTCACACGGAGTTCAAATACAGTGCCAGCTAATGATCATCTCCAACAAAAGCATCAGACGAGACATAAGGAATGACCATGCCCATGGTCCTAAGCATCACCCATCGCAGGATAAAGGCAGTTGATACAATAGCCGTAATACATCTGCCCATCTACAACAAGTGGGAATAAAACCCTGAGTACGAGAAGGTACTCAGCTAGACTTACCCGACATAACCGAAAATAAAATGACACCAAGGATTATGAAGGGCTTTATAGTAGGGTAGCTGACTCCTTTGCAAAAAGAGGCATTTTTAACATTTCAAGAACCTTTCCAAAAGTATTATGGTCAAGTTAATTATTATTAACTTGTCGACTATATTTGCACATATACTAGAGCAAGCATGTGATTAAGCAAATAATGATAACCAATGATCATTAACAACTTTCATAATGTCATATTCATTATAACTGTCCAAGTGTTCCATCAACATTACTACGATGAAGTCACTCAAGTCAAGTGCTCACTATCCAGAAGCGATGGCGATTCGAATCGATTCCTAACCAGCTGGTGATTTATTCCTTACACAAACCTCACTCACCTGCTAAAGTGAGGTATCGGTCACCGAGTCAACTATTCAGGAATCTTGAGTTTGCTAGGAACCACATGTACCCGGGGGCCGACCAACTGCCCTTTGGTCTTATCATCGCGCCCCCATGTCCTACCACACCTGCTCCGGCACAGTGCGCTGCGAGCAATCTACTCGGCCCGAATAATCTTCCAGCTTCGCGGTCAAAAGGTACTTTATTCGGCCAGCTAAATGTAAACACCACCTCCTTTGTAGATGTGCCAACACCAAGTGTATCATCTTGTGCACATGTGTTAGCGTATTTTCATAAATATTTTCAAGGGTGTTAGCACTCCACTAGATCCTAAATGCATATGCAATGAGTTAGAGCATCTAGTGACACTTTGATAACCGCATTTCGATACGAGTTTTACCCCTCTTAATAGTATGACTATCAAACCTAAATGTGATCACACTCTCTAAGTGTCTTGATCACCAAAACAACATAGCTCCTACAAAATATACCTTTGCCTTGAGCCTTTTGTTTTTCTCTTTCTTCTTTCCAAGTCGAAGCACTTGATCATCACCATGCCATCATCATCAACATGCTATGATCTTCATTTGCTTCACCACTTGGAGTGTGCTACTTATCTCATGATCACTTGATAAACTAGGTTAGCACTTAAGGTTTCATTAATTCACCAAAACCAAACTAGAGCTTTCACAAGTGCCAACCATCCCATTCTAGAGCATCACCAAGAGCAGGAACTGTGATCTCTACCACTATAAGTCCATCCTTCTGCTAACTGGCTCTCATTCCAAGAGTACACTGGCTCTTGACCCTCTGGGTACCCCACATCATGGAGCACTCTCCAAAGCAAGGTCGGCATGCCAAACTCGCTCAAGAAGGTGTCCATGGTGCGGTGCTCCCTCAGGGCCAACGGACGTCGAGGTGCTCTTCCTCCGGTGGACTTACGGGCAGTCCGCTTCATGCGGGCCATCTGTAGCAAAAGTTCTTTTATTACCCCGTGGAAACATATTTTAGGTGATACAACTTTTATCAAAATGAGATAATCAATTTATAAGGAGAGGAATGCATGACATGAATGAAATGCACAAGTAATATGATGTATGTACGTGTCGTACGTTCTCACAAACTTATGAAATAAATAATTTCTAGCGACGAATTCGGTGGCATACAAACGATCTCTCAAATACGTATCTAATATGTTGTACACGATAACGTTGTTATGCACCTACAGAAGATTTATTTCAGCCCAATTTCCAATGAATGCATAAAAGCAGTAAATTTTATCTACACGCTCTACATGAATCCCCAGATACGTGTACAACGGTAGTAACTACCCAAACCATCGTCCTATTGATGGCATCGCCTCAACAGACGGAATACCCACACATGAGATACCTTTGTAAAACATGCATAGAACATGTAGTTACTCCAACATCATATAAGCATTCACCCTAGATCGGTGGTGCATCCGATCATGCTCTCACAGCTCACACTTACCGAGGCGTAGAGGCAAATGATCCATACACTACCACTCAAACAAGTGGCACTCATACAATAGCACGCTGTATGAGCAACGAAAGAAAAATATGATACAAGAACCCTAAGTCAGTACTTAATTAAGCCACCTATAGTCCTTAACTGGTCATAAAGGATATGACCATTGGCACACTTTTTAGTTTGGAAATCACATTTTCAAATGCCTTTTTGTTTTAAATACACTTGTGAATAGTAACACACTAAACCATGCTCTAATACCAGCTATAACAGAACCGACCAATTATACGAAATTAAGTAAGAAAATCACCCGCCAGAGCAGACGATTTAGCAAACTTAAGCCCGTATAACCCGGTAGTCCGTGAAATCACGAAGGATTTCAAACCAACTCACATACTAGCCAAGATCGTAATAAGTTTAGCGGTCACCATCACATATTACATAAAAGTTCGCATCTCAGATACATCAGAGTTTAAACATAGTTATTACAAAACAAGTTTAAATAGAAGTAGCGGAAGCCATTTGTTCAAAACCACACACACTCACACGGAGTTCAAATACAATGCCAGCTAATGATCATCTTCAACAAAAGCATCAGATGAGACGTAAGGAATGACCATGCCCATGGTCCTAAGCATCACCCATCGTAGGATAAAGGCAGTTGATATAGTAGCCGTAATACATCTGCCCATCTACAACAAGTGGGAATAAAACCCTGAGTACGAGAAGGTACTCAACTAGACTTACTCGACATAACCAAAAATAAAATGACACCAAGGATTATGAAGGGCTTTATAGTAGGGTAGCTGACTCCTTTGCAAAAAGAGGCATTTTTAGCATTTCAAGAACCTTTCCAAAAGCATTATGGTCAAGTTAATTATTATTAACCTATCGACTATATTTGCATCTATACTAGAGCAAGCATGTGAGCAAGCAAATAATGATAACCAATGATCATTAACAACTTTCATAATGTCATATTCATTATAACTGTCCAAGTGTTCGATCAACATTACTACGATGAAGTCACTCAAGTCAAGTGCTCACTATCCAGGAGTGATGACGATTCGAATTGATTCCTAACCAGCTGGTGATTTATTCCTTACACAAACCTCACTCACCCGCTAAAGTGAGGTATCGGTCACCCAGTCAACTATTCAGGAATCTCGAGTTTGCTAGGAACCACATGTACCCGGGGGCCGACCGACTGCCCTTTGGTCTTATCATCGCGCCCCCGTGTCCTACCACACCTGCTCCAGCACAGTGCGCTGTGGGCAATCTACTCGGCCCAAATAATCTCCCAGCTTCGCGGTCGAAAGGTACTTTATTCAGCCAGCTAAATGTAAGGCATGCGTTCAACATGACCTGAGGCCCAACAACGGTCGGTCCTTAATCGACACAGATAGAAAGCACTACAGTCCAAAACTCTATAAGTCTCCGTCCGGTCTCAACTTCATTTAACACTTAGTTATACCATGACTACATAGTTATCCAAGCAGATCTAGGTAACCACCTATAGCTCGCAGGTGACAGGAAATCACCCGACTTCTACTGGTCTAAGCCAGCTAAGCATTGACTCGACTGTGGATACCAGGGTAACAAGGATATAGTATAACAAAGGTAGACAAGGTATAATGCAGCAACGGTTGCAAACAACTCCTGAACGTAATGCATCAATTAAAGTAAAGCATTTAATTAATAATTGCAAACCGGGGAGAAAAATGCTCTGGGGCTTGCCTCTCTCGAAGGAGCTCGGGCGGTGATCGGGACACTCCAGAAGTTCCTCAACGTCCTCCTCGTCTGCTTCGGTCACTTTCTATGGCCGCACCTCGAGCTGCTCCTCAGGCTCCTCGGATATGACGACTGGGCTCTTGGTTTGCGATCCTATATGATGCATGTGCGTAAGTGCTTATGCAAAAAGTGCATCGGATGAAATGAACACAATGGATATGCTTGAATGAAAGGTAGTCAACATCATCCAAGAACATATACTACAAGCACATGTCATCTACTGCATTCTCTTCTACTACTAATATGCTGAGTCAACACATCTCATTAAATGCTTCAAAGATACACTAAAGCTTCACTAATTTCTTAATCATACATAAGACAACATTTGATTAAACCCTAATTAATAATAGGTTTGAATAGCAACATCTATTTTTATAGCTTAGAAAAATCTTAGAAAATTACCATAGCACATTACTACCCTAAGTAGTCTACCACCAGATTTTTATGGCATTTGGATAAGTGGAATAGCCTACAAAAAAATGACAAGCTATGGCATAATTATGAACATGAAAATACTTTGTATTATGAAAAGTGTCAAACAACAGATTTAGTATTTTTCCTAGGTTCTAAACAGTAAATAATCACTGTACAAAAATTATCACATGCATGTTTTATACAAATTTTGCTCTCTAGCAAAAATAACAAAAATCAGCCATTAAAGGCACTTGAACTACATCTCATAATTTTTCTATAGGATATTCATGGCATATATTTTTCCTAGGAAGTACATTACACAAGAAGAGTAACAAACTTGGAAGCATATTTTTCTGATACATATAGGTTTTTACAACACATTTTACAAGATATCAGCAATATCAAGGATTAAATAAAGCTCTACATAAAAGTATCTCAAAAATGGCATACAATATTTTTATCATGTAGATCTGATGACAAGTAACCTAGCAAAATTTGTTTCAACAAATTTGGAGCCAAAATGAGTACATAAACATTTTCCAAAGTATTTCTCTTCCCAAATAATAAAAGAAAAATCGAAAACGTATTTTTTCTATTACTACTGGGCCGGCCCATGGGAACAACTGGCCCACGCCACTTTCGGCCTGCGCAACCGAACGAAGGGGAAGGGCGACGGCCTGGCTCGGGGCTTCGGCCCAAGGCCGACCTGGCCCAGCTCGGCCGAGGCAAGACGCCACGCCACGCCGGCGTTCCAGACGCCACGGCGGTGCGGCCGCTGCTAGCGAGCCGGTGGCCATTGCCAGCCAGGTCAGGGCAAGCGAGCATGCGCGCTGGGTCTGCAAGAAGGTGGCGAACCTGAGTAGGTAACTCAATGGGAAGGAGAAGGGATGGAGGAAGCTCTTCCACGGCGAGGCCAAGCGCGGCGGTGCCATGACTGACGACGGCGAAAACACGCAAGGCCGCAATACCTTGCTCAAATGGTGTCCCTGTAGCGAGCACCAGGTGCCAGGGAGCGAGGCAGAGCGACGCGTGCTTGATTGTGGGCAATGGTGGACCACCGGCGGCCAATTTTGCCGGCGGGGCTGCGGTGGCGATGGCGGTGCGAGCAGAGCTCGGTGCGGGGCGAGGCAGAGAGGCAGCGCAGGAGAGGAAATGAAGAGTGCAGGGAGAAGCAGAGCTACGATGGCTTGAAAACAGCGAGGCGCGCTTGCTTGCGAGGGCCACGGAACGCCACCCGGCCGGCGTCGTCGGCATACGCTCGCCACGCGGCGCGGCGTGCCTGACGCGGTCGGACACGTACGCGCGCGCGGGGGAAGAAGGAGCCAGCGCGCGAGGTGGGCTGGGCCAAGATGAAGGCGCGGCGCGGGGTGGATCATTGGGTCGGCTTTGGCTGGCGGGCCAGAAGTGAGGCAGCGGCCTGTTAAAAGAGAGAAACAATTTTTTTCAATTTTTGTTTTCAATGAATTTTCCATATCAGTTTTCAAGTAGCATTTTGAGCAAGAAAATTACTTCTTTTGAAAATGTCCCAAAAATAAAAAGTTGCTTAGAATTTAATCCTCTACAACTTTGCTTTAGGGACCAACTAAAAATTTTGCATAGATTTTGAATTGGGAAGCCAAAGCTAAATAGGGAGGATTTTTTACTATTTTCAATAAAAAATTCAAATGCATATTTTGTCAAAAGTTTGAATACAAACTTTGCTCCAAAAATTGTGCTAAATAATTCTAGATGATTTACAGTTATAGCCAAACATGTTTTACTAACCTAGCAAGCATAATTAGGACAAAAACAACTCTAAACAAGTGTATGCAACATTCATGTTTCACGAGCATGTTTCATATGTTTCGAAGCATGGTTTTAGTTATTATTTACATAATTAGGCATGGATACTTAGGATGCTTGATGATGCACAATATGCATGATTTGCAGTGCCTAAATGCTTGCATAACACCGGGGTGTTACAACGCCTACCTCTCCGTCGCGCCTCCACTCCGTCGACCGGCATTTCCTCCGCGCTAGAGCACGGCGGCCCATCTTCCTCCCTCTCCATCGCGTCTCTCGCTCGCCTCGGGCTTCTCCAGCGCGTGGACCCGACGCAGCCTTCTCCATGAGACCTACCATGACCTTCTCCACCAAAACAGCGAGCTCTACACCAGTGAACTCCACGCGCCGACGAGCCTCCATTCCCAAGCATCAAGGACATGTTGCGCTGAAAGCGTATGTTGCAAACGTATGTTTCAAGTATTTTAGAGGTACGTTGCAAGTGTTTTCATATGGATGTTGTAAAAGTAGATTGTAATGTTACATATGTTGCAAGTGTTTTAGAGGCATGTTGCAAGCGTTTGTTCAAGGTGTTTCATCTGTTTTCAGACGTATGTTGCATGCGTTTTGATCTGGATGTTGAATATTTTTCACACATATGTTGGAAGAGTATGTTCCAAATGTTTTCGTAGTTTCATTCTTATGTTGCAGTAAGTATTCATGTTGTAAGTGTTTTATTTGAATGTTGCATATGTTTCACACATATGTTGCAATTATATGTTTCCAATGTTTCATCTGCTTCACACTTATGTTGTACGTGTGTTCATGTTGCAAGTGTTTCGTATTTCAGATATATGTTTAGAGAGTCACGAGGGCATGTCCCGGGCGCTGGGGAAAGGGCACAGCGAGCCGAGGGCCAATAAACGGGGCGCACGGCACGCCTGGGGTCCTAGGGACAGGGCGTGCTCATCCTCATTCGGGCTCCCGCGCTGTGCCCAATGTTTGCCAAGGCGCTATTTTGCGCCCGCCTAGGCGCGCATAGTCGCTAGGCAGAGGGGTACCGCCTCGCCTAGGGGGGTAGGCGATACCCTAGGCGGCATGGATGTTGGGTGGTGCCGGCGGAGGGAGGAGGTCAGGTGGAGGAGGTAGGGATGTTGGCCGAGCGGCGGAGGCGGAGGTGCGAACGTCGGGCGATGCAGAGGGAGGGAACGTTGGGCGGCACCGGGGGAGGAGGGGACGTCGAGCGGCGAGGGCGGAGCTGGAGACATCGGGTGGCGGAGGTGTGAGCGGCGGCTGAGCAGGAGAGTGCGAATGGATGGAGGGATGAAGAAGTTGAGAACCGGACAAGGGTTGGTCGGTTGGATGGGCTTGGGCTGCTTTGTTGGCCTCATTGACTAAGTATAGGCCCACTGCTAGGGTTGGAGAAAGAGAGAGGGACCAGGAGCTCTCATCGCCGCCGCCAGTCGAGCTCGACTCGTGCCGTCCCGATCTGCTCCCGCCGCCGGTCGAGCTCGCCCCACGCCACCTCGATCTGCTCCCGCCACCGGTCGAGCTCGCCCCGCGTCTCCCTGATCTACTCCCACCGCCAGTTGAGCTCATGTCGCGCTACCCCGATTTGCTCCATCGACGCCCGGCCGCCATGAGCTCGGACTCTTCCCTCGCTGCGGTGAGTCTTCCCGTGCCCCAAGCAGCCAAGCTCCTCATCTCCTCCCTCCTCTGTTCTTGCCTCCTCTGCTCCCCGCTGCCTCCTCCTCTGTTCTTCCCTCCTCTGCTCCTGGCCTCCTCCCTCCTCTGCTGTGGTTCTCAGACTCGCCTAGGAAACGCCAAGGCAAGCCTAGGCGCGCCTAGGCTCTAGGCGAAGGGTCACCACCTAGATCTCGCCTAGCGCCTTTTTCAACCTTGCCTGTGCCAAGAGAGGAGGAGGTCAGGGGGGAGAACTGGTGGGCACAATTGGGGTGCTCGTGCGGGGCGAGGCAGACGGGGTACCGCGTGTGGAGCGGGACGAGGCAAACAGAGGGACGGACATGCGCGTGCAGCGGTGGCATGTATGTTCTGATAATGAATTTCTATAATATAATATATACATTATAGATGTATATTTGACTTAGAACAAAACTAAAACTATTTGAAAACAAAGGAAGTATTTTTTTGTGATTATCGACAATTTGAATAAGGTACTTCCTTCATTCCAAATTATAAGATGTTTTGAGTGTTTCTGTTTCTTGCTTCTCTTGTGCACTAGCTATCATTTTTTACTTAAACCTTTTCAAGTGCAATAAGTTAAAATGGGTTATATTTAATATATTCTTCACCCAAAAATCTATTTTTGAAGCATATTACATTTATATGTTTTTATGAAAAAATATTCTTTTTTGAATCAGGATACGAAATACGAGCAAAATGATGTCTCAAAGTCATTCTAATTCATCATCGAGATGAGAGAATCTAGATCTGAAAAACGTTTCTACGAGAATCTAGATCACTAACAAACTCAACCCATGTACATAGCAAAATTTATATATCTAAAAAAGCTAAAACTTGTTATGATTTGGATTTTTTTTAATTTCATTACTCAACTGCCAACAGATCGTTAGCAACAATTACACAAACGTTTTCAGGAATAGAGCTTATAATTTGCTCTCTCCCTAAGTACACAGATCACCCAACACAGCCAACTCATGAGCGGCTCTATTACAATCTCTCCCTTTAGACGAGCACTCAAAACTAATAAAAACAAGAAAACACTAGTGTCTTAATCTTAGCTATCAACACTCCCACAACAGCATCATCTTCGCATCTATCTTGACAATTAGCCGCCCAATGCCCAAATCAATTGCCATTTGTATACCCTGGAGATAGGCATTGAGTTCGGCCTGGAAAAGCAGATAATGTTGGGTATGGGGCATCCGTCCCGCTCGGACGGTGCCAATGGTGGGCCGCAACGTAGCCCAACAACCGTATCTTATCTGCTCATCCACTTGCCCCAACCATTCTAAAAAAAGAAAAAACTCACCTCGCCTCAGCGTTGCGACCATGCTCCACTGCGCTGCCTCCGCAAAGCGCTCTCCACCGCGCCTACCTCTCCGTCATGCCTCCACTCCGCCGACCGGCATCTCCTCCGCGCTAGAGCATGGCGGCCCGTCTTCCTCCCTCTCCACCGCGCCACCCGCTCGCCTCGGGCTTCTCTAGCGCGCGGACCCGCCGCAGCCTTCTCCACAGGACCTACCACGGCCTTCTCCACCGGAACAATGAGCTCTACACCAGTGAACTCCACGCGCCGACGAGCCTCCATTCCCAAGCATCAAGGACATGTTGCGCTGAAAGCGCATGTTGCAAACGTATGTTTCAAGTGTTTCAGAAGTATATTGCAAGTGTTTTCATATGGATGTTGTAAAAATAGATTGGGATGTTCTATATGCTGCAAGTGTTTCAGAGGCATGTTGCAAGCGTTTGTTCAAGGTGTTTCATCTGTTTTCAGATGTATGTTACATGCGTTTTGATCTGGATGTTGAATATTTTTCATTTTTCACACATATGTTGGAAGAGTATGTTCCAAATGTTTTCGCAGTTTCATTCTTATGTTGCAGTAAGTATTCATGTTGTAAGCGTTTTATTTGAATGTTGCATATGTTTCATACATATGTTGCAATTGTATGTTCCCAATATTTCATCTGCTTCACACTTATATTGTACGTGTGTTCATGTTGCAAGTGTTTCGTGTTTCAGAGATATGTTTAGAGAGTCACGAGGGCACGTCCGAGGCGCTGAGGGAAGGGCACAGCGAGCCGGGGGCTGGTAAACGGGGCGCACGGCACGGCTGGGGTCCTAGAGACGGGGCGTGCTCATCCTCATTCGGGCTCCCGCCAGTGCCAAGAGAGGAGGTTAGGGAGAAGAAGTGGTGGGCACAGTCGGGGTGTGCATGCAGGGCGAGGCAGACCGGAGCGGGTACGCGTGTGGGGCGGGACGAGGCAGAGGGACGGACATGCGCGTGCAGCGGTGGCAGGCGCGGGGAGATGGGCTGGGGCAGCACTATCCGCAGGGCATTCGGACGCACTCGCCCATGATCTATCTTTCCCCTTCCTGATACGACCACATCGCCATCACAGTCCTAGATCAAGAAGCCCCAGCTACCCGACACTGAGTTGGGCATAAACGACGCGTCAGCAATTGAGCTTTAGGAAGCCTGACACGGTGGCTTGCTTGCTCCACTTTTCGTTTCGCCGAGGGGGTCCGCTGGCAGTCCCTGTGTTTCCTTCCAGGTCTGAAATGTTCTCAGCCGCATAAGATTTGGATTTTGGAATTGAGGGAGTACTTCTCAAGTACCTACAGTCTACAGAACACACGAGGCATTCGGACCCTCAAATATTCTGCTCTTATTCCTGTAACTTCTCTTAGAGGAATATTCTTATAAATTCGGTAGTATCACAATCACCAGTTAAGTACGGGACCTTTTCTATCAATACTGATCGCTTGGACGTATCACCACTTACCTACGGGACCATTGCTACAAATACTCATCGCTTGGACAGAGTGGTACAATGAAGGCCTTCTTAGTACTGAAACCATCGCAACATAAACGAGGATAGCAAAGGCACAACACAAAACCATCGACTAGGTGTCTAGGTACCTTGTTTGCAGCAGCAATGTGGAATAACAGAAGAGATGATACAGATTTACCATAATATATTAATAGATAATAATGGCATAACAGTAAAAAAAAGAAAACTATAATAACAGCTCTGATCCGAGCACATTCAGCCGAAAGATCCATTCAACAGTGCCAAATGCCAGGAACAAAATATCCAATCCAAGACAATGTTTCCCACGAACTCTGTTTACTGGCATATTGCTGTCGAACACAATAAAAGAACAAGTCCAGCAAGATCAACCACAACACTAGAACAGTTCAGAAGCTAGGTGGAGAAGAGGAACTGGTGTGGCTTCCTTACTGCTCACTGGGCGTAACCTTGATGATATCAGAATCACCTGAAAACAGAATACAACCACTCTTCATATCCATATTTTGATCAAAACATCAAATTGACCTGTAATATGGAGGAGCCATTTACCAGGATCAATAATACTGAGGCAGCAGACACGGTAGTATTTTCCACAGGCTGTTCCCAGGTCAACATTGTCTGGAAAACAAGAAAATGGAGTTAATTTCAGAACTGTAGCAAAAATAGTTAATTGCTTAGATAAACACAACCCTATCTCAAAATACATCGATAGGAACCAGCTATGCACATCATTTAGTTATTCCTCTTAGCAATTACTTGACTTACCTTAAAATGTAAATTCTTGTTAGAGGCAGAGCCATAAATATATTTTTAGGAGCCAATTAGTAACAATTATGCGTTCAAAGAAGCCAAAATGATCTTTACCAGTTGATTTTTGTTTATTAACTTGAGCTTTTACATGCATATATGAGGTTGCAATGGCCCCTAGGTCTATCACTGATTCTTGTGCTTTTCTGCAACTGGCTAGACATTCCAAAATATATTTAAATCAGGGTCTAAATGAAAAGGTACCATGCCTACTTACAGTTGAAAATTCGACATTTCACTAGATCATATGCAACATCGATTAAAGAACCAAAAGTAAGAGATGCTAACTTACTTCCATGGAAGTGGTGGACTGTGACCTTAGCCAGCATAGCATAGTACTCAATTTCAGACTTCCGGAGCGGAGGGCAGTTGTTAGCAATGATCACTAGCTTTGCTGTAAATCAATAGATTGATTTAGGCATATTACAGGCATGCTATATAACAAATGATAGTGTGTGAATTCTATTGTAAACGACATACAGTAAAAATTTAAAGCAAGCATTGTCATGTGGAAGGAACAGTTAGGCAAAGCAAAGGAGTCAAGTTACACCACCTAAAAGACTGGATATGTTCAAAACAATTGTACACAACATAATCCACAAAAACACTATAAACCAAAAATATAAATCAGTCAGAAGATATCCCCACTCATGCTCAACCGGTAATATGATGCACAGGTACCATATATGCACCATGCGGGGAGGATCATAATGGCGTTGACTCATACACAATGGCCATCAAAATTCATCCATTGGTAATCACTTTACAATGCAAAACTCAAATGACGGCCACATATTTAGAAATAGCTATAAGAATACATAGTTACTTCAAAAAAGAGCAAGCAGTAACAACAGGCATTGTGTACAAGCTAACAGATTAAAAAGCTAAGGACTCCATCAGAACACTAAGAATATTGATACCCCAAAGTATATTGAAAAAGTAAATCAACAAAAGAATTGTTTTTCAAGAAGCAATCAGAGGATCAGAATTCTGGCTTGGTTTTCTCAGATGAGAAATTATAGCGCTCAGTATGTTCATCGTCGATCATCTGGGGAAAGGGTCATCATATCCTCTGAAGTGTGCACCACAGTTAAGAGAACAAAAAAGCACAAAAAGAGGCATCAATTTTGATAAGAGGCAACAAAACAAGCACTACATGAAATTCAGAAACATTTTTTCTGTATAAATGGAGGATCAGCATTCTGGCTTGGTTTTCTCAAATGAGAAATTATAGCGCTCAGTATGTTCACTGTCGATCATCTGGGGAAAGGGTCATCATATCCTCCACAGATAACATTAAGGTATAAAGGGGAAAAATATTCAGACAACATGTCAGTACTCTTTTGTATGTACTCACATAAAAAATTAAAGAAAGTATTGTCATGTGGAAGGAACAGTTACGCAAAGAAAAGGAGTTAAATTACATCATCTAAAATACTGGACAGGAGATATTCAATACACAACACAATCCACAAAAACACTATTAACTTAAAACATAAATCAGTCAGAAGATATCCACACTCATGCTCAACCAGTGATATCAGGCACTGGTACCATATATGCACGACATGGGGAGGATCATTGTGGCGTTGACTCATACACAATGGCCATTTTAATTCATCCATTGGTAATCAGTTTTCAACGCAAAACTCAAACGACAGTCACATTTAAAAATAGCTACTAAGAATACATAGTTACTTCAAAAGAGCAAGCAGTGACAACAGACTTTGTGTACAAAAGTAACAGAAAAAAGTAAATCAACAAAACAGCCAGAGAAATTGTTTTTCCAAGGAACAATCGGAGGATCAGAATTCTGGCTTGGTTTTCTCAAATGAGAAATTATAGCGCTCAGTATGTTCATTGTCGATCATCTGGGGAAAGGGTCATCATATCCTCTGGAGTATGCAACTCAGTCAAGAGAACAAAAAAGCACAAAAAGAAACATCAATTTTGTCAAGAGGCAACAAAACAAGAACTTCACACGAAAAATGGAGGATCAGAATTCTGGCTTGGTTTTCTCAAATGAGAAAATATAGCGCTCAGTATGTTCACTGTCGATCATCTGGGGAAATGGTCGTCATATCCTCCACTGATAACATTAAGGTATAGAGGGGCAAAACATTCAGATAACATGTCCAGAAAAATACATTGTCCAGAGAATATTTTGGTGGGCGTCCATGTAGCCACAAAGTTATAGTAGCTGAGGTCATGAACCCAATGCCCTATTCTCCTTCTCTCAAAGTCGTATTCCCATTGTGACATGTAAGACTGTTCACTTAGGTTGGACTAAAAAAGGTACAGTACATCTGCATAATCATAATGCAACACCAGCTAGAGAGCAACAACATAAGCCCATATGAACATGATAGCGAAACTAATGGTTATCACATATGAACATACAGTGGGCACTTCTCACTTCTAAGGTGAGCAATAAAAAACAACAACATGGACACGTCCATAGGAACGGATTGACCATCCCACATGATTAATCTACGATCTAGTAACATAAGCATACATCCATGGGCACCGATTCACCTTCCTAAAGAGTTAATCTAAGATCCATGAAACATATAACAAGGGAGAGCTTCCTTACACTTGGAGTTCCTGAGGGTCCTGAGGACAGTCTTGTAGCCGAGCGTGTACTTGCCGCTCTTCATCACAAGCTGCAGCTTGTTGTTGATGTTGTCCGTGGACTTCTTCTGCACAAAACCAACAGCAGACAACGAAAAAACAGAGCTTAGAACAGAAATTGCAAGACTAGAAACGCAACCAGACAGAATGCAGCAGGTTCCGATGCCATTCTGCCGCCCGGAAGACGGCGGCAGATCGACAAACAGGTGGGAGAAACGGGGGCTTCCTGGGAGAGATACGGAGGAGAGACGTGAGAGCGCGGGGCATGGGATCGTTACCGTCTTCTTTGCGGCCACCATGGTTGCGCCCCGAGGAGGACTGACGGCGTCGAAGCGGCTTCGCGCGGCGGCGGCGGCTCCTTCTCGGGGATGACTGCGAGGCGGAAGGGAGGGTGCTAGGGTTTGGTTCTTTATAGAGTAGGGCGCCTGAGGGTTTGCCCGCTGTGGGCTTTGTAGAATGGGCTTACATTACAGGAGTTCTTTGGGCCCTGTCGCAGAATATGGTTGCAACTTCTCTCTGTCCCCTCCTTCCAAGCTCCCTCTACGTTCAAAAGAACCAAAAACTTATCTCTTTCCCTCCAAAAAAATATTTTCTGTTTTTTCTGGTAGAAAAGAAACTGCAAGACAGCCCATCATGTTGTGAATATACCCCTAGTGAAAGGAAATATATATTCCTATGTGAAAAATAATATATACATTATTTATATATACATACATGAGCCATTTAAGTTGTTAGAATGGAAATAATGACCAAGAGGGATTTTATTTTGTGCATAATTCATCGTTAATAGTCATGCAATTTCCTCCATAATATTAAGATCATATCAAAATCTTGTGGACCTTGATATACATGTGAACCCCGCATGTACTTTCCTAACAACTTACATGAAATGAATTGTCTAAGTTCATACCATAGTGGATGTCTAAGCAATACGATTCTAAAAAAAAAACAATACTCCCTCTATTCTAAATTATATGATGTTTTGGTTTTTTCTAGATACATAGTTGTTGTGCACTTAGATATGTACTATATCTACAAATATCTAATGTATCTAGAAAAAAGTCAAAACATCTCATAATTTAGAATGGAATAACTTTGAAAAAAGGGCTTTTATAACCTGGTTAGACTTGTAGTTGACACACCATTTTGTGTGCATGGGATATTTGTAGCTTGGGGCATATTTGCGATTTTAGGTACAAATATATAGTTTCTTTACAATTGTGCCATCCTTGCTCTTCTTCACCTTATACAGATTTGGTCCCTCTATCATTTTGTTCTTCTATTTGTGCTGCTTTAAACAACATAAAAAGAGTGATAATGACTGAATGAGCTAAGGTTAGACATGTCAGAAGATGGGTTCTTAGCTAATTTATTTTCCGAAGCTTTTTGTTGGCCTCTTGCTCGTTGATCAATCGATGCTAAGCTTTAGCATTCTTATAATTCTACAAGGGTTCTATAAATTTGTACCCTTCTTTCGTATGTCCACTATCCTTTACACATACACATATTCGGCCTGTTCGCTGGTTGATTTCTGAGCTGGTTTGGGCTGGCTGGTGCTGGTTTGTTGTGAGAGAAAAACACTGTTGGTTGATTGGTTTGGGCTGGTTGAAACCAATAAGCGAACAGGGTGATTGATATAACGAGTCCTTAAATTAATGTTAATTGTTAGAAAACTTGCAAAGGTGCGT
Organism: Miscanthus floridulus; assembly: GCF_019320115.1. Classification (NCBI taxonomy): domain Eukaryota; kingdom Viridiplantae; phylum Streptophyta; class Magnoliopsida; order Poales; family Poaceae; genus Miscanthus; species Miscanthus floridulus. The sequence continues at coordinate 105,500,329 of NC_089598.1, forward strand.
GTGTTGGGGGGGGGGGGGGGGGGGGGGGCAACCTCGTTCCTAAAAGGGTTATTACCGTACCAAGTGAAATAATATTTGCAACAAATGATTAACATAGCGCTCTAATTGTCAATCCTTGATAAATCCAGTGATAGCTATTTTAATCTTTACTGTGAAAATTTTCTCTCGTTGAGAAAAAAAACTGAAGAGACAAAGCTGGAAGAGAACCCCAACTATACCTTCTGTATATAGAGAAGTTGTAATAAAATAAAATAAAAATGTATACAAAATATTAATAAATGATCAGGCGAAAGAGATGTTTGCATGGTCGATAGCATATACATCTTTTATACTCAAAACTGTCAAAAGTGTCATATTTGTTACAAATTACAATAAACTACTATCAGTAAATACAATACTCATGAAAGCAAAATTAAAACTAAATACTCACGATAAGTTTCTTTGTATGTATGGATAGATTTTTTTTTTTTTTGAAACAAACGTATATTTCCCTTAAAAAGCGTGGTTGGGCTCAAAACTATCAGGCAACACCTGACCTCAGAGCTGGTTTGCAGCAGCTCTCAACAGTCAATCCTCCTGTTCCAGTTCCGTCGAAGTCCAGCCACCGCGAGTGAGCCGCGCGCTCCATCTCCATGGACGCCTGCTCTCTCGTCCGCCGCCATCTACCACGGCCACTACAGCTCCCGCTCCTCGCGCCTTCAATTCCCAGCCGCCGGCGCCACCGCCGCGTCGCCACCGCCGTGGTCCGCTGCTGCTGCTCCGCCACCGCGGCAGACCACCACCAGGAGCGGCCCTGGGAGTGGTACGACCGCGCCATCCAGTCCTACGCAGGGTCCGACCTGGCGCGCTCCCTCGGCCTCCTCGCCGACATGCAGGCGTCGGGGGCGCGCCCGAGCGCCGGCGCTTACGCGCGCCTCATCCGCGCGCTGTCCCGCGCGGGGCGCGTGCTGGAGGCCGAGGCGCTCCTACTCGAGATGCGCCGCCTCGGCCCGCGCCCGGACGCCGCGCACTACAACGCGCTCCTCGAGGGCCTGCTCGCCGCCGCTAGGCTCCGCCTCGCCGACCGCCTCCTCCTCCAGATGGCGGACGACGGCGTCGCCAGGAACCGGCGCACCTACACGCTCCTGCTGAGCGCGTACGCGCGCGCCGGCCGGCTCGAGGACTCGTGGTGGGTGCTCGGCGAGATGGGGCGCCGGGGCATCCGCCTCGACACCGCCGGGTATAGCATGCTCGTGCGGCTGTACCGGGACAATGGCATGTGGAAGAAGGCCACCGACCTCGTCATGGAGATGCAGGAGGTTGGGGTGGAGCTAGATGTTAAGATCTACAGCGGCCTGATCGATACTTTCGGCAAGTATGGACAGCTAGCGGACGCACGCAGGGTGTTTGATAAAATGCGCACCGAAGGCGTCAAGCCGGATATATCGACTTGGAATGCCTTGATTCGATGGCATTGTCGGGTGGGGAACATGAAACGCGCTCTGCGGTTCTTCACCTCCATGCAGGAGGAAGGGATGTACCCGGACCCAAAGATATTTGTTATGATCATCAGCCGGTTGGGGGAGCAGGGGAAGTGGGATGAGATCAAGAAGCTGTTTGATGGCATGAAGAATCGAGGTTTCAAGGAGAGCGGTGCAGTGTATGCAGTATTGGTTGACATTTATGGGCAATATGGCCATTTTCGTGATGCACGGGAGTGTATAGCTGCTCTTAGAGCTGAGAATACGCAGCTTTCACCTCGTGTGTTTTGTGTCCTTGCCAATGCTTATGCTCAACAGGTCAGCCTAACTACTAAACTTGGTTTAAATCAATTTTGCCTCATGGCATGATAGTTTTTTCCACCATATTTAAACTGAATATAGTTGCAAATGCCTTTGATTACATCCTAACATTGTATGAAAGCATGTTGCAGTAATGCTGTAAACCTTGAATAAGGATTCACAGTTTGTTATTTGAGAGAATAAGATGCACCATTTCTGGCTTTGGAAATATTTTCTTCTGTTCTTTTTAGAATATAAGATATACCATTTCTAGGTTTGCAAACATGATATTCTGGACACTGTATCCACGACATCTGTAAATAATTAACTGGATCTCGGACATCTTTGTTTATCTGGTCAGTACTCAGTACAACACCTGATATTAATAAATCCTGACGAAGTTGATAGGCATTGGTCTGAGAAATAAAATAGCAGTATGATGAGTCATGACAAGCAGTGCTGCATTTATCTAGACAGAAGTTATATGACATTATGACTGAGCTGATGTACTTTCCCCCTTCTGTTTCAGCACTGTAGCTGGACCAGGATTCTTTAGGATATAGTGCATTTGAGAACCGACATTCAGGTTTTTGTTAAGTACAATTAATAAGCTTGGCCCATTGCAGTAGGTCAATGCCATACAACCTTCAACCATTTTCTGCATTTGCCTTTTCCTAAGGGGAGAGAGGGTTAATTTGTCAGTAGAACATCGATATCTGCCTGTCCTTGTGCACATGTTTCGACCCACGTGAATCATGTTGGCTGCTTACTCAAGGAGTCAAGGTGTTCCCTTTCTCTTTCAGGGGTTGTGTGAACAAACTGTAAATGTACTTCAGTTAATGGAGGAAGAAGGATTTGAGCCAAACCTTGTTATGCTGAATTTGTTAATCAACGCTTTTGGCACTGCTGGAAGGCATTTGGAGGCACTAGCTGTATTCCAGCATATCAAGGATAGTGTATGTACCTCATCTAGAAATGAGATGAAAATGTTTTTTTTTTCAAATCTTGTTTCAAGTTTATGATGTTTTGCTTTCTTTGCACTCCTATGATTACCTGTTCTTTTTTCTTAGGGTATGAGCCCAGATGTTGTGACATACACTACGCTTATGAAAACATTCATGAGAGCAAAGAAATTTGAAAAGGTCTGCCACTTTATCTCCTTTTTTTGTGAAATTAGAATAGCCACGCATGGTAACATGCACAGAACCTTAACTGTTGGTAATGATTATGAAAGGTCTTGTTTTCAGCTCTTGAATATAGGCTTCAAAATTTTGTTGTTTTTGATTAGGATGGTAGAATATAAAATTAACTGATCTTATTGTATGTGCCAGATTAATCTGAAAACATTGAAATAATTCTGCTCTTGGCTTGAGTAGGTATCTGAAGTATACAGAGAAATGGAACGTGCTGGATGCACTCCAGATAGAAAAGCCAGAGAAATGTTACATGATGCAAATGTAGTTCTGGAACAAAGAGGATGTAAGTATTTCATTTCAGATGACCTGTGCTTTAAGGGTGAATACAATGGATGAGTGATGATGTATGCAAAATGCTTTGACAGGTATCTATTGAATTTGGAAACCTTGCTATTGTAATCGGTCCATTGTCAATGCTTGTAACTTCAGGGACCCCACCTCCCTTTTTGCTTACACATGCATGATGCAGAGCAAACACAGGGTAGGCGATTAGTTTTACACCTTAATTTATACATTGTCCCTTCTCTAGTTTTCCTATTCTGATAACACTACAATATGGATTATCATTTTTGCATTAAGTTGTTCCAAGCTCCAAGTAGGTATTTCAGTTTCTTTTACTTATTTTTCTACTGCTGGATTTGATACAAAAAGTAGCTGAGATAACATTTTGATTAGACCATGGAAGTCTGGCCATCAACTTCTGTGGTTAACCATGCAATATGTAAATGTTGCTTTGCCATGTGCCCATGCCCATCACTATTTCCATTTCAACTTTGAAGGCATACTTTTTTTTCAATATATCAATTAATACTTCATCTCTACTTTAAAGGCAGAGTACAAGTCTAACTGTGTTTCATCATACAGATTGAATGCTCCGGTACATGCAGATGATCCTGTACTGGTATTTTCTCCAATGTTGGGATGGTTATGGCATCAAACCAATAACTTTGTATTTCCAAGGCTCCTGAATGTTTACGTTGAACAGAAGAGTGAAAAAGGTATGAGGCTTACCAGTGCTGGTTTTTGCTTAAACTAGGAAGCATTACTTACATTACTTTTTACTGTTGTAGTGCAGGATAACCGAGTATAGTTTTCACCCTTATACTTAGTCAGGGTTATATTCACAGCAAGACTATCAGGCATAAACATAAGTATGAATCAGAAACTACACTTAGCCATGAACAGCGAGAAGACACTCTGAAAGTGAATTACATCAACGTTGTCAAAGTTCCTTACAAGTTGCTTTCTTTCTGAATCATATATTAGGAATTTGGTGTGAGTGTGACGAGGAATTGCTGAAAACATTGGCCGTGTTCGGCTGGCTGGCTGGCTGGTTGCCGGCTGGCCAGCCACCTCACAAAAACACTATTTACGTCCAGTATTTTTCTCTCACAACAATCAGTCGGAACAGTATTTTTCAGTCCTGCCGAACAGGCCCATTAGGTGTTTTGATTATTGATTCTTATGTAACTGTATCCAAGCAGCTACATGGTAGCTTATGTAATCAACTACCAAGTGGTAGAGTGTATACAACTGTATATTCACTATTTATAATGCCAATTGTAAATACTTTAAATTCAAAGTAGCACAGACCAATTATGATCCAGTCCTAATAAACAGACTGTAAATACTTGATGGCTTGATGCACTATTAAAATTAGAATAGCCAAGTGTAAATATTTGATTCTGTCCTGGTTACTGAATTAACTGCACATAATTCCACGCTGTTATTATTGAGTTTATTTATTATGGGCTTCATCACTTATAATTTACACAGAATGAAAAAAAACGCATGATCAAACCTTTTTCATCAGAATTGTAGTTCCTCCATTCGTATATTACCACTGATGGACTCCTTACATACTTGATCAGATCGTAAATTTTGCTTGATGCTAACAATAACATAAAATTAAGAGAGAGAAAAAACAGCATTCTTTTGTGACTCTGATAGAACGAGTAGCAAGATAAGCATTTTGATAGATTTATCGCCATCAAGACAGTCAATGGTGTGAGCTCCTTATGTCTTGATTCAAAATGCTCTATGTTGCCTGCAACATTAGAATTTGTCGCGGTGGGACTTTGTGCATCCAACCAGAATTTGGTAACCTCATATTTCTTTTATCCCAACTGCATAATCGATGCAGTTGGAGATCAAAGACGAGTGGACACCCGGTCTCGGCACCTAGGTTAGGCGACTCGAGAGGGGTACCCAAGTCGACTAGGGTTTTCCGTTCTCCTCTTGTTCCTTGGTCAGATCTTCCTGGAGACTGTCCCTGTGTCCACAATCCCATACTCCATTCGTGTCCACGTCAGATTCTCCATCAGGAGTCCAGACCAATCTGCTAGCCGGTTGCTTTTTTGGGAGGCCAAGGCTAAGGTTCTTGACCCTGGTCCGCCATGGCAGAGAATGTGATCGGCCTCCTGGAGAAGATGAATCTATCGGCAACGGAGAAGAAGAGCATCAGGCTGGGTGGTGCGGTTATAGGATCGCAGCGGGGCGATCCGCAAGCGGTGGGGAAGGTCATGGTTGAAAAAACGTGCTGAGTGGAATCCTTGGAACTTTCCTGTGGCAAGATCTGGTGCCCTCTCAGGGGCGTGGAGTGCAAAGATCTGGGGGAAACTGATCCCTCTTCACTTTCCTGCAAGGGCCGGTGAAAAGGAAGCTCTGGAGGACGGTCCGTGGATGTTCGGGAAGGACTTGGTGGTGATGGCGGAGTTTGATGGCGCCAAAACCATAGATGAGATTGAGTCAACTCAATTCTGATCTGGGTGAGAGTGCTGAAAATGCCCTTGGGGTTGATGAACAAGACGGATGAGGAACTGATTGGTGAGATGATCGGGGAGGTCATGGAAGTTGATGCAGATGACGCTGATATGGCTATCGGCTTGATGAGGAGGGTTACTCTGGATCTAGGCGAGGGCCAGGAAAACACGAAGTGGCTTCCGTGGACAAGCAACTCGTGGTAGTTAAGCTGGGGGAGTGGTAGCAGGAGAGGCATTGATGCACCGAGCTGGAGGAAAGATGTGGTGTTGAGGGTAAGAAGGGCGCGAAAGGCGTAGAAGAACAGGAGGTTACCAGTCCTCTAAAACTGATGCCCCAACTGAATCTTCAGGGGTCGCCCAAGAAAGTTCTGTTCAAGGACAATACCAATGTTGGAAAGTTCTGTCAATTGCCAGCATAAGATCTATTCAACAATGTCAATTGCCAGGAACAAAATGAAAACTAACAGCTCTAACCCGAGGAGCACATTCAGCATAAGATCCATTCAACAATGTCAATTGCCAGGAACAAAATTTTGAATCCATTCAACAATGTCAATTGCCAGGAACAAAATTTTCAATCCAAGAAAATATTCCCACGATCTGTTTACTGTCAGGTAAATTCTGTCGTAACACAAAGGACAAGTCCAGCAAGAAAATCCACTACAACACTAAGGCCCAGTTTAGTTCCCCAAAAATTTTGCAAAATTTTTCACATTCCCCGTCACATCGAATCTTTAGACGCATGCATGAAGTATTAAATATAAATAAAAAATAAAACTAATTACACAGTTTAGACGAAATCCACGAGACGAATCTTTTAAGCCTAATTAGACTATGATTGGACACTATTTGCCAAATAACAACGAAAATGCTACAGTGCCCATTTTGCAAAAAAAATTTGGAACTAAACTGGCCCTAAGAGTTCGGAAGCCAGGTGCCGTGTACTACTGGTGTGGGTTCCTTAATGCTCACCCGGCGTAGTCTTGATGATATCAGAATCACCTGAAAACAGAACAATCACTCTTCATATCCATATTTTGATCAAAACATCAAATTGACCTGTGATATGGAGTTGCCATTTACCAGGATCAATAATACTGAGGCAGCAGACACGGAAGTATTTTCCACAGGCTGTTCCCAGGTCAACATTGTCTGGAAAACAACAAATTGCAGTTAATTTCAGTACTGTCGTATTGCATAGACAAACACAACCCTGTCAAAAAAACTATGCACATCATTTAGTTATTCCTCCAAGCAAAGAATGGTAGTCACTACCTTACAATGTAAATTCTTGTCATGGACATAGCCAGAAATATATTTTCAAGGGAGCCAATTAGTAATAATTATGGGTTTATGGAAGCCAAATTGATCTTTTCAGTTGATTTTGTTAATATCTTGCATTAAGATGCATGGGGTGACATGGTCCCTAGCTCCACTGATTCTTGTGCTTTTCTGCGACTGGCTAGACATTACAAAACAATACATGTAAATCAGGGGCTAAATGAAAAGGTACCATGCCTACTGACAGTTCACAATTCAACATTTCATTAGATCATATGCAACATCGATTAAAAGAACCAAAAGTAAGGGATGCTAACTTACTTCCATGGAAGTGGTGGACTGTGACCTTTGCCAGCATAGCATAGTACTCAATTTCAGACTTCTGGAGTGGAGGACAGTTGTTAGCAATGATCACTAGCTTTGCTGTAAATCAATAGATTGATTTAGGAATATTGCACGTTATATAACAAATGATACTGCACAAATTCTATTGTAAAAGGCAGACAGTATAATTTTGTATGTACTCACATCTAAATTTAAAGATATATTGTCATGTGGAAGGAACAGTTAGGAAAAGCAAAGGAGTTTACATTACACCATCTAATAAAAGACTAGACAGGAGATATTCAAAACAATTGTACACAACATATTCCACAAAAACACTATAAAGCAAAATTATAATTATAAATTAGTAAGAAGATATCTCCACTTGTGCTCAACCAGTGATATCATGCACTGGTAACATATATGGACATGGGGAGGGGATTATTATGGCGTTGACTCATACACAATGGCCATCTAAATTCATCCATTGGTAATCAGTTTTCAACGCAAAACTCAAATGCCAGTCACATATTAAAAATAACTATTTAGAATACATAGTTACTTCAAAAGAGCAAGCGGTGACAACAGACTGTGTAACCTAACAGATGAATGCAGAACACTAAGAATATCAATACATCGACATGTGAAGTGAAACAACAAAACAATCAGAGTTTCAAAAAACAATCAGAGGATCAGATTTCTGGCTTGGTTCTCTCAAATGAGAAATTGTAGCGCTCAGTATGTTCATTGTCGATCATCTGGGGAAAGGGTCATCATGTCCTCTGAAGTGGCCGACACAGTTAAGAGAACAAAAAAACACAAAAAGTGACATGATAAGAGGCAACAAAACAAGCGCAACATGAAATTCAGAGTCATTTTTTCTGCAGGGATCAGAATTCTGGCTTGGTTTTCTCAAATGAGAAATTATAGCGCTCAGTATGTTCACTGTCGATCATCTGGGGAAAGGGTCATCATATCCTCTAAAGTATGCAACTCAGTTAAGAGATCAGAAAAAATACAAAAAGAGGAATAATTTCGAAAAGAGGCAACAAAACAAGCACTACACGAAATTCAGAATCATTTTTTCTGCATTAATGGAGGATCAGAATTCTGGCTTGGTTTTCTCAAATGAGAAATTATAGCGCTCAGTATGTTCACTGTCGATCATCCGGGGAAAGGGTCATCATATCCTCCACTAATAACATTAAGGTATAGAGGTGAAAAACATTCAGATTCAGATAACATGTCCAGAAAATACGTTGTCCAGAGAATATTTTGGTGGGCGTCCATGTAGCCATATCATTATAGTGGCTGAGGTCATGAACCCAAGGCCCTATTCTCCTTCTCTCAAGGCTGTATTCCCATTTTGACATGTAAAAAATGTTCACTTCAGTTGTTTGTTCACTTCAGTTAGAATAACAAGAGGTACAAGTAACTCTGCATAATCATAGATGCCCCTACCAGCTAGAAATCAATAACATTAAGCCCACATGAACAAGCTAGTAAAACTAATGGTTATCACATCTATTCATAGAGTTGCCATGGCCAATTCTAATCTACGGTGAGCAGTAAAGAACAACTAGACCATCCCACAGGATTAATCTACTACCTATGATCTAGAAACATAGGCATACATCCACAGGCACCGATTCACCTTCCTAAAGAGTTAATCTAAGATACAAGTAGCCTTACGCATGAAACAGAATAACAAAGGAGAGCTTCCTTACACTTGGAGTTCCTGAGGGTCCTGAGGACAGTCTTGTAGCCGAGCGTGTACTTGCCGCTCTTCATCACAAGCTGCAGCTTGTTGTTGATGTTGTCCGTGGACTTCTTCTGCACAAAACTACCAACATCGAAAAATTAGAACAGAAATTGCAAGACTAGAAACGCGAACAGGCGGAATGCAGCAGCATGCCATACTGCCGTCCGGAAGACGGCAGCAGATCGACGGGAAAGGTGGGAGAAACGTGGGCTTGAGGCAGAGATACGGGGGATAGATGTGAGAGAGCGGGAGATGGGTACCGTCTTCTTTGCGGCCACCATGGTTGCGCCCCGAGGAGGAGTGACGGCGTCGAAGCGGCTTTGCGAGGCGGCGGCGGCGGCTCCTTCTCGGGGATGACTGTGAGGCTGAATGGTGGGGTTGCTAGGGTTTGGTGCTTTATAGAGTTGGGAGCCTGAGGGTTTGCCCGCTGTGGGCTTTGTAGAATGGGCTTACATTGCAGGAGTTCTTTGGGCCCAGCCACAGAATATGGTTTCAGCTTCTATCTGTCCCCTTCCAAGCTCCCCTCTATCATGTTGTCCACCCTATTCTTGCTGCCTTCCTGGAGCAGTTGAGCTGCCAGACACCTGAGAAGAATCTCTTGCTGTGTATTTCGCATTCTTTGTAGGTTTACCAGAGCCTGAAAGGGTGCCAGTAAATTACCAAGAATTATTTTCTTTCTTGGTCAAGCTACTTCCTGTCTTGAATGGTCCTGCTGAATCTTTAGGGACAGTCATCACCATTGGTTTCTTTATCTGAGGCGTGAAAAATGTTGATCCAACTGGAAGTTCTGCTCAGTTTCATGCATCTGTTCATCATTGTATTGCCCGCAGAGTTTGGGATGGTCACAGCAACAAGCCAATAACTCTATATTTCCAAGACTCTTGAATGTTTATGATGGATAAAAGTGTGAAAAAGGTATGGGGTTTACCAATGCCGGTTTGCACTAAAGCAAACAATGAAGCATTACTTACATCCATTTTACTGTTGCAGCACAGGATAAACCGGTATTTTTTTTGTCTTTGTACATAGTCAGGGTTATGGTTAAGGCAAGACTATCTATCAGGGATAAAGATATGAAAATTTGAGTCATGAACAGTGAGATGGGTATAGACATTGTGGAATTTCCTCACGTTGCTTTCGTTCTGAGTCATGAACATATCTGGTTATTGCTGAAAACATTAGGTGTTCTGGTTATTGACTTTTGTGTAACTGGATCCAACTGTATGTAGCTTATGGAATCAGCTATCTATCAATTCAAGTGGTTAGATAACTGCATCATCACTATTTATAATACCAATTGTTTAATTTACTCTGCTTCATATATCACATTATGCTGCTTAAATTCTGTATTTGTGCTAAAAGGCTGTAAATTCAAAGTAGGATCAAGCAATTATGATTCAATACTGACAGCTTGTAAATACTTGATGCAATACTAAAATTAGAATAGCCAGGTGTAAATAGTTGGTTCTCTCATTTTCCACAACGGCGGAGCCAAATTTCATTACTTGAAAGCAACGAAATTACATGAGTTTGTAAACCATAAAAACAGAAAGAAAAACGTCTTAGCGAAACGGCCCCCTTGGAATGAACACAGAGGGTTCAACCAATGGGCAAATGTGACCTACGCAGCCAAAACACCGCTAGAGAGCAACACATAGCTGTTCATCTTAGCGTTCGCCAACCAACAATTCAGGACACTCAAACTTATTACATGCCCCTCATGGCAAATTCAGACTTCTCTTAAACTGCCTACAGAATATCAGCAAAAACAATGCGCCACTTCGAATGACGAGCATCAGACAATTGCCATCCAATAGTTGGTTCTCTCATGGTTACTGAATTAACTATTGCGCTCAATTTCAGTGTTATTTTGGGCTCCATTGTGCATAATTCATACAGAATGACAAACAAAACACACGATCAAACCTTTTTCACAATAGTAGGTTCTCCATTCCTATACCACCACTCATGTAATCCTTACATACTCGATCACTTCATACATTTTGCTTGATCCTAATAATATGACATAAAAAACAGCATTGTTTGTTGTTTCATGACTCTGCTTCTTCTATATAGAACTGTAAATTTTTGATAGTGGAACAACTGGCGAGGAAGACAGGCAAAAGCAACGGCGTATGCTTGAGCTCATTTGAGCTCCTCATCGTCTTCGCAATCACTGAGCAGGTCGTCAATGGCCTCAACATGCGTCATGCGCGCGGAGGCCTGCTTGACCCAGCGCGCCATCTTGGCGGTCTCCTTGCTGACCTGCACCTGGTCCTCCAGCGCCTTCCTGAGCCGGCGCTGCTGCTCCCTGAACTCGGTGGCCATCCTCCTGTTCTCGTCGCCCCACTCGCCGGCGTCGACGCCGAGGACGTCGCCGGACCCGTGGTGGACCTTCTTCTTGGCCTTGGCCGACGTCCTCTGTAAGGGCTTCTTCGGGGAGAAGCCGAAGCAGCACGCCTGGCGCGGCGGTGGCGGCGAGGGGGAGGCGGAGGAGAACTCCCTCCCCTTGTTCCGCTCCCGCAGCGTCGGCCGCCCCCGCGGCCCTGACCCGAACAGCCGCTCCAGGTCCTCGGCGTCGTCTTCGGCGTCGGCGTCGTGGACTGCGGGTGCGGGGACCGGGGCACGAGCCTGCCGCGGCGAGGACTCGCCACCGTTCGTCTCCGCGTCTCCCGGCAGCGGCGGCGGCGTGTCTTCGTGGACCGCGGGGGCCCGGTGATGCTCAGGCGGAGCAGGAGCGGGAGGGTTGGGGCCGCGCAGAGTGGCGGCGGGGCCCGGCGCGGTGACGCTGCGGGTCAGGGTCCTGACGGGTGGCGGTGCGGCGGTCGAGGGGAGGGACTTGAGCTTGCGGAAGCGGATCTCGAGGCTGGACGGGAGCGCGGAGTCGTCGGCGAGGTGGGCCGTGTTGAGCTTGGCGATCTGCTCGAGCGCCACCAGGTCCGCCGCCTCCGCCAGGATGGCGTCCACCGCCGACAGCTTGCCGCCGCCCGAGTAGTACGCCATGTAGGCCGGGCGGTGGGGATTGGGAGAGGTGGGGAGAGTGAGTGAGCTAGGGTGAGAGTGCGGCGCGGATGTGTGCTGGGAGAGCGAGGGGAGCGGAGGCGGCGTCCGTTCCTTTCCTTGTGAAGAAGCTGAAGACCGGTTGTGATGTGGTTGTAGGGCCTACACGCCGCGGGCCGCGGGCCGCGGGCTGCGTCAAAAGGTGGGACCGTGGGAGGCTTCAAGGAATGGAGGCCCATAATGCGCTTCTAGTCTGCTGCGGGAAGAGTCTATCGGGATGATTTAGATGGGCTTTTCACCCGTTGCTAGTGTTTCCTTTCCCGTGCAGCCTTGGATTTTCAATCAAACATGAAATATATATCGTGTGCATTTCGCGTACTGCGTTTGGCAGCCTAGCTTGTGATAATGGGCCGTGATCACTCAGTTTCTGTGTTTCTTTCTTTCCTGAGCTCTGTGTTCCAGAAAAAGCCCAATTTAGCGTGTTGTGTGCTGGTCTTGGACATACGTAGCAATTATCAATATTCTGCTAAAAAACGTAGCAGTTATCAATGTTTTTTTTTGAGAAAACCGGGTTTATATTTTATTCATAATTTTTGGTGATTACAGATCTTTCCTTACAAAAACACTCTCGAAAGAAAAATAAATTGTACTCTAGTCCTTGTAAGCTCCTCCCGGTCTTCCTCGCCGCCTGCAGTCGGAGTACGCAACTTGAAGCCGACTTCCTCCCCGGCGAAGAAACAAAGTTTTTAGTTGCCGTCTTGAGCAGCACATCGGATCCGACATGCTTTGTCGACGCTGAACGACCCGGCTGAAGAAGATGTCCATTGACCATCACATCGCCGGACAATGAGGACTCCGAGGTCTCAAGGACTACCAAAAACCCCAAATCGCCAGATGATGAAGCACCGTGAAGGAAAATTAAACCACCAAAATAGGTGGGAACTAAACACCAACCCGATTTGACTTCATCTTGGTAAACTAACCTCCCAAGTTCAACGCCAGAGAGACCAGGCGAAGACAAAGGAGGGGCAAAAAAGACCCAACGAGATCTAGAGCTCCAGATCCGGGGAACTCACACCAAAACGGCTCATCGGTGGCACCAGAAGACTCACCAACGAGGCGGAGAAGAAGCCGGAGACACTTATTCCACCACCGCAGCCCCGCCTCCAACCTACGAGCACTGCTTGGATCTAAACTACCTATACTAGATGGGTATATGTACAACGGACACCTCAATCTTCGTTCCCCATCCTCTCCAGCGCTGATCCGGCCACCGGAGTGGAAGGGGAACGGAAGAAATCGGCGCCGGACGGTGTTCGCCTCCTGGTCGCCTTCTCTCAACTGTAGCTAGGGAAGGGACGAGAAGAGTCGCGAGCTCTGATTCATTCCTTCCTAGCAGTTATCAATGCTGCTGATGTTTTCCAACCACATGCGCGTGGCTGTTGCAATGAAAGAAAGAAAAAAAGGAATAGAAGTGGGCCAACAAAACACTAGATGGTCCAGGAAAGAAAAAAGGAAGAGACAGCATTATGGCCCATCAAGCCCATCACCCGTCGTTGCCCTATGCCTGCCTACAGCCTTTTGTGGTTTTGCTACTTTGTTCAGCTACACTGTGTTTCCTTTCTCGTGCAACCTTTGCACCTTTTCCGTAGCGCGTTTGGCAAAGCTAGCTTATAATAATGGGCCGTGATTTACTCACTATGTCTGTGTTTCTTTCTTTCCCGAGTTGTGTTCCACGAAAGCCCAATTTGGCGTATTGTGCCTTGACAATAATCAATACTCCCTTCGCCCCCCTTGTACGGCGCCTTGACAATAATCAATACTCCCTTCGTCCCCCTCAAAAAATAATAATGTTCTACTATTTTTTTAAGACAGATTAATAGAGAAGAGAAATATCTCTAATACCCTTGATATATTGTCGGGGTTATGATACCTCAGGTATCTCAAGACATCGATTAGTTAGCCGCTCGGACGACCCATGGAACATCAGCTAGCATAAGCCCAAACGACCGAGGCCCAGCTAAGCTACGCCGACCTAGGCCAAACGTCAAGGTAGGGGTCGGCCACGACCTCTTCCCCTAGCCTTCACCGTGCGCCGCGCAACTCCACACGACCTCTCCCCCATCCCGGCCTATGGGAGGAATAGGGAGAGATCGAGCCACGCCAAGCACACATGCGCTGACAGGAGTAGACACGCCGCACTGACCTCGTAAAGACCGAGGGGACAACAGTCCCCTCAGCTGGTCATACACCATCCCTGCACCACGCAGCATAGATAAGACAACACCGTCGAACGGTGACGGCCAATACGACGGCCCACCGTCTAAATACAGCTCAACAAGACATATGTACGACTCCACCCACTACGAGATGAAAGCCACGACAGCGCCCTTGACTTTTGAGGCCATCTAAGCCAACGAAGGCCACGACCTCGGAGCATGGGATTGTGGCCACCGGCTCTCCAAGCAGCAAGACGACCAAAGACCTGGGGATGGCTACCAACTCTTGTACGACGCCCTAAGGAGATCAGGAGGCGATGACAAAGGCCACGACGAGACCACGTCGCGCAGGACGGCTGGCAAAACACCACGGTGCCTACAGTGTCGCCATAAACCGGCACAATAGCACCACGCCATACCATGCCGAGACGTGGGCGCAAGATCATGACGACAACCACGCCCGAAAGCGCACTACAAGATGGCGTTACTTGCAAGCCAAGTTAGTTATGTTCCCTCCCTCAGGCTCACGACCCCTCGGTCGGGAGAACCTTCCTTTTTGTATATGACCTAGCCTCAGACTCTATATAAAGGTAGTCAGGGCACCCTTCCACTGCATCAAACTCTCGAAGCTCTCATTCGGGGAGTCCATCTCCTAGCTCTAGCTCTCCTACCTCTTCCACCATTCTTACACCCCTCATTGTAAGAACTTCAGAGCATTCAAGCGAGGAACACGCACTCGATCATCGCTGAGACTGGACGTAGGGCTCCGGCCTGAACCAGTATAACTCTTCGTATCTTTTGGATGTTACCATCGTCTTCCTAGAGCAGTGTGACATTCGTATAAATTCACTAGTCGGTCTACAAAAACACCGACACGCATGGTTTTATTCCTAATTAAGACGTGCTGCATCCATGCAGAGATCTGAGACAGGCAACAAATAGTAACGCATCTCAAATGGTAATTTGGCATTGGATAAATGGGCTAACAACGTGTCTAAAATTTAGAACATTATTTTTTCTAGGACAAATTTTAAATCACAGGATACCTCTTTGAAAGCTCTAGTTTGGTTTTGGTGAATTGATAAAACCCTAAGTGCTAATCTAGTTTATAAAGTGATTATGAGATAGGTAGCACTGCTCTAAGTGATGAAGCAAATGAAGATCATGACATGATGATAGCGATGCCACGGTGATGATCAAGTGCTTAGACTTGAAAAGAAGAAAGAGAAAAACAAAAGGCTCAAGGCAAAGGTATAAGTGGTAGGAGCCAATTTGTTTTTGGTGATCAAGACACTTAGTAAGTGTGATCACATTTAGAATCGATAGTCGTACTATTAAGAGGGGTAAAACTCATATCGAAATGCGGTTACCAAAGTGCCACTAGATGCTCTAACTCATTGCATATGCATTTAGGATCTAGTGGAGTGCTAACACCCTTAAAAACATTTTGTGAAAATATGCTAACACATGTGCATAAGGTGATACACTTGGTGGTTGACATATTTGAGCAAGGGTTAGAAACTTCACCGACGTCCTATACAGAAAAGATAGGGTTTCACAGAGTGCACCGACACTGGTCTCAACTAGACCGGAGCGTCCGGTCAATGGAAGTTGTGAAGATGCTGGCGTTGGTCTTCGACCGGATGCTGGGTCACTTTGTGACCAGACTCCGGCGGGGTGCATCCGGTCCTGCTGACGTGGCAGCGCACAGAGGAGATAGTGAGTGATAGGACGCTGGGTGAGTCCGGTCGAGCATGACCGAATGCGTCCGGTCGTGAGTGGAGGCTTACTGGAAATGATCAGACGCTAGGGTCCTGCTTCCGGTCATGATCAAACTGACGCGTCCGATCGCAGCTGGAACCTTACTAGAAGTGACCGGACACTTAGGTCTTGCGTCCGGTCATGGCACTATGCTGTGTCTGGTCCTCACTTGATCGTTCGGATCAGGCGCTTAGTATTTAAAGAGAGGGATGACATGGTAGCCATCCGTTGACCGGACGCTGGCAGGGTGCGTCTGATTGATCTAACCAGAGCATTTGGTCACCCCGAGCAGTGCCCAGTGAAGGGGTACAATGGCTCTATTTTGTGGGGGCTTATATTTATGCCCCATGACTGGCTCTAGCTCACTCTCTTGGCCATTTGTATTGACATAGCAAACTTGTGAGCTTAACCAAAGCCCTCCCACTCATCTCCATCATAGATTCAACATCTTTGTGAGATTAGGAGTGAATCCAAGTGCATTGTTTGAGTGTTTGCATCTAGAAGCACTTGATGTTCGTGTTTCGCTATGGGATTTGCTTGTTACTCTTGGTGGTTGCCACCACCTAGATAGCTTAGAGCAACGAGGATCGTCGAGCAGAGGTTGGTGATTGTCTCTGGCTCTGATCGTGGTGATTGTGATGGGTTCTTGACCTTTTTCCGGCGGAGAGCCAAAAGGTACTCTAGTGAATTGCTCGTGACTTATGTGATCCTCATCTTATGTTGGTTGTGCGGCACCCTATTGAGGGTTTAGCGTGTGATACCAATTAGCACGTGAACCTCCAAGTTAGTGAATCACCACAATGAGGACTAGCTTTCCGGTAAGCAAGTGAACCTCGGTAAAAAAATCATTGTGTCATTATTTGATTCTAAGGTGATTGGTCTTCATTGGTATTCATTCTTGTGATTGATAATCTCCTTCCTCGACACAATGGTATAACCATCTTGCTCACTCTTTTTACATTACCGAAAACTAGTTGTCAAACTCTTTAGTGTAGCCAGTTGTGAGAGCTTGTTAGTTTGGTTAGTGTGGCTCTTTAGTTAGCGTTTGAGAGCACACTAACTTAGTGTAGTGACATAGTTATTATGTGGATAGAAACTACATAAACTAAAATTGTGATATGTGGCTTATATTTTTAGTAGGCTAGCGCAACACTCGCTTCGCCTTATTATTGTCTAACCGGTTTGTTAAGTGTTGTTGTAGAAATTTTTAATAGGCTATTCACCTTCCCTCTAGCCATTAGGACCTTTCATCGGATCGTTGTCCCTGCCTGTCATTATGTATCTAGGCTGGCTTAGGCATGCGTTGTCATTATGCCGCCTGTTGGGCTGGATTTTGCAGGGAAGCGAGTTCAATAGGGACTCCGGGTTTATGAACCTAACACAAACCAACAGACGCAAGGAAACACACGGTGAAAAAGTAAAAAAAGCAAGAGCCTTTTCCCTGTGTGCCATTACGAAAGATGCTCCATTCCTACATACCACCAAAAATTTCACATGGACCCTAGTGCCATGACGCTAAACTTTTTTGTCCAACACGCCATTCCGTCTTCATTCTATTTGATTTTGACCGTTTGGTAGCTCTTACATATGGGACCGGACAGGAAAAATGTCCACGTTGCCCTTTTAGTCATGAGCATTTGTGGACTCCCTCAGTCTCTCACTCTCTCTTTTTGCTCGACTCCCTTAGTTCCCTAACGCTAGCGGCGGAGAAACCCTAACGCCGATGGATCCGGTGGCGAAGGCTGTAGCGGTGGCTGGGAGAGAAGACGAATCCCCCATGCTTGTGGTGGCGCATGGGTTAGTGGAGCATGGATTCGACCATAGATCTAGAGGATATGCGTGGCATGGCAGGGAACAAGGGTGTGGGCAAGCGATCGGATTGGCTTCCGAACGAGTGAGTTCACTGCTTCCCCCTTGGTTTCGTGGTGCCCCATGTTTGTAGTGTTGATTGCGTGCTCCTTGTTCATCTGTAGGATGGACACAAAAAGTAGCTACAACTTAGAAATCCAGATTGTTGCTCCCACTTCTCGTGCGCGGTGGTTTTCGTTGAACAAAGTCATGGATGCTAACCGCACTAACTTCATAGACCTGGTTACTGAAGTTGTCGACAAGTATCCTCATAATTACGATGACATATTGAGATTGTTTTATTTTTGCATGGATAGTAAAGTGAACATCCATGTCTGCACTGACCAAGATTTGGTTGAAATGTTTGCAAAACATAAGGCTTCCAAATGCTGCTTATTGACTGTTGCATATCATAGCCCAAGTAGTGAGCCTAAACATATGCCTGATGTTGATTATGATAAGAAGGACCCTCCTATATCAGTAGGAACAGTGTATTCAGACATGTATGCTTTTAAGATTGCTTTAGCTACTCATGCTGTTAAACATGAGTTCAACTATGACATTGGGAAGAGTAATATAGGGAGGTATAGGGTGAACTGCTCACAGCAGAGTAAGGGCTGCATGTGGAGACTTCATGCCTCAACTCTAAGGGATGGGCACACTATTAAGGTAATGTGTTAGTACATTGTTTTCATTGACTGCTCCATATTTTTCTTACATTGTGTGGCTTGTAATAAGTGCATTACTTGACTGTTTTGCAGGTGAAATGGAACCCCTACCCTCATGAGTGTCAGAGCACTAGGACGCAAGCAATCTATGTAGGGGTAACATAGTTCTGGGTGTGCAGTCAAGTGATTGATTGGTTGAAGGAAGATAGAACTCTAGGTGCAATAGAACTGCAAAGGAGGTTGAAGGATGCACACAAAATTATGGTGCCCTATAAGAGAGTATATAATGGTAAAAATCCTGCCATCAATAAGATTTATGGGCCTTAGGGCAAAAGTTTTGATAACCTGTATAAGCTTAAGGCTCAGTTAGAAGAATCAAGTCCTGGATCATTTTTTGTCATTGATAATCACACAATCAATGATAAGATCAGGTTCAATAGGCTATTCTTTGCATTGAAACCATGTGTTGATGGATTTCTTAGAGGCTGTAGACCATATCTTTCAATAGATAGCACATTTTTAACAGGAAGGTTTAGGGAACAGTTGTGCATTACTTGTTTAGTAGATGGGCACAACTGGATATATCCAGTAGCTATTGGTGTAATTGACTCAGAAACCAATGAAAATTGGGTGTGGTTCATGGAGAGGTGTAAGGAAGCAGTAGGCACCCCAAAGGGCCTGACATTCTGCGTAGATTGTGGCCAGGAAGTCATGAATAGGGTTATTGAAGTTTTTCCAAATACTAAACATAGAGAGTGTATGTATCACTTAGTACAAAATTTCAAGAAGAGGTACAGTGGGAAGGTATTTGATGATCACTTGTGGGCTTATTCATATTCATGGAGCCCTTACATGTTTGAGAAGCACTATCAAGCAATGGTTGTAGCCAAACCTAAGGCAATGAAGTATCTATAAGAAACTCATAAGAAACTTTGGATCAGGAGCTAGTACATGACATTATCAAAGGTTGATTAGGTGACTAATAATTTGGTTGAGTCATTCAATTATTGGATCAAACCTGAGAAGGTAAAGCACCTGTATGACTTGTTGGACACTATAAGACAGAAGATTTTGATCAAATGGAACCATAGGAAGAAGGTAGCCAAGAAGTTGAAGGGAAAGATTCTGCCTCACATCCTGCAGAAGCTAAGGGAAGACAGTTACAACCTAGACATTGAAGTGATCATAGCCTCCCCTGATGGTGAGGTAGAACTGTGTGCTAAGGGCAGTAGTGGCTTTAGGTTTGTGGTCAGCCTACCTGATAGAACCTGTTCCTGTAGGGTTTGGTAGGGGTTAGGAATCCCATGCAAGCATGCAATAGCCTACATTAATTTAATTCCTACTGAAAAACTGAAAGACCATGTGGATGATTACTTCTCTGCTAATAAATTTAGAGCTGCATATGAGGGTTTCATCTCTTGTATTCCTGACAAAAGCATGTGGCCCAAAGCTACTCATGACTTTTTCATGCACCCTCCCTGTCTTAGGTCCACTAGAGGTAGAAGGAAGAATAGGATGAAATCATTACTTGAGGGAGGCAGCAATAAGAAGATGGCAAAGAAACATGAGTGCCCCATCTGCCATGAGTTAGGGCATCACTGGTACACTTGCAAGAATGAGACTCCAGAAGATATAGCTGCAATGGAGGCTAAAAGGTAAACTATGTGACTAAATTACTTTGTAGATACATGTACAGCTTTAATAACTTAGTTAACTAATTCAACTTTTCCTATGCATGGGTCTCCAAAGAAAAGGTTGAAAAGGCAGAAAGCTGCAACACAGAGACTAGCATTGTGGTTGCTACTCCATCCCATATGGTGTTCCCACACAATGAGACAATGGTCAATGCTACACACAAAAAAGGAAGAGGAAATCTTCTTCTTCTGGTGCCAAGAAGAGCAAGGGGGCAGCTACCACTACTACTTCAAGCTCAGTTCCAAATAGTATATATCTAACAGGTATGTTTACCAGCTCTTTAATTGATCACTAACACTTCTATTATGACTACTAATGCTAAAGCACACTTTGTCTTTTTTGCCACAAGGTCTGGAGCTGGTTCCAATGACCCAGTTCCAATCCAAACTGTGCACCTAGTCCTTTTTTCATAAAAACTCCATTACAATGGAGACATTGTCACTGGAAACTATGCTGCCCTAGGCTTGAACAAGGAGGAAGATAGGGATCAAGAAGAAGCGTACACCGAAGAAGCTCTAAGTTGCAGCAGTCAGCCCATCTAGCCTTGCTTCAAATACCAGAAGTAAGAAGAAGCTCCAACTACAGTGAAAGGTGCCTGCTCAATGTTTTTTGGTGATGTGGTTCTAGAAAAACACCTGCTATGTGATGGCACGACTGTTCTCTTGCTCTGTGATGGAATGACAATACTTCGCTGTCGATGAAAACCAATAACTTAGCTGCTATGTGATGAATGTTGGTGCCATGAAACCTTTGTAATGCAAAACAGTAAGGTAGCTGTTGTTATGTGATGAATGTTTATTTATTGTTGCAGTACTCTAATTATTGTTATATTGGTCCTGTTCGGCTTACCCCATATTCGACTTGTTCGGCTTGTTTTTTCAGCCGAAACAGTGTTTTCTCTTACAACAATTTAGCCATAATAGTGTTTTCAGCCAGTTTTAGCCAAGATTCAGCAAGCTGAACAGGGCCGTTGTTCTCATATATTGTTGCATTCTGGATAAATGAACAATTTTCATATTCATTATTCAACATTGATTCATTCATTCATCCATCCATCCATTCATCCATGACTACTCACACACATAGAAATGACTGAGGACTTATATATAGGAGGAGAAGCCCAGGAGCTCAGTTGGTGTCAACAACCCTATCTTTGTGCGAAAACGCTCAGTCTGAGGCTAGCCTGAGAATGTCACGGAAGTAAATCAACTAGTTCACAGAGCCTCTCAAGCTTAAGAGCATTAAGTTATTTGGCTGCGTTGTTATCCATCGTTAGGAGCAAAACTAGATGAAATGACGTGTTGAATAAAAAAAATTAACGTCATGGCACCAAAATCCATGTAAACTTTTTTATGACATGTAAGAATAAAGTATCTTTTATAATGGCAGAAAAGACAAAAAAAAAAACAACAGGAACAAAAGCAACGGGGACGAGACAAGGAGAGCATCCATCCATCTCTGAGATTGGACCGGCCTGCCTGCCCTTCCTCTCCCGTCCGGCTGCCACTCAGGGGTGTTTGATATAGTGACTAAAATTTAGAAGGTGATATATATAAGGATGTTGTATAGGATATTCAAATACTAATAAAAAATAAATTACATAATCCGTTAATACTTTATGAGACGAATTTATTAAGTATAATTAATTTATTATTAACCCATATTTTCTGTAGTTAACATTGTCAAACTATGAACTAATTAGACTTAAAAGATTCGTATTATAAATTAGACTTTATAATTAATCTATATTTAATACTTGTCCAACATCCAATACAACGGGGCGCCCGCCGCTCGCTAGCCTACTACGACTTTGAACTTGGACCACTTCCCCTTCCTCTTCCTCGTGTCCTCCTCTTTCGTTCCCGTGCCCACTTCCACCCTCAATTGTCAAATCAGGCATCCTCCTCCTCCCCGTTCCGGTTCCTCCACCACCCACCAAGCACCCGTCTTTACTTGAGTCTCTCCGAATCCGTTGCTAGCTGCGGGTCAAACTAGACTCTTTTCGCCCGGAGCCTCTCTGGGGGGTGAGTTTGCTGCCTGCCTGCCGGAGATGATGGACGCCGGAGGAGGAGGGGTGCGGTCGCAGGGGGTCAACCCGGACTGCCCCAGCGCCGCTAACCCCTTCCACCGCTGCGCCGACTACTGCCCCGTCCCCGCCCCGGCCGCCAACAAAGCCGCCTCCGCCGCCGCCGCCGCCGCGCGCGGCAAGCCGGCCCCGCCTCGTCCGAGGACGACGATGGTGGCGCAGAACGGGACAGCCAAGCACGGAGACGGCGCTGCGCGTGTCGTTCCCGCCGCCGACGCGGAGGAGGAGGAGGAGGGCGGAGGCGAGAGGGAGGAGTCGCGGGCGGTCAACCCGGGCTACCTGGCCAGTAAGACGTCTCCGCCTCGTCAGGGGCCGGCGCCGGTGCTGGGCTACGCGGCGCAGAACGGGACCGCGCGCCGCAACGACGAGGGGGAGTGCGAGATTACCGTCGTCGATGACTCGGAGGAGCGAGGCGAGAGCGTCGAGGACTACGGAGCGGAGGAGGTCAGCGGCGGCAGGACGAGGACGAGCGCCCGGTCGCCGGCCACGGACGGGGAGGTCGGCGGCGGCAGGACGAGGACGAGCGCCCGGTCGCCGGCCACGGACGGGGAGGCCGGCGGAGAGAGGCAGTGGCAGGCGGTAAACTCGGACTGCCCCAACGCCGCCAATCCCTTCCACCGCTGCGCCGAGTACTGCCCCGTCCCCGTTCCCAAGGTGCCGCCGCCGCCGCCGCCACGTGGATACGAGGGGAGCACGCACAGCGACCCTGGCGCGCTGAATCCCAGGCCGCGCCGCCGCGACAAGGGCGGCTCCGGCGGCCTCCCCCTCTACGTCTTTCGTAAGCTCTCTATCTGCAATTCCGGATTTCGATCGTTGCGCGCCGCTCCCTGAAGAAAACTGAAAATTCTCATCTCTGTGCGTGCGTCTCGCAGTGCGCGAAGGTTCCGATGGCGACGGCAAGAAGGTGGATCCCCGCTGCCCCAACGCGCCCAACCCGTTCCACGTCTGCACCGACCACTGCCTCGCCAAGATAGCCGACGCCGGCCGCTCGTCGGAGGGCGCCAGGTCGCCCATTTCCCTCTTCTCCCGCCACTCCCGCCGTTCCTCCTCGTCCTCCGAAGGTTATTAACTTCATCACCCGTAATGTTGGCCTCTCTTGTTTTCTCCAGCAGCTTATTGGTCCATTGCTGTAATAATTTTTGTGTTCTTTGGTTGTCGGTTGCATCAGATGGTAGCTTGAAGTCCCCGGGGAGTAGGAAGGTGGATCCAAAGTGTCCGAATGCCGGCAATCCATTCCATGAATGTGGTGAGCATTGTGCCACCAAGATGCAGCAGGCAGAGCAGCACAAGGGGGTCAATATCAAATCACCACGAAGAAAAGGTAGATCATTGCGTACTGATGGGCTTAACCTGTTGGTGTGTAATTCATGCATAACTAGTTCATGACATTGCAATGGTGTGGTGAATTGTGACGTTGGTCCTCAGTTACGGTGGTTATCGACCAACAAATTCACGAACTATTAGAGATTTTATGTGTTGTCATTCATTGCAGCCTTGCAAGGGGGAAATTATGTCTGTATTTGCATGCATCGTGTAAAGAGTTTAGCACATGGTTTGTTTTTGTTACTTATGAAGCGGTGTTGTTTGAACCATATTGGTTGTTGTTGCAGGGGGAAAGAATGCTGCAGTGATTCCAAACTGGAAGGTTGATCCAAGGTGCCCTAATGCGTCCAATCCATTCCATGTGTGTGCCCAGTATTGCTTTGATCATCTGAGTGAAACAGCACAGACGAGTGCAACCAAGTCAGGTGTGTGTCTGTGTTTTTCTTTTTAATTCTCCCTGAAACTGCATGTGCTGTACACATGGATACCCAACGTGCCAACAGTGGTGTAAGGGTCAGTGAGTAGATTCCCTCTGGCGGCTAATCGGCTATATTTATGCTTTGCGATTTATCTGTTTATTTCCAGACAAGAGAAGAGGCAAGGATGTTTCTAAAGATGAGCAAAGAGGAGAAATCAACCCTGATTGTGTCAACACATCCAACCCCTACCACAAGTGTGGTGACCACTGCAAGAGAAAAGGGTGATAGGTAGACGAGGAAGGTAATTTCCGTTCATAATTCTCTATTTCTTCAAATGGTCATCGGTCAATTGATGACAACATATAAGAAAACATTCTTCAATTTCCATGAGCATCAAGCCAAAGTTAGGTGGATGTGAATTTCAGCTTGCTAAGTCCTTTTGACCAGTTCACCCTTCATTCAAGATCCCATCTGGTTAAAATTTGGTATTGTAATATGCTTGCTACAGCTAGTAAAGTTCCTCTGGACTGAGTCAATCATTCATTCATTTAAGAGTAGCCTGTTATCTGAGTCAACTGTAAATTATTGTTTGTAGCGCAGAAAGTGGACGGCTTATGTGCACTTTCGTCTATCAAGAACTGTCAACCTTCTTTCTTTTTCACCATTCACTATTATTTTTGGCAGAGGATATGAAAAATGTTCTGTGTTTTCTCTATGCGCTTCATCCTAGAGCTTGTTAAGGAACTTAACATCATGTTGATATATGGAGTGCTAAAGATATAGCGGTCTTCATGATTACAACATAGAATACATTTTTTTATTATTATTGAGTTTCTACAACAACAACAACAACAACAACAAAGCCTTTTAGTCCCAAGCAAGTTGGGGTAGGCTAGAGTTGAAACCCAACATGAACTCCTAGTCACGGTTCGGGCACGTCAATAGCTGCTTTCCAAGCACTCCTATCCAAACAAAGATCTCTAGGTATATCCCAACCTTTCAAATATCTTTTTATTGTCTTCCCCCATGTCAGCTTCGGTCTTCCTGTACCTCTCCTCACATTGATATCTCGACTTATGACTCCACAATGCACTGGTGTCTCTGGAGGTCTCCTTTGGACATGGCCAAACCACCTCAACCTATTATTGAGTTTCTAGATTTCTTAAAAACTTGGTTCTCTAAAAAACATGTTATTTGCCTTTGGTCCCAGATCATAATTTAGGGTTGCCGGTCACTGGTTGTACAAAGGGCCAATTGGTAGATTTGTTTTATCTAACAAGAAACATCTTGCTACGGAATAAAAAAAATATTCTGACTGTTGATTTATTTGGAGTTTTCACATGCCATGGTTCAATATCTCTAGTTTCTACTTTTCAATGATCAACTGTCCTTTCTATTATTTATTCATTTGGCATTTTGTTCCTTTTTTTTGTTTACAACCTCACAATTTTTTGGACTATAACAGTGGCATAATGTTCCTATGTAGAACGTGGTTTGCTAGCAAAAGCTTAGTGGCTGTGCCTTTCTTTCCCTCTTTTTAAACGATTTCCCCTGATCAATCTTTGAAGTCTGGTTCATGCACCCAACGTGTTGCAGATTGCTGGTCTTTTTTGTAGAAAAAAGAAACTTGAGCGTAGTTGAATAACGGATTAAGAAAACATCGGCTAACACCTGACCATTTCGGTAGTTGGAAAAAGTATAAGATATTGAACGCCAGTGTCACACGTCTTTCTTCCTTTGTTTATGTGTCTGGATTACACTAGTGAGGTTCCCTTCTTTGCTCGGGAGTTGACAGGATACCCTCCTTTTGTGATGAACAGGCCGGCGAGACAAGATTTCTCCGGACGGACGATCGACGACGATGATGAAAAATAAGTAAATTCCATCGACAAGACTTTGAGCTGCAGTCCGGGCTGTGTCTCTGTCGGCTCCATTTTGTAGAGTGTGCAGCTGTTTCAATCCTGGCAGTGTGTGCTTGCATATTTATCTCCTTTTTTTTTTCATTTCGCCATTTCAAGCCTATACTAGTGGCATGCATATATGACATATAGTATAGTTCCATTGTAATGTATTTTCTCTGATGAAGGCTGTACAAATAGAAGCATCCTGGAGTATTTGCTGTTCTTTTTTCTTTTCCTTCACTTGTGTAAGTTAAGAACCCCCCGATCTGAGCACCAAAATGAAAGCAGGTTTTGGTTTTCCATCGATGTCTTGGTATTGATTGTTCGAAGAAAAACAGGAGGAGGTGCCAAGAAGAGGAAGAAAAGGATGGTGTTCATTAATCGCCGGCTGGGCGGTGTTTGCTAGCGAGTCACGCTTGCAAACCAAGCGTTTGTGGCCATTTATTTTCGCCTCCCGTCGCTGTGTCTGTCAGTCAGTGGTCACCGATGGACGAACGAACATGGGGCGGCCGGGCGGGGCGGCTCATCATGGGACGAGATGGCCGGCCCCCTTTGCCTTGAGAAGCCAGGCTCTGGCAGTCTGGCTGGCTGCTCTTTCTGGTTGGAAGTTGGAACCAGGTGCTTCTAGAACCAGAATCCGTGGCGTTGCGCGGTTGCAGACAGGTGTCAGGTGGTGTGCGCATGTCAGTTGGCAGACAAAAGTCAGCCTGCCATGGAGGGTCTGTGAACTCTGGAGAAGAGGACTTGAGCTGTCCATTTCAGAAGGCCTCCCGTTCTTTTGTTTTCACGAAGACGAAAGGAGATGGCTGGCGAGATTGGTGGTGCCTGCTTGCCTGGTGTGGATCCAGGAGTCTGTCAGACGCGCACGCGCAGCGTGTGGGTTGGTGACGTGATCAGTGATGAATTGATGATCATGCGGTCCAGGGTCAGCACTCAGCAGGTTTGGAGGGAGGGGAGGAGGTCCACGGACCACGGACCACGGCCACGGCACGGGCGGTGGTTGCACTTGCGCACGGCACCGACGACCGGCCGGCCGGGCATACCCACGGTTGCGTCGCTTTTGTGTTCACGTCACACGGACACGGTTGACAAGTACCCGGCGTCAGGACGAAACGAAAGGCGAGTGGCGCCGCTCCTATGCCTCCCGTCAGCTCAACACCTCTCTGGACTGGACCGCTCTGGTTGGTAGTCGTACAAGTACAACAGCAATGGCCTTTCTTTCTTTTTAATTCGTCTCCCTATAGCCGTATACCTATATTCTAAAAGCTTTGCACGTGTTGGGAAAAAAAAAAAGGTCCGTAGGAGTACTCCTAATCGACAGTTTAAGATTTCGTGGGGATAAGACTTAGTCTCCGTGGCATGACAAGGAAGAAAAGACAACAGGCTAATAGACATGTTCGTGTGTTGCAACATATGACGTACAATTTATTGGAACACTAAAGTATAAACTATATATGGTTAGTAACAAGAGAATCTAAGTCATTAGACCTTCTTCTCATTAAAAAAATCAGGACTTGAAATTGGTGGAAATGATCGAGTGATACTTTCTTCGGATTCCAATAGAGTTTCTCGTCATTCACATGCTAAGGAAATGGCTATCGGGAACTCTTTATTCTTTTATTCTCTTTTAAGTATGCCCTTTCCGAGGAAAGAAGAATATGACAAATGATACGTACAAATACACTATTCTTTCCTTCCTTTATCCATATTCGTAGAGAAATTCCTCAGGAACTAATGTCCAATTCTTCTCATTTATTAATTATTGTAACGAGTGCTTTATTCCAATATTAAATTATTGTCTCGTGCTAATGACAATGAGGTAGCTATTTATGTTGGATTTAATTGGGCATAACCAAACCTTACATCAAATAAATTTCAAGACCCACAATAAAGGTTAGTGCAATGAATGATTAATTCCATTATAGAAAATTAAGAGGAGATTGACTCAACTTAAATATGTGCACACTTGTTGTGACTTTAAGAAAATTGACAGGACGATGGACAGATGAGAGAGTGAGAGACCGGAGAAAATTGTTTTGTTCTTTAATATCATGTATAAAATTTACAATATGTGTGATAACGGTTTGCTCATAACCACGAATTATGCAATGTGGTTATGATGCATGAACAAATTGGTCGAGGCCTTGCAAGGGGCATACAAGGAGGGCGGAGCTTGCCGCCCGGCCTTGCACATCGAAACTGGCCGCCTAGGTTTGGCTTGTGGTGGATGTGAGAGATGTTCATGTACAATGACATACATAAATGAACATGAGCATGGCGTCTTTTCCACCATCTCCCGTAAGTTGAAACGGGGGGCCTGTTGTGATGATCGACGATACTGACCCTCAGCATTGTTTTGTTCTTGGCAGCACGGTTCTCTGAGGCATGGACGTACGCATGGTCCTCAACCCTGTTTTATATAGTCTCCCATGATTAAACTAAACTAGTAAAAAGAAATGAAACACCTCTCGTGTATTGGAAACAAAATACGAGACGGAAGAATGAAACACCTCCTTTCCCTTCATTTAGGGGCCAATTGAATATCAAATATCAGCCATGCATATATACAAGTTCCTCTCTAGACCATATAAGGTGTGCACTCAACTGCTAGATGGCTGAATGTGCATTTCATCATTTCATTTCATTTAGGGACAGAGAGAACGAAACAAAAACAGGAGGGGAGATAGATTTTTCTTTTTGCTAGCTCTCTAGTCCTCTAATCTTCTCAAAGCAGCTCTCTACGGACTGGATGATCTCTGCCGTGATACGATCGCCAGCAGCCACCTTGTATTGTTCAAATTTCGCTTCATCACACTCCAGTGCAGCTTTCTTGCAAGGCCCTGATGCTTCCTGGAAAAAGTGAATGCAATGATGATTGATGAGCTAAACTGTGGCAGTTGGGCAATAAAAAGAAGAGTGACCCTTTTCTTAAGGACTACAAATTAGTATTACAAACATGGCAATAGTGCTACTCCCTCTGTTTCAGACATAGCATATATCTAGATGCATAGATACATAGTTTTACTATGAAGCTGGCCATCCTAATTGACACATAGCAATACTTTAAGCAGGAAAATAACTGACAGAACTGAGAGAGTACATTATATTTTGAGTTCTGAAGGAGAAATGTGGTTCCAAAAAGGTCAACAATATATGAGGAAAACAGAATGAATTTGACACACCTATAGCTTTCTATAGCTGTAGCTCCTATGTTCCTTCATCAGAGATGGCAAAAATGTTGCACCGAAAAGTTTAGAAATTACTCAAACGAAACAGCAAAACAGCCCACATGAAGATTATTCAAACTTGTGAACCTTGACAGTGATGTGAGATGGGCATATTGAATCCTTTCTAAATCAAAATCCTACCGTCAAATTCTTACTCTAAGTTAGAAGACAAAATCAACTACAGAAATAGGTTATTTTTGGAAGGTCCAGAGTGCACCAAATCAAGTGTCAGTCTGTTAGGAAAACAACCAAGTAGAAAGGCAACGCAACAAGATTGTTTTGTATTGTCAGCCAGAGTCTGAGCCACTTACCACTCATGTCGAGCAAGTTGAATGAAACAGGGATCTTCCCAATGCACCTCACCATTGTCATAGCAGCCCAAACTTTCTGGTGGTCTTCACGTGACACACGGACAATGCAGAGCTTTGTTACAGGATTAACATACTTAACTGAAAATTTGCAGAGCTTATAAGTACTTTTATATTAAGAAGCCAGTAATAAACACAGTGCAGCAAACACTGATATAAGATTTAAAAGGTTTCAGAAGTAATTGCTAGTAGTACCTTGCAATGATCCAAGAGATCCAGCTAGGCCACACTCCCCAAAGTTGAGCTGAATGCTGTCTCTTATAACTTTTGTTATATTAAATTGGGTGAGGATTACAGGGTCCTGTTCACCTCTAGCTGCATCAATAAAGACCTCCACCACCATGTACCTATTCTTGAAATGAACCATGGTGACTATACACTTCCTTAACTGCAGAGCTCCTGCATCCAGATGAAAGATCAGTCAATACTTTTAAGAAATGTAAGTAACCGAAGCAACATCTTATTGTCTAAATCCCATTTTCCAAGATAGAAAAGAATTTGGGGGTGGGGACTGGGGAAGGCAGTAATGTAAAAAGTCAATCATCTAGAAGGTATGCATGAGAAAATGACACTACACATCAAGGGTAGGGGCAAAATAAACAAACCAAATAAGAAATGAAGCAGAGACACCAACTGAAGGATTGCAAAATTATTTCTGAAGGAGTCCAGATCTATATAAGCTTATGTTGTTCTGTTTGTTTTGTGCTAGGAGTGCAAAATTATTTCTGAAGGGGTCAAGATCCATATAAGCTTATGCTGTTCTGTATGTTTTGTGCTAGGAGTGCAAAATTATTCCAAACTCCTAATCTCAATCTTAATATAAGGTTACAAACTCAGGGATACACTAATGACCTTCTCAGTGAACTTGCCAACCATGAAGAAATAATAAAATACTGCTGGATGCATTAATGACCTTGTCAGTGAAACATAAGTAACAGGAGTGCTGATCCACATCCTACAGGCTGATTGATGAAACATTAGGAAATGCGTAGAGCTCACAGAGATGGGGAAATAACTACAGTTCAAAAACTACAAGTAATACTTTACGTCTTACTTATAGTCTTATACAGCACCATGTGCGCACAGCCTTGCTAAATTTTTGAACAGTAACGAAGATGTCTTCAGGATATCCCAGTTCCATTTATGGACTTGGCTACGGTATCTAAAGTATGACATACGAAAATGAAGATATCTGATCGGCCTCAGAAGCTAAATATGATTTCATCTCTAAGGGTCGTCTACCCAGGATATCTGTTTTATTTAGAGTGCAAAGCAATCGCTTCCTTTCTTTAATCTAACACAACAAGAATCAAGAATCTCGATCTCCAAGTCCTAAATCTGTCATAGCGAACTTGATTCACAAAATGGGATGGGGATTGGACGGAGAGTACCTAGGGTAGGCGACAGGTGCTGAAGTGTCAGACCCGCCAGCCCAGATTAGGGTTTGACGTCGGAGGAGGTGTTGAGGCAGCCGGTGGATTCGTCGACGGAGCTGCAGCCGAGGTGGCGAAGAAGGAAGCGAGGAGCAGGTCCGTGGACGGAGCCTGTAGCCAGTTGTCGCCGGAGGCGGCGAGGCGTTCCGCTGCAGCGTCGCGGATGTGGTGATGTGAGCGAGGCGCGAGCACTGCGGGCGACTGCCGGTTTTGGTGGACAGAAGCGGGCCTCTGCTAGTGTCCAGTGGGCCTTGCATACATCAATGTACTTCAAAGCCCGCGACAAGATTTGATTGGAGGCTGCCACTTGAGCCCACGAACGCTGTTTTTGCGGAGCGGGCCGAGTGGGCGCGCAGGCAGGCCTGTGCCACTTTCATCCCTAGACGGACTCGCCGCCGCCCCGTCGGCTGTCGGCTGTCGTCTTCGTCTCCCCTTCCCCAATCCCAGCCCGAGCGAGCCAACATCTCAGACGGGATCGATCCGAGGCTAACCTAGGGTTCCGTCCGGATCCGAGCTCGTCGATGGGGAGGGAGGGCGTGGTGGCTGGGCCGGCGGCGGAGGGGAGTAAATCGCGGCCGGAGTGCGTCAACTCGTCCAATCCATACCACGAGTGCTCCGACTACTGCCTCCGCAAGATCGCCGAGGCCAGGCAGCGCCTCGACGACGAGCTCCCCGACTCGTGGAAGCGCCCGCCCGAGCAACGCACCGTCCACCCGGACTGCATCAACGCCTCCAACCCCTACCACGAGTGCTCCGACTACTGCTTCAGGCGCATCGCCGACGCCAAATCCGGTGCGTCTGGATGATTCCTTCTCGTTAATTCGATTCGTCGTGAAGCCCTTCTATTTATTGCTTAATTAAAAATCTGAGCGCTCCTGGCTGCTTACCGTGTGCTTGGTTGACTTCTCGTTAGGGCTCGAGCGTGGGGAGGGACAGCCACCAGCTGATGTGGCCACCGCTACCGGCACGTCCGATGCAGCGGAGCAGCAGCGACCTGAAGATAACGATGCCGACGAACAGGAGGACAAAGCCGCGGATGATGGTTACCCGCAGATGACGGAAAAACAGAAGAAGTTGTTCGAGTTGCGGCTTAAGATGGTACGACGAACCGCTGATTTCACGTGTCATTTACCTACTTTTGCATCCGGGCTGTTGCCACGCTGTCTTTGATGTCTGACGTTCCGCAGAATGAAGCACGGAAGGCAAATCAGCAGGCAATGGTTGCTGAGAAGAAAAGGATGGAGCCTCGCGGCGAGAGCCGAGGTGTTTCTAAGCAGAAGTGGCTAGACGACAGGAAGAAGAAGATCGGGAAGCTGCTGGACTCAAATGGCCTTGATATGTCCAAGGCGTACATGCTCGATACGGAGGAGACGGCAGAGGCCAAGTACAAGAAATGGGAGAAGGTACCTGCTCCATATGGGTGGGATGGTGAGTGAGCTCACTCCTCTAACGTCCACAGATGTCTGACTGGTACAAAACATTGTTTTGTTGAGATAGCTGAAAATGCTCCACATTGGTGATGTTTACTGGATGACTTCTCTGTTGCGTTTTGCTTAGTCTTTGTTGAGTTTCTACTCCATTCGCATTAGGATTCAGGGTGCAATGTTATTCATGGTTGGCTTGTGACAGCATCAGACTTGGTGTTATAGTACTTTCTGTTATTCATGTTATAAGAACATATCGAAAGAGAAAGAAGTAAATCCTGTGGAACGTAACTTTATTATGGGGTTAATATAGTACTTTCTTGGCAAAGCTTATTGAATAACTATCTCAGTCCATCCTGCATTTGCGCAGTATAAACCAGAGAAGTATGCTAGGTTGGGAATGTGCGGGGGAGATATCTCTGTGTTATGTACAATGGGTAAAAATGCTTGCTATTATGTTGCTACTATGTATAGATTGCAAACATGTCTTGCTACATAATAATCTATATTCAGTACTAGCGTTAAATCATACAATTGTTGCCATAGGAATGTCTTCTATGCCTTTTCATGTCAAATGTTATGATTGGTGCTGTTCCATTTTTTTTCCATTTGTCTTGAAGTCCAAATGCACCTTTATCATTTGGGTGTTTGAGTTGCATCTGAGAAATCGTGCTTATACTTTCAGTTTTCAATCAAAAGACCTTGTATGATGCATACAAAAAGAGGACCAAGAATATAGAAGTCGACATGGAGGTTTACAATAAAGCCAAGGAAGATGACCCTGAATTCTACCGGGACGCCTCAAGTCTCCAGTATGGGAAGGTATTGCTGCCATGGTGCCATCGCATCACATCAACAAATCGTTGAATGTCCTTGTGGAAACAAGTCAACTGACCGTTGTGTGTTTTGCCTTGCACAGGTGTCCAATGTGCCAGCAGAAAACATTGACAAAATGGTCAAGGAACTCAAGGAGCGGGAAGAGAAGCGAAAATCGTTCAGCAGGAGGCGCAAGTTCAACGAAGACAAGGATATTGACTCGATCAACGACCGGAATGAGCACTTCAACAAGAAGATTGAGCGCGCCTTTGGCAAGTACACGCTCGAGATCAAGAACAACCTCGAAAGAGGTACTGCCCTACCGGACTAAAACCATACACAACAGCTATCTTCTGGCATTTTTCAAGCTAACCACTCGACTAGAGGCGAGTGTCCCTGCTGTTGTTTTCCTTTTCGCATGGTTACTTTGTATGCTTGTAACTTGAGGCCACAGTTGCATTGTGACTTGTAAGAAACCTGAACTGGGTTGTAACGACGCGAGGCTGAAGTAATGTACAAACAGTTTTGTATGCATGTGAGCTGAATGGGATGAGTGATTTGTAATGTTGTATATACCGCGTCCAGGTTTGTGTAAATTAAAATCAATTCTGGGACATTGAGAGCGACCTGTGTGTCTCTCTACGTAGACTAGTGAGGCAGCCACCCATTCTTTCATTAACAAAGCATCCACACCTTAAACATACCTGAGAAGAGAGACGAGGAAAGACACAAACCGAGGTACATCTAGCATCCCTCTGCAATCCTTTTCGTCTTCCTCTTGTCCGTCTGAGGTACAGCTCCCTCACTTTGCATTTCCGTTCTGCATTAGGCCAGCTCGCCCACCGGCAGTGCGGTAGAAGCAGACCTTGACGACGACCTGCTCCAGTTTCGGCCTGCTGATCTTCTTCCTGGTCAGGTATGCTGGTGCTGCTCTGCTGCTT
The DNA here is from genome assembly GCF_019320115.1 of Miscanthus floridulus. NCBI lineage: Eukaryota > Viridiplantae > Streptophyta > Magnoliopsida > Poales > Poaceae > Miscanthus > Miscanthus floridulus. The sequence continues at coordinate 105,534,543 of NC_089598.1, forward strand.
CAATTCTTTAACACAAGTATAAAAACATGGCGTTGTTTCTTCAAACAATAGGTATAGGCATGGTGTTTTCTTTCATCCTTATACATCTCTGTTTCAAAGCCGCGAAACCGACGAAGTTTAGCCTTACCGAGTGAAGACCAATTCAAAGCAGCTATTGAGCAACAGCAACCAGGTCAACAATAACCTTTGTAGCCTGTCCACTTCTAAACGCCTAGTTATAAAATTCTTGTCATCTTGCCATCAGCACAAAACAAATCCTCAATGGGTTTATTCCATTGTGTTGGTTGTTGCACATGTCACTTTCTTCTGCCATCACCGTGTTCAGCACCCCCACATTACTCTATTTATATACCCTCTACTCTCTGAGTTTGCTCCTACATTTATCATACACAAGCTACTTATACAATATATTGTACGTCCCTTTCTGCTCCCAACTACTATACTGCTCCCAGTTTCTGCCCTTTTGTTTTTGTTGCCCAATCTTCCTTCTTGTTCCATCGAAACACATGCTCTCTTTTCTGTTCATCCTGCACTTACTGCTCTAGTTTTTTTTCTTGTACAAACACCCTGATTGTTTGCTGCCTCACTACCAGTTCTTGTGGCCTCCCAATCAACATCTGATACCAGTATTCAGTTCCTTGCATAAACTTGTCAGGCAATGTCCAAGACTGAGAGCAGAAAGCTGTCCGATGACTATGAAGTTGTGGATGTCCTTGGCCGAGGCGGGTTCTCGATAGTGAGGAGGGGAGTGAGCAAATCGGAGGGGAAGACCCAGGTCGCCATAAAGACCTTGCGAAGGCTTGGCCCGGCCATGAACGGGATGCAGCAAGGGTCAAAGGGTGGCCTTCCGATGTGGAAGCAGGTATCCATCTCTGACGCCTTGCTCACCAACGAGATTCTCGTCATGAGGAGGATAGTTGAGAACGTCGCGCCACATCCCAACGTCATAGGCCTGCATGATGTGTACGAGGATGCGCATGGCGTGCACCTGATCCTGGAGCTGTGCTCTGGTGGTGAACTGTTTGATAGGATAGTGGGGCGTGACCGGTACTCGGAGTTCGATGCAGCAGCTGTTATTCGTCAGATTGCTAAGGGGTTGGAGGCTCTTCATAAGGCAAACATCATACACAGGGACTTGAAGCCAGAGAACTGCCTCTTCTCTGACAAGAATGAAGATTCCACGTTGAAAATCATGGATTTTGGTCTAAGTTCTGTCGAAGATTTCAGCGACCCAATTGTGACTCTGTTCGGGTCGATAGATTATGTTTCGCCAGAAGCTCTCTCAAGGCAAGATGTTTCAGCTTCAAGTGATATGTGGTCCGTTGGGGTAATTCTATATATTCTGTTATCTGGGTATGTTTGATCAACCTTCCTTGTGATTCTCTCCTGGTTTGATTTCCTGTTTATATCCTGATGAATTTCACTTGGTGTGATTACAGATGCCCGCCATTTCATGCACCAACTAATCGAGAAAAGCAGCAAAGGATACTGCAAGTAAGTCTTACTGTGGCTAGTCTCTGGACATCATGTTGCTCCTATTTGAGTTCATAGTTGTTCAGAATTATTCTGCCTTTTCATGTTTCATGTGTTCACAGTTTGAGCATTCCTACGACCTGATCTGACATAAGTAACACATTGGCTCACTTGTAGTGTAAATGGGATCCAAATTAAATTCTATGAAAATACCTTTGTATTTGTTAACAAAACTATAATCATTTGATAGCACATACCATATGTCATAGTCATGAATGTAGTGCAGTTTAGATTTCCATTCACTTATGGTATTAATGATATATGCTCTTCCAACCTAAATTACATTTAAAAGAAGAGAACCTAGGTGGGCCTAGGTAAGATTTTGGAGCAATCGTTTCATAGCATGGAAGCAGGCCTCTCAATCAATACTGAAGAACTGCCTTTTCATGTTTCATGTGTTCACCGTTGGAGCATTCTACAACCTGCTCTTACAATAAGGAACATGTTTGCTCACTTGTGGTGGAAGTGGGAGCCAAATTAAATTCTATAAAAATATCTTTTTATTTGTTAACAAAACTATAATCATTTGATAGCACATGTAAGATGTCATAGTCATGAATGTAGTGCAGTTTAGATTTCCATTCACTTATGGTCTTAATGATATATGCTCTTCCAACCTAAATTACATTTAAAAGAAGAGAACCTAGGTGGGCCTAGGTAAGATTTTGGAGCAATCGTTTCATAGCATGGAAGCAGGCCTCTCAATCAATACTGAAGAACTGCCTCCTTCTGGTAGCTGTTGGCAGTCATATTTGATCTGTCCTATCTGTCATTCTGTTTTAAAGGCCAATTTCTCTAGAGGTGTCAAAGTACTAGCACCTAAACAGACCTTCCTGTTGGCTTGGGTGTACAAATTGTTCTTGATACCTTGCTATGTCCAATCAAATCGCTCAGGGAAATACAAAAAGGTAAGTTAATATGGACATAAGATCAGAATAAGGCAACCCAACCTCTCAAAAAGGAATCGAACCATTTTCTTGACGAAGTGAGGTTTCAAAAATCTAGGATTGTCTTTGGATTACATGATGGTGTACTCTTAACTGCTTACATGTTTCAACAAAGATGGCATCACTTGTCTTAAGTTGCTCTCCCTAAATCTGGAGGTTTTGCTCTAATGATGTGTGCTCTTCATTCTCCTTTCAGGGAGAATTCAGTTTCCAGGACCATGCATGGAAAACAATATCTTCATCAGCCAAAGAATTGATTTCCAGGCTTCTTTCTGTTGAGCCTTACAAGAGGCCAACAGCAAGTGATGTCTGTCCCATGCTTCTTTTTTTTCTCTTCCATCCATATTGCCATATTGGCCAATCCGAATTACATATAACTGTGCTTATTAAAGTCGTGGACCTTGTTGTCTTGCATCATTTGGACCAGCTTCTGGGGCATCCTTGGGTGATTGGAGACTGGGCAAAGCAAGACCTCATGGACGCAGAGGTCATATCAAAGCTGAAGAGGTTCAATGCTAGAAGGAAGCTGCGGGCAGCGGCAATCGCAAGCGTCCTCAGCAGCAAGGTGGCTTTGAGGACAAAAAGGCTGAGGAACCTTTTGGGAACACATGACCTGAGCTCAGAGGAGCTAGACAATCTGCGGGCTCATTTCGCACAAATGTGAGTATATAAGGAATTTGTTTGGTACTCGAGTTTTGATTCTAGCACTCATTTAGCAATAACATGAGGTTGAACTGAAGATTATAAACTGTTTAAAATGTGTCTAGATCCATATTCTCCGGAATTGATTTTAAGCATAGAATTACCTGTACTTCGTGAGAGAAGTGCATAGTAATTGCTAATCATGATGTTTATGTTTGGCGTGTCCTTGACCTATCTACATGGAGTTATGATCATTCAGAAGCTGTAGCATTATAAACATGATAGTGTGCATTCTCGAGTTTTGCACGAATGTCAGTATATGAGGAATTTGACCCCTTACTTTGTACTTGGTTTGGTATTCGAGTTTTGATTCTAGCATTCTTATTTAGCAGTAAGATGAGGTTGGCGTGAAGACTGTAAGCTGTTCAAAACGTGCCTTATATCCATGTTCATGATCACTCAGATCTCAGAAGCTGTAGCATGAAAACATGATAGTGTGCATTATTGTTTCCTTCATTCGCCAGGAGAAATTTCATTATACAGCAACAAGCAGTTGTTGCTGGCAAAAATGAAATCTTCACATAGTTAGTTCTGAAACCTTTTCACTGAAAAAAAAGGACACCTGATATGATATGATATGCTGAGTGCTGTGACTAACAATGAGATGGTCGTGGATCGGGTGGTGCATATGCAGATGCGCGGACGGCGAGAACGCGACGCTGGCAGAGTTCGAGCAGGTGCTGAAGGCGATGAAGCTGGAGTTGCTGGTCCCTCTGGCGCCGCGCGTGTTCGACCTGTTCGACAACAACCGCGACGGCACGGTGGACATGAGGGAGATCCTCTGCGGGCTCTCCAGCCTCCGCAACTCCCGCGGCGACGACGCGCTCCGGCTCTGCTTCCAGGTGACGAGAATCGATGGTCCCTGTCATTCTGACTCATAGCAGTCCCTCCCTCCCTCTCTCGCGCGCGACTGACATACTTACTGAATGGACTGAAAAAAATGACGTGTCAGATGTACGACGCCGATCGGTCGGGGTGCATCAGCAAGGACGAGCTGGCGTCGATGCTGCGAGTAAGAGAGCTAACAAGCTGCCCGTCCTTCCTGTCTGTATGATATGGTGGTATATGTTGTCATGAGTTTGCCTGGTATTACTGTGGTCGCAGGCGCTGCCCGAGGAGTGCCTGCCGGGCGACATCACGGAGCCCGGGAAGCTGGACGAGGTGTTCGACGAGATGGACGCCAACGGCGACGGCAAGGTGAGCTTCGACGAGTTCAAGGCGGCCATGCAGAAGGACAGCGCCCTCCAGGACGTCGTCCTCTCGTCCCTCCGGCCTCCGGCGCCGGGGCAGTAGATGTAGACGGAGCGAGAGAGATTCAGCCCAGTCCAGCAGCTCGTTCCCTTCCCTTCCCACGAGAACACCAACGCAACAGCATTGATCAGTACGGCACTGTACGGAGTATTAGCATCATCAATCAATCATGTCTGAACTTTTCCTTTTCCTTTTGTTGCTTGTCCCGTTGTCCGGTGGAAACGCGTGGAGAGCCTCGATGGATCAATCCTACTAGGTGGCTGTGCTGTTGTGTGTTTCTGGAGCCCGGGACGCATCGGTTCGCCCGATGATGTGTTCATGGCAGCAGGCAGCAGGCAGCAGCTGTGGTGACTGGCCGTGGCCGGTGGTGAGTCTGCCTACGGACAGCGTCGTTCTTTGCCGGACACATGCGTTTGGAAGCGCGCACGGGCCACGCGCAGCCCGTTTTGTGGACCTAGAGCAGGCCCATGGAACTCTCTCTTTTGGCGAACCTGGGCCGGGCTGTAGTACTTGCCGCAGGCGATGGGAGGGGAGAGAAGGTGGACTGGGCCGAAACAAAATAAAATGTAAAGAAAGCGTCAGAGGCCAGCTGGGCCAGCGGTTGGCACGGTCGTACTCGATCGTCGCCCGAAGCAGCGTGAATGCAATCCGTCACGGTCGTCTGGTCGTAATAACCGTAATAAAAAAAAACTAGTGGCCACATGGTTTTGTGCTTAGCAGCCAGGGAAGTGAGACATGGTCACACTCGCAGTTTTAGAAACAGTCGTGTTCTATGGCCTTGTTTGGATGCTTCAACTTTTAAGAATTTGGATTTTGAAAACTTGGTGGGATCGTCTAGTTTTTGCCTAGTTTCTTGTGCTAGTTTTTACTAGTTTCTTAAAATTCAAGAAGCTGTTGATACTCAGCTTTTGTCAGTTTCTCATGACCAAAGAACAATAAATCAGGTATAAACTAGGGGATCCAAACACCCACACTAGTTTTTGCTCAGAATCCAGATTTTATAAACTAGGAATAAGAACTGGTTTTTAAGAATCTGAATCTGATCCAAACAGGGTCTACATATGTGTTTCATCAGGAACAGTTTCGTTCTCTTCTCATAGACCTTTCTAAAAAATACTCACTCGTTCCATGAAAGTGTTGTTTTTTGACTTTTAGACATCTTATTTGACCGTTCGTTTTATTCAAATTTTTTATGTAAATAATAAAATAAATAAATTACTATTAAAATATATTTAATGATAAAATAAGTTATAATAAAATAAGTAATATTTATACAAAAATTTTGAATAAAAAGAACGGTCAAAGAAGAAGTTTAGAAGTAAAAAAGGACACCTTTGATGCCACGGAGGGAGTACGGTACGTTTCATGAACATGGATATGTAGTTATCGTCCTCTTCGTTTGGTCATAAACGATCATAAATTTTTAGTCAAAACAGTATTTTTTCTCTTACATCAAACCAACCAGCAGTAATAATCCACGATCGTATATGATTGTTTTAGCCCAGCCGAACAGGCTGAATATAAATACTCCTATATATGCTGAGCAGTGAGCGCCCAGCGTGCCAAAAAGGTGATGATGCCTGGCCTGGACTGTCATGCAAGCAACACAAGCACGGTGAAGTTTGGTCGGTGGTCCCCCGATCCAATCGCTATCGGTGGCACGTGATGGACAGGCACATGGTGGATGTGCGGGCGTCTTTGTACTTTGCCGCCGGGTCGGATCGCGGGTCGTCGGCGCGGCTCCCGGGGGCTCGTAAAGGCCAAAAGCTGCCTTTTCCTCCTTGCTTGTCTGGATGGAAAAGTTGACAAGCACATGCAGGTTTTTTTTATTTATAACACAACCACATGCAGTTGAGTGCTCCGCCAACCTACTACTAGCTCGGTCTCAAAAGTGTGTGTGTGGTTGGGGGGTGGGTGTTTGATTTTAGGCTTTAATTGAGCCAGCAATTAATATGAATATACTTATATTAGCATTTTTAATATATATAGTTAAATCTAAATATCGAGTACTTTTTTTTTGAACGGTGTGTATACTCGGTTTTGCTTGGCTGTGAGAGGAAAAGGAGACTATTGAAATCGTCGGCTGGTAGGGCTGCCGATGAAGGATACCTTTTCGCAGCTGACGGCAAATTAAAGGCAAGCATGTGCAGATCTTCACGAGTCACGACCACCACGCCATGCGCTTGCACGTCTCAAGAGCGCCTACTTTTCGCTTCGCTCATAGATGTTTATGCAGCCCGCGGCACGATAGTCAGGCACGAAGCCCGCATTTTTTGCCCGCCTGAATACGGCTCGGCCTGGTGGCGAGTGGGCCCGAGCTGGCCCCGCCCGAACGAGCAGGCCGTGCCTGGGCCTTACCCTAGGCACGACGTGCCGACACGGCACGGCCCGGTCAACGGACGCTCCCGGCTCCCTCCCCACGCCGCACTCGCTCCCCTCCCCTCTGCGCACTCGCTCCTCTCCCCTCTCTGCCGCGGACGCTCCCGGCTCCCTCCCCTTCCCTCGAAAAAGGCCACGCCAGCCACCTCCACCTCCACTCCACTCCGCCTCCATAATCCCTCCATCCGGCCTCCCCCATCCCCAGCCACGCCGCCGCCTCTAGAGCGCACCTCCACCACGCGACGGCGTCAAGTGCGGCGGTGGCCGCCGCCTCCACGCCCCCCTGCGCGTCTGGCTGTGGCCGCCTCCTCCGCGTGCCCCGCACGGCTTCGAGCGAAGCGGCCTCCATCCCCTCCGCGGCGCCGACCCCGCTCCTCCTCGGCTCCTCGCCGTCCCTTGACCACGCTGAAGTCCAGCACGACAGCATCGCCGGCATCGAGCACGACAACGACCGCCTCCTCCATGACCCCCCGCGCGTCTGGCCACCTCCTCCACGCCCCCCTGCATCGGCTTCGAGCGGAGCGTCCTCGATCCGGCCTTCTACGCCCTAGATCCGGCCAGACCGCCGCGAATCCACCAGCTACTTCGCCGGACTCGCCTCCTCCGCCAGCTACGTCGCCGGATCCGGCATCAAGCGACCCAAGGGGGAGCTCGGCGGCGGCCGCCACCACCTCCACTCCTCGGCTCCCCCTCCTCTCTGTCACATTTGCTGAGCCTCGGGCCGGCCCGACCTGCTAAAAAGGTCAGGCTCATTGGACCGGCCCCGCACGGAAATTGGCCCGACATGCCGTGCCTGGGCCGTCGGCTAGGCACGATGGACTGGTGCAGCACGGCTCGGTGGCCCGATGGGCCCTTCCGTGCGTGCCGGACCGGGCCAGCCCGTTGGCCATGTTTAGCTTCGCTACACTACATGGGTCGCAGATCGATTAGCCTTGCTCGTCCATGGCATGGCCCATGGGTCAGCATCACATCACACTCATCAGTTCGCAGCGCGGGCGTGGCCGGGAAAAAAACCTGATGCAGTAACGGGGTTATATATGGGTGGTGTTGTATACTAAGCATGGCCCCGCTTTGATTTCCGGCTCTATTTCCCTAAACTAAGGAAAACCTAACGCCCATGCACACTGAATATCTATCCCCAACAATAATAATTCACTAAAAGCACTCAACTTATATAGGCCCTAGTTGGATGCAAGGTGCTAATTATTAGCAGCTTAATTAGCTCCTTTAGATCCAAAAGTCTAGCTAATAGTCTAGCTAATTGTTAGCTCAATACTCAACTAACAACTATTCCACTAGTAGGACTAAACTAACTAATATCAGTTAATATTAGTTGTGACTTATTAGTTAGCTTACTATTAGTAGCTAATGGATCTAAACAAGGCCTTAGCTTGCTGGAATTGGCTCTGTATGTCTCCGTTGTCGGTTGTCATCATGACTCATCGGCGGAAACGTCCCTACTTTTCGACCGAGCGGCAACGTGGCCTTGTGTTGTTACCTTTTGAGACGTGGAAATTTTTAGCGCACTAGGATGCGTGTATAGTAGGAGAGCGATCATCTAACGGTGATCTACACGGGCATGTACTCTTGAGAGCAAAAACAACGGTGCTTTTGTGCGAGTATATGTGTTTTCAGATCCCCCCCCCCCCCCCCTAATTTTCTACGTAGAGTACTGGGGTTTTAACAATAATACAAAGATACTAGCAATATTTATGATAATTAATAGGTACAATATGAAAAATATATTCCATGTGAATCTAATGCTGTTGTTTTTTAATATAATATAAATATTTGTATAGATTTGATAAAAAAAGCTTCAGATAGTTCCATTGGGTGCTATGGTAGGACTGTTTTTTTACGGGGAAAAGTATAATGCTACTTGGTAGGTCACATGACAGAGACATGATACTAGACAATGTAACGATGATAGACAGGTGCCGGCCAATGTGAGGGGGAGCAAAAAGGTTAACTTTGTTCGCGAGCGTACCACCCACCAATTTGTCTCTTCTCTTCTGTGTATATTTACAAAAAGGTTAACTTTGTTCGCGAGCGTACCACCCACCAATTTGTCTCTTCTCTTCTGTGTATATTTATATATTGTACATTGTACTAAATCTTTGAAAGGGTCATCATATTGTATGTTTGGAGCATGTATCATGCATCAGGCTCTACTAGTTTATTGGCCGACTAGCAGAGCAGGGCCGGGGGCATAAAGAAATGGCCAGGCCGGCAGCTGGTGGACTGGTGGAGGGCACACTTGAATATTTGTTGCGGTACATATAAGAAATGAACATAGGCGTTGGACCAGATCTTTTGAATTTAATTTAGGCCCTCTTTAGTTTCTTTAGTCACTGGACTAATGTGTAATCACCTTTTAGTCACCCTCTGGAGACTAAAGGACTAAACTACTTTAGTCGCCATGTTTGGTATTTTAGGGACTAAAAGTGACTAAAAGGTGGTGACTAAATTTTAGTCACCCCAAACCAAGCGCTTGCACTATAGGTCCATTAACTTGTAGAAGGGTGTCATCTAGGTCCACCAACTCACAGAGTGCATTTTTTGGCACCTTAGGTAGTACTTATGTTTCTTATGGCAGATTTCTTTCGTGTGACAGCTAATTAGTGCCGGGATTGATATATATATATATATATATATATATATATATATATATATATATATATATATATAGGGAGAGGCTATTCAGCAGCCGGCTACAAAATAAGTTATTCTGTAGCCACCTCTATTTACCATAATTTTATATACTAATTTACCATAATGTCAATACATATTTACAATAGTTGGGTTACTATAACACATGAGAATATTTACCATAATGTTATAGTAAACCACTTAGTAAGGAGTTACTGTAAATTAACATAGTAATTATCGTAACTCAAAGTGGCTACAGAATAAGTTATTCTATGGCCAACTACAGAATAGTAGTTCTATTTGAGTTACGATAATTACTATGTTAATTTACAGTAACTCCTTACTAAGTGGTTTACTATAACATTATGGTAAATATTCTCATGTGTTATAGTAACCCAACTATTGTAAATATGTATTGACATTATGGTAAATTAGTATATAAAATTATGGTAAATAGAGGTGGCTACAGAATAACTTATTTTGTAGCCGGCTGCTGAATAGCCTCTCCCTATATATATATATATATATATATATATATATATATATATATATATATATGCTCTTAGGCGCAGGCATTGGTTGAGCTCAGCCGTCGATATGCCTACACACAGTTGCTGGACTTATGGATCCTTGAGGTACTCTGGGGCAGATCTAGCCTTGTTCATCAAGGTCCATCAACAATCCGGATGAATTTTATAAGTTAATTCTTCCACCTTTCCAAATTATAGTTTGTTTTAGTCTTTTTAAGTTGATAGCTTCTGTTTTACTTTTACATCAAGATATACGCTATGTCTAGATATATAGCAGTTTAATCTATATATTTAAAAAATCTAAACAATCTATAATCTAAACACATAGGTAATATTGATTTAATAATACATTGCTATTAGGATTTTAGAAGGCAGCTGCAGCTTCGTGTGGCTTAAAGCCGAAGGAGTATTCTCTTCCGAATCCGTCCCCGGCCGCCGCCCCTGAAGGTACGGGGAAACCAGAAATGAGCCGCGCGTACGTTGATCAACCGGTGGAGTGGCTGAAAAGTCGAAGAGCCGGAATAAGTTTGAGCTTGACCATTCATTGCTACGTTACATACTGACCATTCAAATGGTGATTATTATTATTTACTCAATAGATCAGGGTGCGGTCCATGGTCTAGGAGGCCCAGACGTACGTCGACCATATCCGAAAATGATATGTGGGTTTTTTTTAATGCTACGGCTGCTTAGCTTATGTTACTCTCTGAAAAAAATATACTTCTCGTTTTCCAAATAATGAGGTATTTTTTTAACTAGAGGTTTATAAAAAAGTAGTATGGTATGGATATTCGGATCTTCGAATATAATTTTATGAAAATATGGTTCAATACTAGTGCAGTGATACCAATATATAATACACATTATGAAATATTAATATTTTTTATGTATTTAATCAAATTTAATAAGAAAATAATAATAATAAAAGGTAGATGGCGTGGCGTTGCCGTGTTGGTATTGGTACTCGTTGACATGTGGGGTGGCTGCAAGTGGTGGGTGATCGAAAAGGCAGTTCTTGGCATGTTCTGTGGAGCTAGGTACACGACAACCGGCCGGGACGGTGGGATCTGTGTTAGGCTTACCAGCTGTACTCCCTTGTATGTATTATACTAGTATTAGGGTATGTATCTATGTATAGTAATAATCTGCCCCAGCCTGTTTCTTTCTGAATAAGGTTATGTACCCTCCCCTCACCACCCCACATGAGGTCACTGCTCATGTATTATGGTCCCCGAAATCAGATCAGCGTCATGGATTCTTCTGCTGTGGGAATTGAATGGCCAGCGAGCATACAACCTGTTCGTTTGGCTGTGGCTTATGGTAAACGATCGTAAATTTTCAGCCGGAACAATATTTTTCTCTCACACAAACCAGCCAGCAGTACCTCTTCACGAACCAGCAACGATACGAACCAGCCAACCGAACAGGTTGATAGCTGCTACCTTGTTGTCTCATGTGTTTGTATATTGTTTTGTGTGTGTGTGTGGATGAGGAGATTGGTATGCATGATCGATACTAGTGGCTACTGCTAGCTTACTTCATTGTGCAGAAAACGTTAACACCATGTTTTAGCATTGCTGCTACACATGTAATTGTAGTGAAGTAAATATAAATGGCTAATATCTGGTTTTTTATGTTGGCGCCGAGGAAGCATGGTTGTGATTTTTTTTTCCAAGGAGAAAACACCTAATTTCTACTTGGTTAATTTGTTTGTCAGCGAGAAACGTTTCAGATTCTTAGTGCACAATCACTAGAATCGCTGTCAGATGCCACAACGAGAGACATTTTTAGAAGAATCACTTGGAATTGATTCTTGTTTTTGTACTAGTTCAAAGAAACACCCAAAATCTGGTTTGTCCTTATTATAGTTCTATATAGTTTCAAGAATCTAACGAGCTAGCCAAATGGCTCCACAAAGTAACTCTGATTCATCAGAGAAACGTTTCTGAAGAAAATCTAGATCTACTAATTTAAAAACGTGTCTACGAAAATTTAGAACCTGCCAAACACGTCTTAGGGCAGTCCCAATAAAAGAAACTAGTAGTTTCTATAACATAGGATACCGCACCAAAAAAGTACTGCTTTTCAACCCATGGTTTCTATGAGTAATAATTATTTTCTCTTTCTCTCTTCCAACTCTATCTTCTTCCTCCAATGGAGTGCGACACGAGCTCCCTAGAAACTAGTGGTTTCTCCCCAATGGCGATTTCATGGTTTCTTGGTGCATTGGGTCAAGAGTAGACCTGATTTCTTCATGAAGAAACCATTTCTATGATTTTTGCTCTCTTTCTTCATTAATTACGTTGCCATGTCAGCATTTTGCCTACGTGGCAAGTCATTTAATGAGGATAGAAACCATCGTCAATGCACCATTGGGACTGCCCTTGTATATATGTTGCTCTTTGTCGTCAAAACATTGAAACTTGCAACCAAATACATACGGTACAAACTTGTTGGAAGATACGACGATGCGCATGCCCATGCCGATGCGATGCGAGATGCGGCCGAGAGTCACTTGCTCCCGGCTCCCGTTGCCGTACTAGTCACGTGCAGCTAGCTAGCTCCCCGATGGATGGATGAGCATCTCCATCTGCACTGCATGGGCTCGCAAGCTGCGGCTGAGCGCCCGAAAAGGTGATGGCTGGGCTATGCTGACGATGCATATATTGATGCATCAACCAAAGCACAAAGTCGGTGTTGGTGCATCGTGCATGTGTGTTGGACAATCACATGCACTCAGGCTCAGCGCATCCACAGCAGAGAGGGAGAAATTAAGAAAAGGACGGGGCATTGATTAAGCGGCCGGCACGCAACGGCAAGCAAGTCCGGTCGAGAGGCGTCCATGGGGCTCCATGCCTGCCAACGAATATCTCGCGGTCGTGGGGACGTGACGTACGGAGGAGAAGAAGAAGACGACGACGACGACGCACGCACAGCACAAACGACTCGTACTAGTAGTAACAACGAATCCAGACCGACACGACGCGCTCTGTGCGAAAGAAAACAAAAGGAAGCATGGAACATCCGAATCCCTCCCCTGAACGATTCACCACCGCACGACTTGCGTGTGGATTATTGGCCGGATTCCTCTGTCGCCAGTCGCGCCGTCCGTAGCTCCAAGTACCGTGTCCCCATCGGTGCTCCTGGTCGCGGATGCAGAATTTAATGGGCCGATCTCGATGCAACCGAGGCGGAACCAGAAATTACTGATAGGAGAGGTCAAGTGCTAAACGGTACGTTATTAGGGGAGGAAATGAATATTAAGTACTCTCTCTGTCCCAAAAAGACCGTTGTTTGAGGAATGAATCTGGACAAGTCCTTGTCCAAATTTATTTGTAAAACAGCAACCTTTCTGGGATGAAGGGAGTATATAACGAAATATCATGTGCATAACAAAATTTTATCTAGTATTTTCGTTGAACCAGAAATTACTTATAGGGCGCCCTCATCCACTCTCTACCTTCGCCCTTGGATGGATCCAATGACACACGCACTCGCCTATGGATCGACCCACCAAGTTTTAGTTTTGGTTGCTGTCGAATCGCTCCGGATGATTGGGTAACCTAATCACCGTCCATTGCGGCAGCGATGGCGGCGTCTTCATCCCGTTACGATGTTGTTTGGGTCATGCCCTGGCAACGATCTTACACCCAGGCAACCAAAATCTAATGCCTTGAAATTGTGTCTAGCTTGACAAGCTTGCCGGGAGACACAACCAAACAGGCTCTACTTGCTTGTTTTAATTTTGTGCATGTTTTTCTTTATACAAATAGAAGCATGTTATCCTTGGTTACCTCGGTATGTCGTGTTTTAATGTTTTTCTGAAATATTAGGCTCGGTTTAGGACTTGTTTGTTAGGGCTTCTTCATCTGAAGGAATCGGAGCTGTTTTGGCTCCTTAAAAACGGCTCTGGCTCCTTTTTTTTTCACTGAAAAATGGTTCCAAACAATTCCTCATGCAAAATCGTTTGGTAGGGCTCCTCTACACGAGCAGGAGAGAAACTCTACCAAGGGGGGCCTTATTAACAACTGTTATTACGAAGAAAGAATTCGACGTGTAGCTAGGTAGGTATCTTATGTGAGCTTCCACACAAACAAATAAATAAAACAAGTACGTGAATCTCTCGCCAAGGCTTTTCTTGGGCGTTGAGATCTTTACTTGCTACTCCGTAAGTTGCTATATGGATGGAGGATACGGCAAGGTGCCAAGTTGCGTCGTAAATAAAAGTCAAAAGTGCAAGGGGAAGAGGGTACAACCGGGATATCCGATGGTGCAGCTTTTGTTCTGTGATGGAAAAAGTCGCCTCGAGCTTGTCCTTTGGAGCTGGAGCTTTCTGCTAGCTTCGTTTTGCAGCATTCGCATTTGCATGCATGCTTTCTAAGTTTCCAACGACTGGACGACAGACGGTGGATGGTGACCGACCGACCCATCTAGCCCCAGCCGTTCGATATGCTGTTTTATGTTAATCTCGTGCATGTTCACAAAGTGAATCGGTCGCTGTCAGCGCTAATTCATTTTGGACGCACATCAGGACCTGCTGGCGTGCCCCGATTCGGCGGGCCGGCGCGTCGTGTGACCCGACGGACGACCAAACTTGGGCACAAAACTACTGTTTATCAAAAGCTAGGCTCATACACATATTATAAGATTACGTGAGAATATCATGTGATCTAATTTTTCGTTGGTAAAAGCTAGCACACCGTTGGAGAGGTTGGCTTTAGAGCTGCCCTAACCGAAACAGGGCTTTTACCTTTTCGTAGTACGAGTAGTTATTTGACCTGACACGAGCCTTTTCTGCTTTTGTGATTGATAATGATCAATCATGCGGCTGTGCTACCATAGGCTGTAAGTGCACAATGAGCACATATACGGCTGGCCACCGGTTTTTTTTTTTTTAATGAGTCTGCAACGTTAGCGCCCCCACGAAAATGGAGGCGATAGCAAAAGGCTGCTAGAGAGTAACGACCCAGATCTCAACTCCAATAGTAAGATCGATCGCAAACCACATGATCAAATCTACTCGAACAGTGAAATCGAACGGGTAAACTAACAGAGCGACAAAATCAAGCGGCCGGCCCGCCTACTAAACTACACGGCGTTCGCCGTGCGAGCGCAAGCAACGACGCGCCGGCCCGCCTACTACTATACTAGTACCGCTCCCGCCATGGCTGCGCCCGCCGCGGCCAAGCGCCCATACTCGCAGGTACCCGCCGCCGCCGCAGCTGAGCCCAACAAGTGGCACCGCACGGCCGCGGCCGCCGCGGCACCGGCGCTCATGGACGCGAAGCCGGAGCCGGAGCCGGAGCAGCAGGACCAGCCCCTGCTCCCGGGCCTGCCGGACCACCTCGCCCACCTCTGCCTGGCCCCTCTCCCGCCGCGGCTCATGCACGCAGTCTGCCGCCCTTGGCGCCGCCTCCTCTACTCGCCCTCGTTCCCGCCGTTCCTCTCGCTCTACGCGGTCCTCGACGACGCCTCCACCGGCCCCGCCTCCGGCACCGGCGGCCTCTCGTTCGCGGCCTACGACGCCGTGGCGGGGCGGTGGGACGACCTGCCGGCGCCACCGATGCCGTCTTCGCCGCCGAGGCTATGGCACCCGTCCTTCCTCTCGCGCCGGCTCCCGCTCCAGTCCGTGGCCGCAGGTGGCCGGCTCGTCCTCGTGGCGGGGTCCACGCAGTCGCTGGCCCCGGCGCTGCCCCGCCCTGTCGTCTTCGACCCGGGCGCGCGCGCGTGGCGGCTCGGCCCGCGGTTCCCGTTCGCGCCGCGCCGGTGGTGCGCGGCGGGCGCGGCCCGCGGGCGCGTGTTCTTGGCCGGCGGCGTCGGCGCCGGGTACGACGCCAGCGACGCCCGCTCCGGCGCCACGTGGGACCCTGCGTCCGCGACGGCAGCGGCGGGATGGGAGCCGATCCGGCCCATGCGGGACGCGCGGTTCAGCCGCGACGCCGCGGAGGCCGTCTGCGCTGCGGGGAAGGTGTGCATGGTCAGCCTCCGTGGCCGCGGCGCCAAGGAAGGCGCGGTGTTCGACCTGCGCGCCGCAACGTGGGAGGACATGCCGCCCGGGATGCTCGCGGGATGGAAGGGCCCAGCGGCAGCTGTGGACGAGACGACGATCTTCGTCGTGGACGAGGAGCGCGGGGCGCTGAGCGAGTATGACTGGGCCGGGGACCGGTGGCGGACGGTGGTGGAGTCGGAGCGGTTCAAGGGCGCCGCGGAGATGGCGGCGGGCGGGGGCCGCGTGTGCGTGGCGGCCCAGGGCGGCGAGAAGGTGGTCGTGGTCGACGTGGCGCCATGCCGGCCTTCGCCGCAGCCGCCCTCACGGCGGTGGGGTGCCCCCGCCGCGGCGCCCCGGCCCCGAGTGTGGGAGGTGGCGGCGCCGCCCGGGAAGCGGGTTGTGTCGCTGCACGTGCTGCCGCGGATGGCGCGCGCGGAGTAGCAGCAGCTTCCCGCCACGTCGTCTAGGGATGGTGTGGATTGCATGCTCGTTGGATTCGCTACACGTGCTGTGCTGTACAGACGAAGACGACACAGCCATCTGCCTTCTTTCTGCTGCTGCTGATGATCCGACTCGACTCCAACCTTTTCTTGCTTTCAGAGTTTCATTCTAGCGTTGCTGGATTATTCCACTGCGTTGAGATTGTAGACACCACAAATACGGCAGAGTTGCAGTGTTTCTAGATTCGTGTTGCATGCAGTGGGAGGAGACACGAGCGCGAAAGCAGACGATGCTGTTCCATTCCATTCCATTGTATTGTATTGTATTGTATGTACCCAGATGAATGGAAAGGATCGGAACGCGAGGAGGGGGAATGTCCACGACTGGCGACTTGTCGGTTCTTTCGCGATGGGCGGCGCGACCGGATCTTGCCCGGGGATCTATGTAGAGTGTGCACATGGACGGCGTGCCTGCCATCCATGTCGACGTCGATGTCGCTCCCTACCTCCCCGGCTCCCCGGGCGGTCAGCCATGG
Source organism: Miscanthus floridulus (assembly GCF_019320115.1). Taxonomy (NCBI): domain Eukaryota; kingdom Viridiplantae; phylum Streptophyta; class Magnoliopsida; order Poales; family Poaceae; genus Miscanthus; species Miscanthus floridulus. Next base: position 105,551,499 of record NC_089598.1, read on the forward strand.
CAGCCTCATGGTTCTCGGCGAGGTGTCGTGTCGTCTGGTCTCGTTCGTTCCCACGGCCAGCCACGCACGCCCCGACCCCCGGGCCGCCGCCGTAGCCCGTACGGTGCCGAGACATCTACGGTATACTAGTGGCAGCCGGTATGCGGGCGTCCTCTTGCTCTCACGTCGCGACTCGCGTCGTCTCGTCTGCTGTCCCTCCACTTGTCCCGGCGCCATAACCCATAAATGGCGCGCCGTGGACGTGGTGGCGCCGGCAGGGGTCGGTCGGGTCGAGCGAAAAGTAGGCGCCCGTCGGTTGCAGGGCGCGGGGCCAGCCGGCCGGCCGCCCATCAATGCGGCAGCTTTCGATCGTTTGGCTTCAATCGGGAAAGGCGGGAGGGGCCGGCCAGCGACGGCGACGGCGACTGCGACTGCGACTGCGACGGCGACGACGACGGCGGTCGTGGGGTGTATGGAGGAGGGCATCCGAATCCGCTGATCCGCAGCCACGGCGCGAAAAGGCGGGGCGTAATTGCGATGGCCGATGGGCACCGGACGCCCGCCAAACCGCCGCTGGCTCATCTCATGCCTGATGTCACCGGCGAGGCGACCAGTCGACCTGCCCCCACCGTACATTGCATCGCATCGCAGGCATGCAGCGGCGGAAGTGGAAAGGTCGGCGTCTCCTTTGTTCTGTCCTGTCCCCACCCCATTGGCCCCCTTCGCGTACCCTTAAATCCGGCTTCCGTTTTTTTTATCCGGAACAGTGTTTTCCTCCTACAAATTCTTTCAGATTTATCCAAATTCCTCCAGATTCCTCTAAAATTTCTCCGAGCGAAGCCATTGTACGTATCCGCCCCTTCCAGGACAGGAAGGCATCCATGAATCGGCAGTTGAGTAACTGTGCTTCAGGATGTGACACACGGCAAACGAGCCTTGCCTCTCTATCTATAGTTTCAGGAGGTGCAAGATGATTACGGTAGCTAATTGTTAATAATTGTTAGCTGAGTAACAATTATCTCACCAGTTGAACCACACTAGCTAATTGATAACAGCAGCGGAGTTATTACTACTAGGTAAACAACCACAATGGGGTGAATTTGTTTGAGCTGTCACCGGGAGCAATACAAAGTCATTCATATTAACACCCAGGAATTGGGTGACGAACAGCATTTTTTTTTCATCAATAAAAAAAAGATACTCATATAGCACAACAGATGAAACGGACAATCTAAAAGAAAGAAATCAACAAGCATAATTCCCATGATCTGGTGTTCCGGGCCTCCTTGTGTGTACGTGTGTTCCCCACAGGCCACACAGAGGTTGCCAAGCTGGTCACTGGTCAGGAAAACTGACTGGCACCAGCCGAACCAAAAATGGCCAAACCTGCATGCCCTTGCTACCACTATCAATCAACCTTATATATACAACAAGCACTGAACCAGGCATTCCATCTAGACAGAGAAAGTAATCTGGCAATAAACTAATTTCCATTCCGAAGCTAACAATGAACGAATTGTGTCAAAACAAACAGCATTCCGTTGTTTGTTATACATGCCGGACCATCTTACAGTTAATAACAGCCCAAGCCAAGCCCTACACACAGTGTTGTTTACAATCGGGTAAACCTTACGTCAAACCAAAAAGCCAACGAGCCATCTACCTGTCTTTCTTCTTACTTGCGACTCGAAAAAGGCCGGGACACAACAGCTCGATGACAACACACAACCAAATCAGAAAAATGGGGAAAAGAGGGAAGGGGGATGCTACAATAATGTTAACGCAGCCTGAGCTACGACTGCAGCTAACGTTGCTGATCAAAGGGAAACCGGTGTCATTGGCGTGTCAGCTGAAGAGCGACCGAGGGAGCTCTGGTGAAGTTAGGTTTGCTACGCAATCAAACTGCAGCAGAACAACCAGCATAGTGTTAGAAGATCGACAATGTTAAGTTCAGCAGTCCTCCTTTTAGGAGCTAAGGTAAGTGGAACAGCTTCAGTTTTACTTGCCGCTACCAAAGTGCAACTGAAGACTTCACTTAAGCAATGTGGTACGAATTCAAACAGCAGGATGTGGTTGCATACCTTTTGATGTTTGTACTTCTCACGGATGGCATTAAGAGGGCAGTTACTGGCGTTATGCTGGAGTTCCCGTAGAGCACAGACACATAATTGAATGTCAGAGCATTTGTAAGAGGTGTAGTGCTCTAGAGTTTGGTTCTACACATAATTGAATAGCCACAGATTAGAGATAAAACCAAGTTCTTTTTTTAAAGCATGTACTGCTGTATGTACCAAGTGCTTTTCATACGTACCCATGGTTGGTCGGATTGGTCAAGTGTCCATCTAGCAAGAAACACAGCCGATGCTGCCAGCAATGATGGAAGAAATTTCAAGAAATCATAATCGGTCAAAGTCAACTCCGCAAGATAATTGGCCAGAAATCCCAAAGTCATAGAAGGAGTCTGCAGATAAACTTCAGAATTTAGTGCTGAGATAAAACATGTAGGCATAACTTGAATGAAAACTGTTGCTGTAAGATCTGATGCCACTTACTTTACGAGATGCTTGTGCCGCTCTAAGGAATCTCCTGATAAAAAAATAAAATAAAAGAGGGAAGAGATATTAGTAATGCTGCAGTGGTTTCCCATTTCAAAAGAATTACTAGGCTTATTTGGCAAAAGTAACCTGAGAAATGTTTTTGTTGTTGGAACAGAAAGATGAAATCCCAGGTCATTCAGCACTTGGCATTCCATTTTCAGCACCTACTGGATCAGGGAGTTATCAGATATACAAAAATTCAATGGTTCCTTCCATATATGTAATTAGTTTTTCCCCAACTTCACATGAAACAAATACCTCTGCCTTTGTGTATGTATTGTCGGTTATGAAACAGAATTCTTCAACTCGAGGAGCACATATCTCTTCATATTTCCTGCAAATGAATTAAAATTTACTTTACTTACAGAATTGTTCATTACATTAGCCAAAGATGAAACTAGTCCAGAATCTAGGGAAAACTTTTTATGTTACATTTCCCTATGTAGTTTAAATTTTTCCACTTCAAAAATAAAATGGCTAGAGCATAAAACTTACGAGGCAACAAGCATGCTTGTTATTCCCAAAAGTTGTAGTCTCTGTCTTTCAATGTAGTTCCGAGAAAGAAACCGGTCAATAAGATATACAGTTAGGTACAGCGTGTCTGGAACAAGCTTGTATTCTTCAGAAACCTGTGACAAAGACAATATATAAGACACCTTAAGCTGAGTCATGAGAAGTGAGAAGTACAACGTATAAAGTATACAATATTTTCACCATAAGACAAAAGAAAAGCCAGAAGTAAACAGTCTCTAAAGAAAGTAAACATTATTTTGCCACTTTAATATCGCAGGCACTGCTGCAAGAACAAAAAAATAAAAGGATGATTGCAAACTGATTCAATCATATAATATAATTTATCTCATGTTTATTGGCATCTAATAACAGTATTTTTCTTATTTTCTAGGTCATACTTCACATTTGGTAGATCATCAGTTTATATGCAGAGTATGCTAAGAAACGCCAAAGTTGAATCGTCTGATAGCAACTTAAGAACGTAGTTGAATAAATCATGTATGGAAATAAGCAGAAATCAAAATAAAATTATGAATAGAAGAACCTCCACAAGCCAATCAATGAGTATTCCTCTCATGCCCTTAGTGATGTCCCGTTGCAAACCCTCCATGTAATTCGGACTGGGTCTTCTCATAAGCTGTGGAATGACATAAACATAAAGATAGACACATACCGTTTAAACAAGCACAATGTGCCAAGAATATGACACAGAAATCTAAATCTGGAGTTCTTACATGCTTAACATACCATCTGAAATATATTAAAAAATAGAATTCTGCCTAAACAGTACAACTAAGCAGCATTTCTGTTTTGATCAAAATACAACAGCATACCTCTGAAGCCATTAGGTTCGAGTATATCTCTACAACGTAGGAAGCACACATTTGAGGATTGCCATTATCTTTGTCGATATCTACAATGTCTAACACAGAAGAGTCCCCTGGAAGAAAATACAGAATCTTCAGCAGATGGCCACTAATCAGAAACGTTAAGACTATCTACAGGTATCTCAGAAATGACAAAATAAAGAACATTAGCAGCAAGCTTTAGTTTCTTCAGATTTCTAATACTCCAGAAAGACCATCAAGATTATACTCAAGTAAAAGAAAGGGTGCCAGCTGCATTTTGTAACACATCAAAGTAAGAAAAGCCTTGAACATTATACAGACTCAGTGTGGCTGTGATGCTGGCAAATCTTTAAGAGCAAATGTTCAAGCTCAAAAAGAAAATGGAACTGACCATTCTTTGACACAGAAGGTTCACATATATCCCTGACATTTCTTTCCTTAAAGAATGTCTCATGACAAGCACTGTCCCTGTTCCTTTCAACATTCTGCAATGACAGTGAGCCCCTGTTCTCAAGCAAAAGAATAGGTTCTTCTCTCTGTGCCAAAAGTTTCTCCTCTTGTGTTTCTTCAGCAATGCTCGAATCATTAGCGAATGAACTTCCATTACCAGCTTGTGGCGGTATTTTAGGAATCCTTTTTGTGCACTGCTTGCCTTTGCTCACGGCTCTTCCAGTCCTTAGAGAGGGCCTTGTCTGAACAAAAAAAGGAGTTAACCTTGTCACTCTACTACATTTGCAATGTTTAGAAAACAGTACGCATCGAAAACTCATTGTAAGATAATGCAATTATCCAGGGAACATCTCGATACCTGAAGCTTTGGTGCAGCAGCAAAAGTTTTGTTAGAGTTAGCATTACGCAAATTGGTCACATCCCTGAGTACTGTGCGCCTCTTAGGCTGGGGGCCTGAAAATGCAGTACTTGCACTAGTGTTGTCATATGAAGATCCCCTTTTCGTCTTCCCTTGTGAAGTCTGTTTTCGTTCAGTTTTTGTAGGCAGTGGAACAGAAGGGAGAGCTCCAAAGCTTCGATGATTTGCAGCGGCTTGAGCTCGTGTGATTCGGCCATTGGGTGCTTGACAAGCAATAAGCTCAGGGTTTTCTTTTCGTGCAGCCATCCGAACCTGAATGTTGTAAAATAAAAGGACTATGTGACTTCATATATTATAATGAGCAATTATAGGATTGGGGAGCTGAACAAGTGAACAGTACTATGCACTTAGGAATCGTCACGAAATGGCTAAAGACAACAACTGAAGAGCAAGGTTGTATAAGTTTCTATTAAAACTTCATCGACAAGTTGATGAAATTGAAATCATATTCATATTAATGTCAAACTATTCATGTTTCAAACCTGTAACTCAGAGGAAGAACAAACCGGCACAGTACAGGGCATACTAATCACAAAAGCACCACATAACTGGCTTGTTCAAGTTTCTATCATCTGAACAAAATACTTCTCGTGCTGGAAATATTTAACAAAAAGAATGAGAAACCCACAAATTTAAACAGAAATAATCTAAACTTGGGACCTGGCCAATTCTATTTCCTCTTGTGTGACAAATCTGCACCCCAAATTTCTTTTTTTTTCTTTTTACAAGCAATTCCTCTCTTAGTGTAAAAAGGATTATCTATCCGGATCTCTGAGGGAATGCTGCATTCACATTATGAAATTGAAACGAACGGGTGCAACAGTGAGGCTGCGACACATGACAATTTCCGGATCAAGAATGCAGCATGGCCAGACCACATAATCCGCGTAAAAAAGCTCCTCTAACGTGGCAACGAGGACGAGTCGGCGTTTCTTTGGGAGGCTAGACGGTACCTCCGCCGTACCGCAGGCACGACCCGTCCAGGATAGGACAATCGCACCAAAAAGAAGCTTTATTCGCGGAAAGAATTAAGAGTACTTCGTCCTCGACTCTTGGGGGTCAGCCCCAGGTCAAGGCCGGCGCAAGGGGGTTTCTTGGCCCCGTCCCAAGCCCCACGAGTCCTCTCCCCTCCAAGAAAGAAAGCCTAGCCTAACCCCCAAGGTTCTTGGAGCCAGCCAAGAGAGGAAGAAACCCCCGCAAGAACCCTCCAGAAGTGAAGGCGGCGCCGGGAAGAAAGAGGCGAAGAAGCTCGGCTCACCCGCGGGGGAGGCGTCGATCGGAGACCCCCGTGCCCCAGCGCCGTAGATCCGGCCGCGATCTGCACGGCGGCGGCGGTGGCGGCGGCCCTAGCCCTTGTTCGGGTTTTCCCGGTGGGGTGGTGGTGGTGGCAGTAGTACTAGTACTAGTAGTGGAGGGTAGGGGAGTGTGTGAGTAGGGAAGAAAGGAAGGAAGGGGAGATGGGGAGCGGTGTCTGGATTTGCCCTTTTGGGTCGGAGAGAAGGTAGGGCGGAGACCGGAGCGAGCGGAGGAGCGGAGGAGAGAGGAGAGGGGGAAAAAAATGGACGGATTCGGCCGAGGGTTTCAAAATTCGAACCGCCGGTGCTGCTGCGCTGTCCGTTTCCGTTTCCTGTTGTTAAAACGCCCAAGTGGTCCCTGGCCCTGGAGATCTGCGTCGCGGCCTCGGCCCGGTAGGCGGCGGCGGCGCTGGCAGTCAGTAAGGCCAGTAGGAAATATGGGCTACTTCAAGCCGTGCCAACGGCCCAGCAACCAGTGAAGAGGCTGGCAATTGGTTGGCGTCTATGGTTGGGCCAGCCAGCCATGCACCAGTGCCACGCCAAAAGCGTTCAGGTTGTACTCAGCTGGCAAGGCTGGCTACATCATAGACTGGACTCCATTTGCAACTCAACAAAATGGCACCTTGTGCACACGCCCTGCACTGTCGAGCCGGCCAGGCCCACCAGAAATGGGTTTCGATTTAGTTTTCCGGCGATGACTTTGAGTCTTTGAGTGCAGGCTTACATGGGGGTTTTAGTTTTTGGTGATTGACATGGTATAGTCAGCGCAACGATTTAGTTTTTGGTGATTAACGAGCACAAGTGTTTTGATTATCGTGTGTCTCGCAATAATAATCATATTGGAGTTAGTTACAAGTTGAAAGGACACGAGTGTCTCGGCCCCACGGACTTGATGGTTAGCGTATGGCGCAAAGGATAGTCGTGAAGACTGAGAACATAACTGAGTAAATATAACCTTGGCGCTCAGAACATTCGATGTAGCGTGAATTAGGGCTTTTGTTTTTTCTTTGGTTGTACTGTTGTGGGTGGGGGGAGTTCAAGCAAGCAACCTGTTCGCTTGGTCGTATTTGGCTTATAAGCCATGGCTTATCAGCCAACGAATAATATTTTTCTCTCACATTAAACCAGCCAACAATACTTTCAGTCATGGCTTATAAGCCAAACCAGCCCAAACGAACAGGGCGAAGAGCATTGGAATGCACAAAGAGGCTAATTCTCGGTCAAGGTCAAGGTGCTAAGTGGCATCATTGATGTGGTTTTAAGTCAAAGATCTTGAAAAGGTCAAATTGGTCAAGATCATATTAAAAAACGAGCCTAAAAACACGTCAGAACATGCACCGGACAATAGAGACATTATGATTCCTGAGGGATCATCCGGTGGGAAATATTCTAGTATATTCTTTTGACAGTTGGAAACATAGGAGAGCACAGAGCCACCATATGATCTGGTAACAACATCCAGTGGTGACTACGTTTGCTACCTTTTCCCAATTACTAACAGGCCCTTCACCCTAAATATAAGTGCAACATCTAGCTTTATTTTTTGAACTAATCTCCCATCCCATTGTTTCGAACACTTAGGGAGAAATAAGCCTTAGGAGAGTCATCCAAACTAAAAGGTGATATCTGAGAGTTAGCCTTGAGTGTTACCCATGTTCTTGGTTTGATTTATTTTAATTAGAGTTGAATACTTATTACTCTTGATGATTGCTATCACCTAGATGCCCCGACATGTGACTTAGTGACCTTTCTTGGTGGAGTTCTTGTTGAGGAGGCTCCAACTAGTGTTCATAGTTTGACTCCGGGCGTTCCAAAGTGAAGAAGCGGAGCATATAATTGAGTCCCGGTGACTCTTTGGTGCTCCAATACAGACTAGGTGGTTGTGGCAACAAGCTAGTACCACAGATAAAAAATTGGGTCATCTCTTTACCTCTCTTCTAATCTTGCATTACTTCTTGCCTTGCTTTGTTTCTGTGCAAGTTCTCTTGAGTGATAACTAGGATTGTGTGGTGGTAGAGTGTTTACCATAGATTTACTTCTTGCTCTTCAGGACCTACACCTTAGTGTGAATTTTGCTAATAACTTGATTAGGTGTGATAGATCTAAGGACTTCTTAGATTGCTTTTGTAGAAGAATTTAAGCGTCAAGGTGCTTGGGGCTTTGATTTTTACATAGGCTTTGGTTGTTATTTTAAATTTTTAATCAAAACCCCTTCGGTTCGTTGTTTAACACTAGTTTTTAGTTTTAAGTTTTGTTTCTTGCCCTCTATTGTGATCTTACCATGGTATGCTGGGGTTGTCATCTGTTAATTATTTTGATATCTTTTTGCTTAATATTTATTAGGTTTTGTTTGGATATGTATGCATTCATCTAAATTCACATGTGTTGAAGTAGATTGGAATGGAATTGAACTAAATTCCATTGCATTTCACTCCAGCACATGTGGATTGAAGTGAATACACATGCATCCAAACAAGGCCTTAGGTGGGGTTTCTGCCTCGTCCCTTTTTTGCGAATCAAGAGAAAGCTATATTAAACGAAACTCTTTGTCTTACAGTCATGAACAATCAAAGAGTCAACACAGAAAGGAACACGAGAGTGCCTCACAGCACTATGATGTAGACACTTAGCCATTTGCGCTACCAGGTTTTGCTCTTTTTTACAACCTGTTCACTGGTTGGTTTCTAGGCTGATAAGCCTGGCTGGTGCTGTAACAGAACCGACCAATTATACGAAATTAAGTAAGAAAATCATCCGCCAGAGCAGATGATTTAGCAAACTTAAGCCCGTATAACCCGGTAGTCCGTGAAATCACGAAGGATTTCAAACCAACTCACATCCCAGCCAAGATCGTAATAAGTTTAGCGGTCACCATCACATATTACATAAAAGTTCACATCTCAGATACATCAGAGTTTAAACAAAGTTATTACAAAATGAGTTCGAATAAAAGTAGCGGAAGCCATTTGTTTAAAACCACACACACTCACACGGAGTTCAAATACAGTGCTAGCGGATGATCATCTCCAACAAAAGCATTAGGCAAGACATATGGAATGACCATGCCCATGGTCCTAAGCATCACCCATCGCAGGATAAAGGCAGTTGATACAGTAGCCATAATACATCTGCCCATCTGCAACAAGTGGGAATAAAACCCTAAGTACGAGAAGGTACTCAGCTAGACTTACTCGATATAACCGAAAATAAGTGACACCAAGGATTATGAAGAGCTTTATAGTAGGGTAGCTGACTCATTTGCAAAAAGAAGCGTTTTTAACATTTCCAGAACCTTTCTAAAAATATTATTGCCAAGTTAATTATTTATAACCTGTCGACTAGATTTGCACCTATACTAGAGCAAACATGTGATTAAACCAATAATGATAACCAATGATCATTAACAACTTCCATATGGTCATATTCATTATAACTGTCTAAGTGTTCCATTAACATTACTACGATGAAGTCACTCAAGTCAAGTGCTCACTATCCAGGAGCGATGGCGATTCGAATCGATTCCTAACCAGCTGATGATTTATTCCTTACACAAACCTCACTCGCTCGCTAAAGTGAGGTATTGATCACCGAGTCAACTATCTAGGTATCTCGAGTTTGCCAGAAACCACATGTACCCAGGGGCCGACTGACTGCACTTTGGTCTTATTATCTCACCCCCGTGTCCTACCACACCTGCTCTGGCACAGTGCGCTACGGGCAATCTACTCGGCCTGAATAATCTCCTAGCTTCGTGGTCGGAAGGTACTTTATTCGGCCAGCTAAATATAAGGCATGCATTCAACATGACTTGAGGCCCAACAACGGTCGGTCCTTAATCGACACAGACGGAAAGCACTACAGTTCAAAACTCTATAAGTCTCCGTCTGGTCTCAACTTCATTTAACACTTAGTTATACCATGACTTCATAGTCATCCAAGCAGATCCAGGTAACCACCTATAGCTCATAGGTGACAGGAAATCACCCGACTTCTACCGGTCTAAGCCAGCTAAGCATTGACTCGACTGCGGATACCAGGGTAACAAGGATATAGTATAACAAAGGTAGACAAGGTATAATGCAGCAATGGTTGCAAACAACTCCTGAACGTAATGCATCAATTAAAGTAAAGCATTTAATTAATAATTGCAAACCGGGAGAAAATGCTCCGGGGCTTGCCTCTCTCGAATGAGCTCGGGCGGTGATTGGGGCACTCCAGAAGTTCCTCAACGTCCTCCTCGTCGGCTTCGGGCACTTCCTGCGACTGCACCTCGAGCTGCTCCTTAGGCTCCTTGGGTATGACAACTGGGTTCTCGGTTTGCGATCCTATATGATGCAATGTGCGTAAGTGCTTATGCAATCGGTGCATCGGATGAGATGAAGACAATGGATATGCTTGAATGCAAGGTAGTCAACATCATCTAAGAACATATACTACAAGCACATGTCATCTACTGCATTCTCTTTTACTACTAATATGCTAAGTCAACACATCTTATTAAATGCTTCAAAGATACACCAAAGCTTCACTAATTTCTTAATCACACATAAAGCAACACTTGATTAAACCCTAATTAATAATAGGTTTGAATAGTAACATCTATTTTTATTACTTAGAAAAATCTTAGAAAATTACCATAGCACAATACTACCCTAAGTAGTCTACCATCAGATTTTCATGGTATTTGAATCAGTGAATTAGCCTACACAAAAATAACAAGCTATGGCATGATTATGAACATGAAAATACTTTGTACTGTGAAAAGTGTCAAACAATAGAGTTAGTATTTTTCCTATGATCTTCATAGCATACAATCACTATACAAAAATTATCACATGCATGTTTTATACAATCCTTGCTCTCTAGCAAAAATAACAAAAATCAGCCATTAAAGGCACTTGAACTACACCTCATAATTTTTCTAAAGCACATGCATGACACATATTTTTCCTAGGAAGTTCATTACATAAGAAGATTAACAAACTTGGAATCATATTTTTCTGAAGCCTATAGTTTTTTCTCCACATTTTTCAAGTTCTCAGCAAAATCAAGGATTAAATAGAGCTCTACAGAAAAGTATCTCAAAAATGACATGCAATAATTTTATCATGTAGATCTGGTGACAAGGAACCTAGAAAAATTTGTTTCAATAGATTTAGAGCAAATTTGAGTATACAAACATTTTCCAAATCATTTCTCTTTTCAAATAATAAAAGAAAAACTGAAACGAAATCTTCCTATTACTACTGGGCCGGCCCGTGGAAACCACTGGCCCACGGCCACACTTGGCCTGCTCAGACCGAGCGAAGGGAAGGGCGGCGGCCTGGCTCGGGGCTTCGGCCCAAGCCAGTCTGGCCCAGCTCGGTCGAGGCAAGGAGCCACGCCGGTGTCGAGATGCCACGGCGGCGCGGACCCTGCCAGCGGGCCGACGGTCGTTGTCGGCCAGGTCAGGGCAAGCGGGCGAGCACGCAGGGTTCACAAGCGAGTGCCGAACCCGAGCAGGCAACTAGGAAGGGTGGAGGAGGGGAGGAAGGATGCGTTCGATGGCGGCCGAGCACGGCGGCGCCATGGCTGACGGTGGTGAAGCACGCAAAAAGGCTCTACCTTGGCTCAAAGGCGTCACAACCGCGAGCACTAGGTGCCGGAGAGCGAGGCAGAGCTAGGTGCGCTTGATTATGGGCAGTGGTGGAGGATGGGCGGTGAATTTCACCGGTGGGGGCGGCGAGGGCGCTCGGTGGTGAGAGAATAGAACGCGTGTGGGCGGAGCAACGAGGCAGCGCGGGAGAATGGAGTGGCGAGCGCAGCGGCTTCGGTAGATGAAGGCGGGAGTGTGGGAGCGAAGGCAGGCCATGGCTGCCGCGCGGCGAGCATCGCCGGCGCATGGCCGCCACGCGATGGTCGTGCCCTGGCACGGTCGGGACACGACGCGCGGGAACGGTCGTGGCCCAGCGCTGGGGCAGGCCGGACGCGGCGTTGGGCTAGGCCGAACATGGGGCGCGCGAGCAGCGGGCGCTGTGGCAGGCCGGGTCGGCTTCGGCCGTGGGCCGAGAAGGGAGGCGGCGGCCCGCGAAAGGAGAAAACATTTTTCTCAATTTCCATTTTTAAGAAATTCTCAAATACCAATTTTTCAAATATTATTTTGAGCAAGAAAAGGACATCTTTTAAAAATGGCCCAAAAATAAAAGTTGCTTAGAATTTAATCCTCTACATCTTTACTTTTATGACCAAAGTCCAATTCTAGCTAGATTTTGAATTATAAAGTTAAAGTCAATTTTAACTCAAAACCCTAATTTTTGAAGAATTATTTTTAAAGCAAAATTTGGCAATAATTTGAATACAAACTTTGCTCCAAAAATTGTGCTAAATAATTCTAGATGATTTACAATGATAGCCAAATATGTTTTACTAGCCTAGCAAGCATAATTTGGGCAAAAGCAACTCCAAACAAGTGTATGCAACATTCACGTTTCACGAGCATGTTTCGTATGTTTCGAAGCAGGGTTTCAGTTATTATTTGCATGATTATGCATGTATGATTAGGATGCTTGATGATGCATGATATGCATGATTTGCAGTGCCTAAATGCTAGCATAACATCAGGGTGTTACAGCCCTCCCCCTTATAAAAATCTCGTCCCAAGATTTGGGTTACGAACCATTTGTTATAAAAAATCTTCATAAGCTTTTTGTAGATATTCTCCCGTTTCCCATGTTGCATCTCCCTCATCATGATGATTCCACTGTATCTTGTATGTTTTCACCACACTATTCCAAGTAGCACGTTCTTTAGTGTCTAACACACAGACTGGTTGTTCATGATACACCAAATCTAATTTGAGTTGGATGCCTCGAGGTTCTATTCTTTCCTCCGGAACACGCAAACACTTCTTGAGATGTGATACATAGAAAACTTGGAAGACGGTACTCATTGTCTCAGGTAACTCTAACTTATAAGCTACTAGACCTCTTTTTTCCAAGATCTTGTATGGTCCTACGAATCTAGCGGCAAGTTTTCTCCGGACTCCAAACCTTTTCTTCTTCATTGGCGTGACCTTCAGATAAACATAGTCACCAACTTCAAATACAAGGGGTCTTCTTCTTCTGTCTGCATAACTTTTCTAACGCGATTGGGCCGCCTTCATATTTTGTTGAATAATATGAACTTTCTTCTCGGCTTCTTCTACAAAGTCAATGCCATAATACCTTCTATCTCCAGGCTCGACCCAATTCAATAGTGTTCTACATTTTTTGCCATACAAAGCTTCGAATGGAGCCATCTTGATGCTTTCTTGATAACTATTATTGTAAGCAAACTCAGCTAATGGTAACCATGACTCCCATGATCCCTTAGAAGACAACACACAGGCTCTTAACATATCCTCCAAAATAGCATTCACTCGTTCAGTTTGACCATCTGTCTGAGGATGATAAGCGGTACTATGAATCAAACTAGTTCCTAAGCCTTTGTGTAAATGTTCTCAAAAGTGAGCCGTGAACTATGACCCTCTATCAGATACTATAGTCTTTGGTATACCATGCAACCTCACAATTTCTGCGATATACTTCTCGGCATATTGAGGTGGTCGATAAGTTGTCTTGACAGGTAGAAAATGAGCGGTCTTAGTAAGACGGTCCACAATTACCCAAATCGAATCATGTCCCTTTTGAGTAGTGGGCAAACCCGAGATAAAATCCATACTTATATCATCCCACTTCCAACTAGGGACTGACAAGGGTTGCAACAAACCGGCAGGTTTCATGTGAATAGCTTTCACTCTATAATATGTGTCACGTCTGGCAACATATGCTGTAACTTCTTTCTTCATTTTGGTCCACCAATAACGAGGTCTTAGTTCTTGATACATCTTACTACTTCCCAAATGGATAGATAGCTTAGAAAGGTGAGCTTCATCCATGAGTTTATTTCTAAGCTCTCGATCTTTGGGAACCACAAGACGGTCGTCAAACCACAACACGCTCTGTTCATCTACTTTAAAGTGCTAAGACGGCTTTTCTTTTATTTTCTCTTTGATGTGGAATATTCCCTTATCGGTTTTCTGGCCTTCTATTATCTTACTCTCCAAAGAGCAACTAATCTGAATACTATGTAACACAGCAGGATGCATCAGACCGAACCCATCTTTAAGTAATGGCTACACATTCAAGTAATGTGACTTTCTGCTCAAAGCATCTGCCACTACATTGGCTTTTCCAGGATGATATTGTACATTCAAGTTGTAATCCTTGATCAATTCCAACCATCTGCGTTGTCTCATGTTTAGCTCTGGTTGGGTAAAGATGTACTTAAGACTCTTGTGATCCGTGAAAATATTGCACACATTACCAAGTAGATAATGTCTCCAAATTTTTAGGGCGTGCACAACTGTAGCAAGTTTAAGATCATGTGTTGGATAGTTGACCTCGTGCTTTCTCAATTGACGTGAGGCATAAGCAATGACTCTCCTTTCTTGCATAAGAACACTGCCCAATCTAGTTTTCAATGCGTCGCAAAACACATCAAATGGTTTCTCAATGTCTGGTTGTGCGAGAACAGGAAGCAGTGGTCAACAGTTTCCGCAAAGTGTGGAAAGCTGCTTCACACTCCTCTATCCACATAAACTTGTGATCCTTCTGTAGCAGACTTGTCATCGGTTTGGCAATCTTCGAGAAGTCTGGTATAAAGCGACGTTAGTAACCGGCTAATCCTAAGAAACTTCTAATCTCAGGAACTGTGGTCGGTGCCTTCCAATCCATAACCTCTTGCACCTTACTTGGATCGACTAAAACTCTATTTTCTGATAGAATGTGACCAAGGAAAGGAACTTTCTTCAACCAGAATTCGCATTTGCTAAACTTAGCATACAGTTGATGATCTCTAAGTCTGATCAAGACAATTCTCATATGCTCTTCATGATCCTTCTCGTTCTTGGAGTACACCAGAATGTCATCAATGAATACAACCACAAACTTATCCAATTCTGGCATGAAAATTGTATTCATAAAAAACATAAAGTATGCAGGAGCATTTGTTAAGCCAAAGGACATGACAAGATACTCATACAACCCGTATCTGGTGGAAAATACAGTTTTTGAGATATCTTGTGGCCTAATCTTGATATGATGATAATCGGATCTCAAATCTATTTTTGAGAACATCTTAGCCTTGGCTAACTGGTCAAACAGAACATCAATATGAGGTAAGGGATACTTATTCTTGATGGTTATAGCGTTAAGTGGCCTATAATCTACGCACATTCTCAACGTGCCCTCTTTCTTCTTCTTCACAAACAAGGCGGGACATCCCCATTCAGACTTGCTTGGCCAGATAAATCCCTTTTTTGATAACTCTTCTAGTTTCTTCTTCAGCTCAACTAATTTATCTGGAGGCATCCGATAGGGTCGCCTTGAAACCGGAGCTGTTCTGAAGATTAACTCAATTCCAAACTCAATATCCCTATCCGGCAGGAGACCAGGTAGCTCATCCAGGAATACATCCAGAAATTCACACACTACCGGAATCTGATGAATAGGAATGACTGCCATAGCACATGTCACACTTATAAGGTTTGTTCTCCAAGGCAATGGTATTTGGAAAGTACCATCACCTAGGGGATCCTTAAGGGTAAGTACTCAACTTCTAGTATCTATGACTGCTCCCCAATCCTTCATCCAATTCATTCCTATAATGACATCCAAAACTAGTCCAGGCATAACTATCAAGTTCACTCAAAACTTCCTGCTACCTAATTCAAGGGTTGCCCCTCGAACCATCCGGTTGGTCAAAACATCAGCCCCTGTTGAACTTATACGGTAACCATAACCTAATTCTGTGCATAGTTGTTCATGTTTCTATACAAATGCTTAACTCATAAAAGAATGCGATGATCCAAAATCAAAGAGAACAACTGCAGGGTTTTGGTTGATAGAAAACTTACCAGCGGTTATGGGCTCTCCCTCAGGAATCTCATCCACAGTCGTACTATGCACCCGAGCATTACAGGTCTACTTCTTCTTGGGTAGATAAGGATAGAATCTTGAGAAGTGGCCGGGTTGGTCACAATTGTAGCAGGGTCCTCTCACTGTCCCAGCAGATCCCACAGCTCCCTTGGAACTACCTTGTACCATAGTTGTGGCTGCCTTGTTAGATTGTACTACCATCTTGTAAGACTTCTAGGGTCCACAGAAATTCAGACTTCTCTGCTATGGTGGCCTGAACCTCGTGCTAGGTGCCGATGGGCGATAGGGAGGATGACCTCCCGCAGGTGCTCTTGCTTGTGATGGACCACCTTCTAGGGCTCTCTTACGAGTCTTGGCTGCGGTGCTGGCATTGTTGTTCTTTTCCTGGTTCAGACAATCGCTGATGAAGTCATTGAATTTGGCACGGTTGTTGGTACCCACATGCTTCATCATCTTTGGATTGAGTCCCCTCTTGAAACTGGCAATTCTCTTCGCATCGGTGTCAACCATGTCGGGAGCATAACGACACAAGTTATTGAAGGCATGCAAATATTGCATCACGGTCTTGGTGCCCTGATTCAATGCTAAGAACTCTCCCAACTTCATCTCGGTCAGCCCAGGTGGAATATAAACTCCATGGAAGGCCTCAGCGAACTCTCTCCACAAAATTTGAGCATTTGGAGGGAAGGTGGTGCAATGGTGCTTCCACCATATTCCCGCTGGTCCTTGCAACTAATATGCAGCATACTCCGTTTTCAATACCTCAGTCATCCTCAACACATGGAATTTATCTTCCATAGTGTTGATCCATTCCTCAGCATCGAGTGGCTCTGTTGCTTCCTTTAATATTGGTGATCTAGTGTCCATAAAATCTTTGAAGCTGCTATATTGGTTCACTCCAATGCCACCACCCTGATTGTTGCCGCGCTGAATGTTGTTGGCGATGGTACGCAGAAAATCCTCCATGTTCTTCTAGGATTGTTCTGTGTTACGCTGACTCCCGAGCAACTGTGTGAGGAACATCTTAGGGGTAAACGGGGGAGGAGGTGGCAAATGCGGTTCATAGGGAGGCTCATTGTTGTTGCCGTGGTTTCCACCACCACCACCACCGGTCCCCGCACCGTTAGCACTAGTCTCAGCAGCCTCATACGTGGTACAGCGAGTGTTTGTCATCTGCATATTTTAGCAACAAGTAATGATTGAGTGAAGCTGTAATAATTGCGAGTGAAGGAAAAATTATGCCGTACTGAATTTACTGGAGAGAATAAATTCATACAATAAAACAGAGGCACAACAATCGCATCCCAATTAAAACACCATCACTTAATCAAATTACTTCAACAACAAACATTACGTCCATACAACCAAATTACCAGCATACATACACTGGACTTTTATGCATTCAGATATCACATTCTTAATCAAGTTCCAACCACATGCCAAGTCTCATTAGTTTGAAGCAAAATACATTAGGTTACATGCCAACAAAAGAAAGGTCATCGCGACAGGACCTAGATACTAGCGCAAGGCAACTAGCCTACTCCTCGGGGCCATCGTCGGGATCGGAGACGTCACCATCGCCCCCAGGTGAAACTATAGGCTCATCCTCATTGTCGTCGTCGATGTCCATGCCAACGGCGTCTGGTGGAGCATATGGGCCAACCCCATTGTAGAGCGCGTGAAACTCCTCGTGTAGGTTGCCGTTGTACTCCTCTAGCTCATCGACCCTCTGCAGTAGAAGGTCCCTATCGTCCTAGGCTTCATTCCTTTCCTGAACCAACTGTCCAATTATGCGGTCTGCATTGTTGTTGGCTTGAGTCAACGTATGCACCCGCTGCATAGCTCTATCACCTCTCTCAACCGCCTAGTTCCGCTATAAGTTCATATCAGCCAACTGCTCCTACAAACTAGCTATAGCACATGCTTGTCTCTTCTTCTGCTTTCTCCCCTTGAGCTTATCCTGACCACGTAAGCCAGTCAAAGTCCAGTAGGTACTCTCAAGACCCTCATACGCTCTGATGGCAGCGAACATAGCACTCATAGCCTGATTGTCGCTAGCCTGTCCCTCAGCTGGACCTCTGACCAAAGCACTTCCTTGAGGCTGAACCCAAATAGCATCACGAGGATCATCCCTAGGAAAAGTGCCAGCTAGAGCTGCTGTAAGCTCACTGGGAAATCTGCTCATCATATCCCTGATGACACGGAAGGCTGCTCCCTCTACGCCCTCAGCAGGAGTGCAACCCTTAAACTCCAAGTGCCAACCATCCCAATCTAAAGCATCACCAAGAGCAGGAATCGTGATCTCTACCACTGCAAGTCCATCCTCTGCTAGCTAGCTCTCATTCCAAGAGTACACCGGCTCTTGACCCTCTGGGTACCCCACATCATGGAGCACTCTCCAAAGCAAGGTCGGCATGCCAAACTCGCTCAAGAAGGTGTTCATGGTGTGGTGCTCCCTCAGGGCCAACGGACGTTGAGGTGCTCTTCCTCCGATGGACTTATGGGCGGTCTGCTTTATGTGGGCCATCTGTAGCAAAAGTTCTTTTATTACCCCGTGGAAACATATTTTAGGTGATACAACTTTTATCAAAATGAGATAATCAATTTATAAGGGGAGGAATGCATGACATGAATGAAATGCACAAGTAATATGATGTATGTACGTGCCATACATTCTCACAAACTTATGAAATAAATAATTCTAGCGATGAATTCGGTGGCATACAAACGATCTCTCAAATACGTAGCTAATTCGTTCTACACGATAGCGTTGTTATATACCTATAGAAGATTCATTTCAGTCTAATTCCCAATGAATGCATAAAAGCAGTACAATTTTATCTATACGCTCTACATGAATCCTAGATACGTGTACAACGGTAGTAACTACCCAAACCATCGTCCTATTGACGGCATTGCCTCAACAGACGGAAGACCCACACATGAGATACCTTTGTAAAACATGCGTAGAACATGTAATTACTCCAGCATCATATAAGCATTCACCCTAGATCGGCGGTGTATCCGATCATGCTCTCACAACTCACACTTACCGAGGCATAGAGGCAAATGATCCATACATTACCACTCAAACAAGTGGCACTCATACAATAGCACGCCGTATGAGCGACGAAAGAGAAATATAATGCAATAACCCCAAGTTAGTACTTAATTAAGCCACCTAGAGTCTTTAACTAGGCATAACGGATATGACCACTAGCACACTTTATTGTTTGAAAATCACGTTTTTCAAATGCCTTTTTGTTTTAAATACACTTGTGAACAGTAACACGCTAAACCATGCTCTAATACCAGCTGTAATAGAACTGACCAATTAGTAAGAAAATCCTCCGCCAGAGCAGACGATTTAGAAAACTTAAGCCCATATAACCTGGTAGTCCATAAAATCACGAAGGATTTCAAACCAACTCACATCCCAGCCAAGATCGTAATAAGTTTAGCGGTCACCATCACATATTACATAAAAGTTCGCATCTCAGATATATCAGAGTTTAAACATAGTTATTACAAAACGAGTTTGAATAAAAGTAGCGGAAGCCATTTGTTTAAAACCACACACACTCACACGGAGTTCAAATACAGTGCCAGCGGATGATCATCTCCAACAAAAGCATTAGGCAAGACATATGGAATGACCATGCACATGGTCCTAAGCATCACCCATCGTAGGATAAAGGCAGTTGATACAGTAGCCGTAATACATCTGCCCATCTACAACAAGTGGGAATAAAACCCTGAGTACGAGAAGGTACTCAGCTAGACTTACCCGACATAACCGAAAATAAGTGACACCAAGGATTATAAAGGGCTTTATAGTAGGGTAGCTGACTCATTTGCAAAAAGAAGCGTTTTTAACATTTCCAGAACCTTTCTAAAAACATTATTGCTAAGTTAATTATTTATAACCTGTCGACTAGATTTGCACCTATACTAGAGCAAACATGTGATTAAACCAATAATGATAACCAATGATCATTAACAACTTCCATATGGTCATATTCATTATAACTGTCCAAGTGTTCCATTAACATTACTACGATGAAGTCACTCAAGTCAAGTGCTCACTATCCAGGAGCGATGGCGATTCGAATCGATTCCTAACCAGCTGGTGATTTATTCCTTACACAAACCTCACTCACCCGCTAAAGTGAGGTATTGATCACCGAGTCAACTATCCAGGTATCTCGAGTTTGCCAGGAACCACATGTACCCGGGGGCTGACCGACTGCACTTTGGTCTTATCATCTCGCCCCCGTGTCCTACCACACCTGTTCCGGCACAGTGCGCTGCGGGCAATCTACTCGGCCCGAATAATCTCCCAGCTTCGCGGTCGGAAGGTACTTTATCCGGCCAGCTAAATGTAAGGCATGCGTTCAACATGACTCGAGGCCCAACAACGGTCGGTCCTTAATCGACACAGATGGAAAGCACTACAGTTCAAAACTCTGTAAGTCTTCGTCCGGTCTCAACTTCATTTAACACTTAGTTATACCATAACTTCATAGTCATCCAAGCAGATCCAGGTAACCACCTATAGCTCGTAGGTGACAAGAAATCACCCGACTTCTACCGATCTAAGCCAGCTAAGCATTGACTCGACTATGGATACCAGGGTAACAAGGATATAGTATAACAAAGGTAGACAAGGTATAATGCAGCAACGGTTGCAAACAACTCCTGAACGTAATGTATCAATTAAAGTAAAGCATTTAATTAATAATTGCAAACCGGGAGAAAATGCTCCGGGGCTTGCCTCTCTCGAATGAGCTCGGGCGGTGATCGGGGCACTCCGGAAGTTCCTCAACGTCCTCCTCGTCGGCTTCGGGCACTTCCTACGGCTGCACCTCGAGCTGCTCCTCGGGCTCCTCGGGTATGACGACTGGGTTCTCGGTTTGTGATCCTGTATGATGCAATGTGCGTAAGTGCTTATGCAATCGGTGCATCGGATGAGATAAAGACAATGGATATGCTAGAATGCAAGGTAGTCAACATCATCCAAGAACATATACTACAAGCACATGTCATCTACTGCATTGTCTTCTACTACTAATATGCTAAGTCAACACATCTTATTAAATGCTTCAAAGATACACCAAAGCTTCACTAATTTCTTAATCACACATAAAGCAACACTTGATTAAACCCTAATTAATAATAGGTTTGAATAGTAACATCTATTTTTATTACTTAGAAAAATCTTAGAAAATTACCATAGCACAGTACTACCCTAAGTAGTCTACCATCAGATTTTCATGGTATTTGAATGAGTGGATTAGCCTACACAAAAATAACAAGCTATGGCATGATTATGAACATGAAAATACTTTGTACTATGAAAAGTGTCAAACAACAGAGTTAGTATTTTTCCTATGATCTTCATAGCATACAATCACTGTACAAAAATTATCACGTGCATGTTTTATACAATCCTTGCTCTCTAGCAAAAATAACAAAAATCAGCCATTAAAGGCACTTGAACTACATCTCATAATTTTTCTACAGCACATGCATGACACATATTTTTTCTAGGAAGTTCATTACATAAGAAGATTAACAAACTTAGAATCATATTTTTCTGAAGCCTATAGGTTTTTCTCCACATTTTTCAAGTTCTCAGCAAAATTAAGGATTAAATAGAGCTCTACAGAAAAGTATCTTAAAAATAACATGCAATAATTTTATCATGTAGATCTGGTGACAAGGAACCTAGAAAATTTTGTTTCAATAGATTTGGAGCAAATTTGAGTATACAAACATTTTCCAAATCATTTCTCTTTTCAAATAATAAAAGAAAAACTGAAACGAAATCTTCCTATTACTACTGGGCCGGTGAAAGGTCCTTGTTTGGTTTTGGTAATTGAGTGACAACTTAGGTGGACTAATTGTGTTTATGTGAGATACACAGGTGATTAGTCCACAGGTACATGTGTATGAGCAACATATGCCATGAAGGTGAAAATGGCTTGAAGATGTTGCAAAGCTCACATATGTGATGATGAAGGAGCTTAAATGCACATGAGACATGACATTGAGTCATGTGATCAAGGTGGAGAAGATCAAGACAAGACTTGGCTTGATGGACCGGTTGCAAGCGTGAAGGGCAAGTCGAAGGCTTTGGAGTGATGGACCACGTGGCGGTGAAGCTTGAGCAAGACTTGGCGCCGATGGACGATGGCAATGGTGAAGAGCAAGTAGAGTCAAGATCGATGAACCAATATGATTATATGATGATATGAAGTGGATCATATCATTGTTGATCATGTTGGTGCATGTGTTGCATCGACATTGAAGGAGATGGAATGGAATGCGCAAGGCAAAGGTATAACCTAGGGCATTTTATTTCACCGGTCATAGGTGTGTAGAGAAGTTTATGACCGGGTTTAGGATAGATGGCCGTACTATCAAGAGGGGCAAACTTGTTTGCATATCGGTCATCTAGTACCACTCGAGTGATCTAACTTTGCATTGTCGCTAGGATCGAGTTTAGTGGCAAGTCGAGTGGCTAACACTCTTTGGGAAATGATTGTGAAAATGCTAACACACATACACATGGTGGTGTACACTTGGTGGTGTTGGCACATTTACAAAGGAGGTGGTGTTTGCAGGGTTGAGATGGGTTTGGTGGTGTTCGGCGCTTTCGAGAAAATGGAATGCCTATTTTCTATTGCGCCGGATGCAAATTCTTGGTGGTTAGCTCATTAGAGCAAGGGTGAAGAAGTTAGAAGTGAAAACGAGTTGATCGCGAAGATGCTGGCATCGGTTAACTGACCGGACGCTGGATCTGAATGCACCGAACGCTAGTAGGTTGCGTCCGGTCAGGCTGACGTACGATGACGTAGAAGCTAGAGTGTGACCGGACACTGGCTGCGTCCGATCAAGTGTGACCGGACACGTCCGGTCAAGGTCGGTACCTTACTGGAAACGATCGGACGCTGGGGGTTCAGCGTCCGGTCTGTTGAAAGCTGATGCGTCCGGTCAAGTCAAGTGACCATTGGAACCAGGACACGTGGCCGTCTGCGGGCAACCGGACGCTGAGGTCCAGCGTTCGGTCAACACGACCGAAGCGTCTGGTCGGCCCGACCGTTGTCCAGTGAAGGGGTAACGGCTAGTTTAGCCCTTGGGGCTATAAATAGAAGTGGCCTTCGGCCATGGCTGAAGTAGAGCACCTAAGGGGACTTAGTGTCCATGCTTATGAGTGCTTGGGAGCCCTCCATCACACATATACTTGATAGTGATCATTCGATTGTGTGAGTGAGCGATTCTAGTGCGATTGCATCATGAGGTTGCATCGAGTGGCACTAGGTGATTGAGTTGCAAGCCAATGGTGCTTGTTACTCTTAGAGGTTGCCACCTCCTAGACGGCTTGGTGGTGGTCTCCATCGAAGCGCGCAAGAAGCTTGTGCGGCGCTCTGGAGAAGTGCTTGTGAGGGGCATTGTGCTCGCCCCGCGGGAGCCGTGAAGAGCAACTCTAGTAAAGCGTGTCATTGAGCTACCCTCACTCAAGGGGTAGGTTCTTGCGACGCCCGACGTACGGGCTTAGCGGGTGATGCTAATTAGCCGCCGAACCACTAAGTGAGCGGTCGACACAACGGGGACTAGCATGTTGGCAAACACGTGAACCTCAGGAGAAAAATCATCGTGTCAACCTTGTTCTTCCCGTTGGTTTGCATTCCCATTACACAAGCTTGCAATTACTTTTATATACATTGAGCTTGTGTTGTTGCTTTAATAATTAGTTAGCTTACATAGCTTGCTAATTACCTTCTTGCTTGTGTAGCAAAGAAGTAGCTCCCTTGCGTGGCTAATTTGGTTTATGTAACCTTGTTAATCACATTGCTTAGTTTGTGTAGCTAAGTATTTGCGCTCTCTAATTTGGCATTGGTTGCCTTGTTATTGAGCATTGCTAGTGAGCTTAGTTGGCTTTGTGCTTTTGCTTACTAGCATGTGTAGGAGCTCCCTTGTTGCTTAAAGTACTAGTGGCATAGGTTTGTGTGACCTTGCTTCTAGAATTAGTTAGGCGAGCTCTAGCTAGCCCGGCACCTTTGTTGCTTGATTAGTATCTTTGCAAGGTGCTAGTGAACATAGATAGAGGGGTGTAGTCTTGGCTAGACCGATAGTTTTAATTCTGCACTTATTTTGGTTAGCTAACGTGATTAAGTTTTAAAAAGGACTATTCACCCCCCCTCTAGTCGCCATCTCGACCCTTCAGCCGGCCCGTGGAAACCACTGGCCCACGGCCACACTTGGCCTATTCAGACCGAGCGAAGGGAATGGCGGCGGCCTGGCTCGGGGCTTCGGCCTAAGCTAGTCTGGCCCAGCTCGGCTGAGGCAAGGAGCCACGTCGGTGTCGAGATGCCACGGCGGCGCGGACCCTGCCAGCGGGCCGGCGGTCGTTGCCGGCCGGGTCAAGGTAAGCGGACGAGCGCGCGGGGTTCGCAAGTGAGTGCCGAACCTGAGCAGGCAACTAGGAAGGGTGGAGGAGGGGAGGAAGGATGCATTCCACGGTGGCCGAGCATGGCGGCGCCATGGCTGACGGCGGTGAAGCGCGCAAAAAGGCTCTACCTTGGCTCAAAGGCATCACAACCGCGAGCACCAGGTGCCGGAGAGCGAGGCGGAGCTAGGTGCGCTTGATTGCGGGCAGTGGTGGAGGATGGGTGGCGAATTTCATCGGCGGGGGCGGCGGGGGCGCTCGGTGGCGAGAGAACAGAACGTGTGCGGGTGGAGCAAAGAGGCAGCGTGGGAGAATGGAGTGGCGAGCGCAGCGGCTTCGGCAGATGAAGGCGGGTGCGTGGGAGCGGAGGCAGGCCGTGGCTGCCGCGCGACGAGCGTCGCCGGTGCATGGCCGCCACGTGGCGGTCGAGCCCTGGCGCGGTCGGGACGTGACGCGCTGGAACGGTCGCGGCGCAGCGCTGGGGCAGGCCGGACGTGGCGCTGGGCTAGGCTGAACACGGGGCGCGCGAGCGGCGAGCGCTGCGGCAGGCCGGGCCGGCTTCGGCCGTGGGCCGAGAAGGGAGGCGGCGGCCCACGAAAGGAGAAAACATTTTTCTCAATTTCCATTTTTAAGAAATTCTCAAATACCAATTTTTCAAATATCATTTTGAGCAAGAAAATGATATCTTTTGAAAATGGCCCAAAAATAAAAGTTGCTTAGAATTTAATCCTTTACATCTTTGCTTTTATGACCAAAGTCCAATTCTAGCTAGATTTTGAATTATAAAGTTAAAGTCAATTTTAACTCAAAACCCTAATTTTTGGAGAATTATTTTTAAAGCAAAATTTGGCAATAATTTGAATACAAACTTTGCTCCAAAAATTGTGCTAAATAATTCTAGATGATTTACAATGATAGCCAAACATGTTTTACTAGCCTAGCAAGCATAATTTGGGCAAAAGCAACTCCAAACAAGTGTATGCAACATTCACGTTTCACGAGCATGTTTCGTATGTTTCGAAGCAGGGTTTCAGTTATTATTTGCATGATTAGCCATGTATGATTAGGATGCTTGATGATGCATGATATGCATGATTTGCAGTGCCTAAATGCTGGCATAACACTAGGGTGTTACATGTGCTAGTTTATTGTGAGAGAAAAATATTGTTGGCTGACTGATAAACCCTGATTGAAACCAACAAGCGACATGGCATTAGTGAAAGGCGGTGGCATATGCAGTTGTTGACAATATGGGAGAAGAAATGTCACCACCATCTCATCTCAAGGTCATATGCACAACACAGGGGTCATAGTACAAATTAAATTACACAAATATAAGAGACAAGCTAGGACTTAGACTTGATCAAATGTCGAGTCGGAGCGGATTCAAGTTAGGCCGGTAGGGAGAAATGTTAGGTCGAACTTTTGGCCCATACCCACCAAACCAACACATCAGGTTAGGTTATTTCTTTTTTTTATATATTAATATATATAATATGTTGGGTTGGGATATGGGTCGAAAAGTATGGGCCGACTTCACTTGATGCATTGGTCGACTCGGGTGTTTCATGATCAAATCTAAGTCAAGGCTCTCTGTCTTTCACTTCTCTCGTTGAGTAGCAAACACTATGGGTCCATTTCGTAGAGCTTCGCCTTCAACCAAAACAGTTTTAGTTATGACTTCACTTATGGAGCAGATTCAGTTGTGTAGCTCAATCAGTTTTTAGACCGTTTGGCAAAACAACTTCGCCTGCTAGTCTAAAATGACGAAATGTCCATAACACCCCTCTTTTCTTTTCTTTTTTCTTTTTTCTTTTTCTATTTTCTTTTCTTTTCTTTTCTAATGTTATATGGTCCCCCACACCGTCGTAGCCATACGCAGTCCCACCGCATCCACATGACCGTATCTCCTTCAACCTTATCTCCTCATCACGCGGCCGCACTCTCCTTCCCAATCTCCATCGCCACCGCCAGAAAGTGCGCCGTGGCTCGACATCCTCTGCCAGTCCGCCCCTAAGCCCGACGGACACAGCGACCTCGGTGGCTCGCGCCTGGCGACCCCGTGCAGCCCACCCCGGTAACCCCGGCGACCCCGATGGCCCTAACGGCTTCCGAGCAGCGACCCCAACGGCTCCTGAGCGGCGTCCCTCGGCAGCCCCGGCCTCCCCGCGCCGCCTCCATCTCCCCGCAGCTCCCCGCCCCGTCCTTGCTTTCGCACGCCTTTGGACGGCCGTGTCCGCGTGCTCATGCTCACGCCGAGGGCAAACTCGCCTAGGGCCCATGCATCTGATAGGGAACCGAGGGAAGCTCGATTTTTCGGCTCCATCTCCCATATTCGCTCTGTCTCAGCACAATTTCTGGGACTTCTCCTATGGAGCTGATGTCCTCACACCCGTTTGGCAGCAGGAGTCATAGAACAGCTCCCGGAGCCGGTCCGGGAGCGCTACCAAACGGCCCCTATGTTAATGTTCTTTTGAGTTCGTCCCTTTTCCCCCAGTATAACCAATTACATCATGGCCACCGAACAAAATTGGTCTAGGAGCATGGTCTACGTGCCATTGATTTGCATCTTAGAGTACTCCATCCAGGATTTGACAAATTCACACCATCTAGGATTTGTCTCTTGGACACGTACACAACCCAACCCGCGGTGGAAGTCGTGCGAGAGTGCGAAGCATAGCGGAGGCAAGGTATCTAGGATCCAGGGAAGAAGAATCACCAGGACGAAGAGAGATTTCTGACCGACCGTCCGATTTCACAAGCACGAATCTTAAAGCTGACCAGACTAAACCTTCGAGTGGACTGGCCAAGTAAGTAGGGCCTTGTTTAAATCCAGGGGTAAAGTTTTGGGGTATCATATGAGGTGTTCGGATACTAATAAAAAAATAAATTATAGAATCCGTCAATAATCCACGAGACAAATTTATTAAGCCTAATTAATCCGTCATTAGCACATGCGGTACTGTAGCACCATATTTTTAAATCATGGGCTAATTAAGCTTAAAAGATTCGTCTCGTAAATTAATCGCAAACTGTAAAATTAGTTTTATAATTAGTCTATATTTAATACTTCATGTGTGTAAATATTCTATGAGACATCCATTAAAGTTTAGGAGCAGAGACCGACAGTCTGACACCGCCCATGCATGCATGCCCCATGCGGGTCCAAGGCCATGTGGCCACGTAAGACTGACAGGTCACCACAAATTCTGTTGGCAACTGGGGTCCTTCACGACGTCTCTGCCTGCCCAAACGCTGCACCTCTGCTTTTTAAAAACGAGATGCAATCGCACGCATCGGCTGCAGAACAAGACACTCGTGGTAGGCCATAAGTAACGAAGCGTGGACGGCGCCGCGACGATCACATTTAAATGAGCTGCACGCCTCTCGTACTGTAGCTTAGCCTTAGCTTGCCAACGTTGTTCAGCCATCACTATCGCTTGCCTTGCTTCCGGTGGCTAGGGCAACACGAGTTTGAATTCACAAATGAACAAGTGCCATCTTCTCGGCTCCTAGCCAGAGTCGGAAAGCTCAATTTTCTTTTCCTATAGGGGGCTAGTAGTAGTAAGATTTTGAAATTTCGTTTGGATTTTGAATTCCACGGTGCAAATTTTCTACTGCCTTGGTTGGGTGGGAGCCGAGGAGTACTGGTCATGCACACAATCGGCAATGTAGTCATGCACTCAATCACCAAGGTGGTTCGATTCCTTCCCAACTTGAATTTTCAACACAAAGAGATGAGTCATCTTAGTGACGAATAAATCTTTATCAGAAGAAATTGGAAAGGAAGGGTTCTTTGTCACCGTAACAAAAAGAGAGTTGCTAAATCACAGACGCCTGATTTTTACTTTTCTTCTCAGGCGATGAACATCGTCCGCCTAATCTATATCAATGATCAGTAGTCATCCTCGTTCTTAAGATCGAATACCTTCTCTCTCTTTTTTTATTAGTTCATCTTCACTTTCAGGCACCTGTAGTATAGGAAATGTGTAACAAAAAAAGGGAACTATTAATTCTCCACTTATTCTTACGGTGACATTTTGCTTTTGTATATCTAAAAAGGCTAGAGTCCTTTGTCTTCCTTTATCCTTACCTAATATAATAAAACTAAATATTGTCAACTTTGCAAACTCTATCCAGCAACTCGCTGCGCTCTATCGCGACGCCCGCTCCCACACTCTCCCTTTCTTCTTCCCCATCTCCGGTGGCCTTAGAAAAAAGTTTTGGGAGGTAGGCAGGCCAGCAGCCGAGGCGGCCAGGCCAGGGGCGAAGAATGACCATGGCGCCGGGAGAAGGGGGAGGGAAGGATGAGGCTGCCGCGGGCGCGGTAGAGTTTCGTCGTGGCCGTGGCGTGGACGGGATTGCACGCTCGCCCTTCACGCGACCGCACTTTCCATCTATCTTAATAATATCCGTGTGAAAAGGATCCTATACAAACAATATAATCCATCTAAGGCAGGCATCAAGCATTAGCAAAAACATTGTTCAGTGAACAAGTAAGGGGGTGTTTGCCTACTGGAAAATTTTAGTCCCTGTCCCATCGAATGTTTGGACACATGCATGGAGTATTAAATATAGACGAAAAAAATAATTAATTACACAGATTGTGACTAATTTGCGAGACGAATTTTTAAGCCTAATTAGCCCATGATTTGCCAATGTGGTGCTACAGTAATATATGTGCCAATGATGGATTAATTAGGCTTAATAAATTCGTCTCGTAAATTAGTCTCCATCTATGTAATTAGTTTTATAATTAACTCATATTTAATTCTCCTAAATAACATCCGAACGTCCGATGTGATATGGACTAAAATTTAGTCCGTGGAACCAAACACCCCCTAAGTTTCACCCCCACAATGGACAAACGAATTTATATTGTCTTGACCATATCAGTGTTAATGATGACACTTAGCTTATTTGCTGTGACAGGATCGGACAGAGGAGTACATACGTCTTAGTGTACTTCTCGTCACCCATAATACAAGCTTATCGACCTTAACTCTTTACACAAGTACACAACACAAGCAAAAGCATATATATATATATATATATATATATATATATATATATATATATATATATATATATATATATATATATATATATATATATATATATATATATATATATATATATATATATGGAAAACTGAACTAGTTATTAACTGACTCACAACATCCAACATCGTGGAGCCGGTGGTATCTGGGCTGAGCCTGGGCCTGGGTCTTGGGCTAGTACCCAGGCCCGACCTTGTTGACGAGTGCGAGCGCGTTGCTGGTGACCTGCGCGACCTCGACGACCTTGCCTCGGATGGCGGCGCGCGTGGCTGCGTCGACGCCGCGGGAGGAGAGGCCGTCGAGGCAGGTGTTCTCGTCGGTGAGCGCGGCGCTGCACCAGGTCTGCACGTTGCTGAGGTGCCACTTGAACGCGGGCGTCCCGGAGCGGGACATCCCGGCGCTGCCCATCTCCTGCGCTGCGTCTCGGAGGTGGCCCACGCTGTCCGCCAGGTTCTCCAGGCAGTCGCGCACGGGGCCCGCCGCCGCCGCCGGCCGCGACCCAGACCCCTTCTTCGCGCCGGCGCCGGATCCACCGCACAGGCGGCCCACATACGCGGACGCGGCGCGCGCGCGGTCCGCGCTCACCGACAGCGCGGCGCGCGCCAGCTCCCGCGGGCTCCGCGGCGGCGGGGAGCCCCCGTACGACGCCAGGCTCTGCTCGCACACCGACGGGTACTGCGTCGCGCGGCACGACCTGCGGATGAAGTCGCTGGCCACCGGCGACGCGGCCGCGACGGCCAGGAACGCCGCTGCGGCGGCAGCGAGGAGGAGTAGGCCTAGGCGAGCCATGATTGCTGAGCTGGTGCGGCTGCGCGGGGAGTGTGCAGTGCAGCGGCCAGCAGGGCAAGCAGGCAGCTCACGGAGTCACAGTGGAGAGTGCTGGATGCTTCACTTGAATGAATGATTGAATGGCTTTTGTAATCAGCCACCTAGCTGTGTCCCCTTATATAGGGAGATTTGGAAATTTGTGCAAATGTCTTCGACGATTTTTTTAAAAGCAAAAAATCTTTTGGGAGTTACTCCAGTATTTTATCATATTTCTTTGATTTTGGAATTTTGCTTTTGGGCTTGGACCATCAACCTTGCATGGACAAAGACATTTCTAGAATGAGTGGAGACATTTATAGAATGATCCCCGTCTTGGGTGAGAATTAATAAATACGATACGGCATCACCAAGCCTCCCCGCGGCAATTCCGTCGCGGAAATGCTAGCAATTCCGAGGTTGTCTCGATAAAAAAAAAAAGGAGAGGTGAATGTGAATAATGTGTGCACGTGATGGGCCAGGAGGGGACTACTGGTTCCCAGTCGGCCCACCTGGACCTGCAGAGACGTGTCCTGGGAATGGATCAGCTCAGTATGAATGCTAACGGCATTTTGCTGCTGCCTTGCCTCCCAAATGAAAGCTCATCATCATCATTTCATTTGTTCAGGTAGCATTAGCTCACTGGTCACTGATATTTTCATGCTGTAGAAACGATTTTAATACATGGCTCCGTTCGCTTCGCTGAAAAAACAAGTCGAAACACTGTTCCGACTAATTTGTCGTGAGAGAAAAATACCATTCCTACTGACAAAAAAAACAAGCTGAAAAGTACGGATTATAAGACAAACGAACAGAGGCAGGATCTATATACTGTTGCAATGTAATGTTGGATCAGCGAGGATCGAGCAGTAGTATTAGTTAGGTGTTTTTTTTCCATGATGGTGGTATACAGTGTCAAGACCGAAAAGCTTGTCATCATTGTTGTAATTAACCCGGGAAAAGTGGCATGAATGCAGACTAGCTCGGTACTACTGTACTATATATTTATCATCAGGAAGAAAAAAGGAAGAAACATTATGAAACATTGAAAAACAATCTTTGCAAGTAATTGCAGTGCTGGTACAATTGTTGCCTGAACGTGTACTACTGAAGACGGTTGGATATGGCCTAATAATGTTCGGTCCACACACACCCTAGCTTAGCCCTAGCAATTAACCATCATCGTGGGTTCGGCCGGCCACACACACATGACACCCCTAACGAATTTCAACGCTCGATCTTGTTCTTTCTGAAACTCGTAGTCCATCCGCTTTCAGGCAGAACCGGTTAGAATACCATTTGTTACGCATTAGTCAAATGCTTCATGCGGATCTGGACACTTTGATGACTCCTCTTGACTGTAGCTGCCTAACAATGTAGCTAGCTAGCTAAGTAAAGTTGTCTGAGTCATATGATATATATTCTGATGTCTCTCTGGCTAAGGCACTACGACTCCTTATACAAGACGTTTACAAATGCCTCCAAAAATGATCAAAACGCCATCAAAGACCCTTTGAGGCATTTATGAAAACGCAGGCTAAAACATGAAAGTAAAAGGTCTTTTAAGGCGTTTTTCCAGAATGCCTTTTAATAAAAAGGACATACCCAATACAGAGACCTCCCTCCCTGTGCGGAGTCTGAGAAAGGGTGTCAACGACAAGCCTTACTCTCGCGCTGTGCAATGCGAAAAGACCGCGACTCAAACCCTAGACCTTCCGGTCACAGGCGGTAAGACTCTACCGCTTACACTAGGCCCGCCCTTCCCAAAATGCCTTTTAATATCAACATTTAAAGGTATTTTCTGGCTACCTATAATACTTTTTAGAGGCACTTCCGAATTTGCCTTCAAACATTGATGGAAGCGTTATTAGAAATGCCTCCAAAACCAAGGTATCCATGCAACCCTTTCGACCAATATCAAATTAGCACATTAACAATGAGAGCACACGTTAACATTGGATGCATCAAACTTTAAAATCTTTCGTACATACATAAGCTTTCATACAGAAAGCTAAACAACTATGGATTCAGCGGAGGAAGACCACTACGACTTCACTGCAACGATTCAAATATTCAGTCAAGAGAACGAAACATCTCCAATCCATAGTCACATCTCCAATCTTTCGTACAGACTTAAGTTCTGAACTACTCTTGTGCAGCCATAAAATTCTTCTAGGTGCTGTTTCTCAAGTCCAGCAGACAAGCCTTTCAAGCTCTTGACAATAACATGCTCAAATTACAAAAGACAAGTACCTATAACTCAGTCTCATACTATATAACTACTAGTACCAGAAAGAGAATGGCGACACCACCACCAACAAGCTTCTTGCCATTACCAAATCCAAAGGTCAGCAACCTCTACCTTCTTCCCCCTGTCTGAGAATGGTTTTCCCCTGGCAATATAAACTGCAGAGAAGGAAATGGTTGGAAAAGGAAAGCACAGGGGAAGGCAAGTTGAGAAAAATACTGAAGGAAGCATATTCAGACCTAAAAATTTTCAAAGCATTGGAGAATCCGTATGGACATATAAACTTGTCAGCAACAGTAAAATCTCATAGTAAATAAATTACTATTATGGCTGATTAGTGGGCTCTAATAAAGGGAAAGCAACGTAACAAACAACATGACAGATTTCATAAATAACCATTCCATTGCAGGCTGGAATGGGTGCACCAAACTTGTTTTTCCAGAAATGATAAATCCCAGCTTTAGCTGATATCAACCAAGAAATTGTATTATTCAACTCTAATGGTTCTCACAAAAACACCTTGTAAGCTGCAAGGCAGAAAGGACATACGCCGATACACCATATAAACTGGAGATGTGTTGGCAAAGCATTGAACTAACCCTATACACCATATAAGCTGCAAGGCAAAAACATTTTTACTCATTTCAGAGGAAGCAAAGCATTAAAAAGGGCGTACCCAGTGCAGAGAGCTCCCGCTCTGTGCGGGGTCTGGGGAAGGGTGCCAGTAGCATTGCAGCACTAAAATTAAATAGGAAGGCAAATATTCAGGGATGTGTTGGCACGCATTGCACTAACCCTGTTCCTTCCTCGGTGATGAAGTCCTGGACACGGTAGCAGAACCAGAGCTGGAATTTCATAGTTCAACCTGATAACTCAATGATATCCAGTCTATAGAGAGTTGGATGAGAGAAGTCAGAACCCATAAGAAATGATCTCCTCAAAGCACAAAACTCGCAATTCACCTGGCAAAGGTCGCAATTCACCTGGCAAATGAAAATGTATGCTCAGAGTTTTCCACTTTCCTGCAGACAGGAACCTTAGAACTTTAATGGTAAAAGAGTCCAACATCTTAACCAAATTCATGATCTCCAAGAGTATCTGCGAGAAAAAGAAAGCCACTTCAATGCATTAACCAGTTATAAAAACAGAGCCTAACACTAAAATAGATGGGTGTGTCAAAATATCTCATTGAATCTGCTTCTATTGATTATATTTGCGAGTGGCATTCTTCTTTTTTATTGTGTCGACATGCAACTTTTTCAAAGACAAATAATTTGGGTAGGACCAGTCATAAATAATCCTCCTTCTCTACCATATTATATACCAACTTCTAACTTTTAGTTGGTGCCCAATTTAAATCTTTGGTAGTGAAACTTGTGAATCACTGTACTACAAGCAGGCCAATAGATAAAATTAGTAATAACAATGTTTTTTTTCTGGCATATTGTGAACCAGTATTTAGTGCCTTTGTGTGTGTTGAATGCTTGCTTGCTGGATTCAGGATAAAGAAGCTCGATTAGAGACATAACGGAATGATCATAGACATTCCCAATGATGAAAGAGCTCTGACCTAGAGAAAAGGTAGACTTTATATCTTGCTTACAGTGACCTGGGGTCCTTGACCCCTCTTGTTTCCGCAAAAAAAAATGGAGAAGGGACCAAATAACCTTAGGCTGGGATATCTCATCTGACTATAACGCTTATGTGTCGCTGCCAGTTACACGCTGCAAATGGTGAACTAAGTGAGTTTCAATGCATAGTGCATGTCAGAAATTACAGCTCCAAACTATAATAAAGATAAATATTGAAGATTTATCAGATATCTATAACATTGAACAGAAGAATCCATATGCACAAATCATATAACGGTCAATAGAGTTTGGTTATTAATATTGTGACTATATATATCATTTGGTTATATCCATGAAAATTACAATTATATTAGTCAAGAAGCCCAGTCAAATGAATATTATCAACTGTCGGATTACCACAAAACTACCACTAAATAACAACAGGTAACTGAACTTCACTTCAACAGTTGATATCAGAAAAGTAGCAGTCCCCAAAATTAACCAAGCAACTAAAAGTTAAGTACAGGGTCATGACTACAGTAGTCGTTGCCAAGTTCATATGGTAAAGATCATAAACAACAGGAGGGTGAGCTGCTGACACATGCTAACTGAATAACCGTAGTTACTAGCAAGCAGCTGGATATTCACCAGATCTTATATTCAGGAAACCTTGTTAAGCTTTACAGCTAGACTGATAGCAATCAAGCTTAGCATTACTCTACTGAGTGAAACATCCAGAAAAAAAGTAGTAATAGGCAGCAAAACATTTTGTAGCAATAATACTGCATGGTAGGTGCCAGCGTCAATCACCTATGCCGCGGCATGCCAATTAGAAATTTCATGTCATATATGTCGTATCCTCAGCGTGCAGCGTCAATCACTTAGGCCGAAGGCACACCGACAAGGAAGGAGATCATCATGAGTGCTAGAGAGGTAACCTTTGACGACAAGCACCTGTAGAGAATATAGGGATCTGGATCTCAATGAGGTCGCGCGGGTGAAGGTAGATCGATGGAGGATGTCAGAAATTCTTGTTACCTTGAGCGCATTTAATCGAACACATGTTGGGTGTAATCCATGTCGATACAGACACCATCATCATGCCCGATTCTGTGTTAGGCAGAGGTCTTCGTGGAGGAGCACTTGAGGATACGGCGTACCTGACGAAGCCGACGCTTCAGAATCTCGACGAACCCAGCAATCTCCCCGCGCCACCGTAGTTGTGCCGTCTTCTTCGTGCCGCCTCCCCGCAGCCGCGCCGTCCTCCACGCGCCGCCTGAGCCTGACGCAGTCACACCGCCTACCCACAGCTGCGCCGTCACCCCCACGCCGCCTCCCTGCAGCCGCGTCGTCCTCCCCGGTCCCCGCGCCGCCCGACGCAGCCGCGCTGCCTTCCCACAAAGGCCCGAGCTCGATCGGAGTCCCCACAGCCGTGCCGTCCCTTGAACCCTATCGCAATTTTGTTTCTAAATAATATTTTTTTAGTAGACTGTCGGCCTTCTGGGTCGACGGACCTCCTATCGGCATCTGGACAGCCGACACGAACCCATCAACCATATGTATTTTCCTCTCACACCAAACCAGCCAGCAGTAAATAATCCACGATTGTTTATGACCAAACGAACAGGCTGGCTCGCAAAGTGGTCGTAAACGAACAGGCTGGCTCGTAAAGTGGTCCATATCGGGCTGGTAGACCTATCGGCCGCGCAGGAGCCGATAAGGTCATGTCGGCTGGCCATAGAATATCTCCCTCCCCCCTCCCTCTCTCCCAGCTGCGCGCGCCTGCCACCGCTGCTTGCCCGCCCTATGGCGCCAGTGGCCTCCCTGCGTCGGCCAGCGCCGAATTCAGCGGAGGCCGTGCCACCGCCGTCCCCCACACAGGCACACGGCGCCTGCTCGGCCGACGCTGTGCAGGTAAGTTTCTTTTTTAAAAAAATAGATTTTAGATTTGTAGTTAGTTTATTTAGATTGTGTTAGTTTAGTTTGTTTAGTTAGATATGGTTAGGGTTAGATTAATTAGTATATTTAGTTTGTAGCCTTACATTAGGGTTCGATTTACTTAGGGTTAGGGTTAGTTATGCCAACGTTATTTTTAGTTAGCAAGTTTAGTTTCACTTAGTGATCATATATGTAGTTTTTCGTGTTACTTTTGGATTACGGCTAGTTTAGTTAGTAGTTTGCTGTTAGGGTTAGTTTTGTTTTAGTTTATTTTGTTTAGTTAGAGAAGGTTCCCCGAGTCGTTTAACTACGGCTAGGTGCTTCTCCTTAGCTGTCATTAGCGGGGGGGGGGGGGGGGGGGGGGGGGGGGGGGGAGGGGGGTTTAGGAGGAGGTGGAACCTACCGCTCGAAGTGCTCACGTGGATGTCTCCCTCTCTAGCAATTATCGAAAAGGAGGTACCTTCGATCTAACTTGTCTGGACCGCCAATCCACTGAAAGAAAAAAGCATCTTTCATGGGCCTACACAACAAGATTCCTACAAAATATTAGTAACCTACCAACACAAAAGAAGAAAAAAGGTACGAAAAGAATTAATTACATTAAAACGACTGCATGTGTAGAAGCAACGCGCCGCTGTGTCTGGATGTTTCGATTGAAACACGTCGTCCGAGAAACCACAGTCACAGTTAGGGACAGGGAAGTCAGGATGGACGGAGGCGTCTTTGCTAGACGTGTCGGGGTACAATTCTCTAGGATGACCCCATTTTCGCCACGGCTGCTCCCGAAACATGTCTTCCATCTAATAAAACGGTTGTAATTTAACATCAATCAATACATCGCAAATTAATATAAAAGATAACCATTTGCATTACAACTAAAATAATATAACCAACACTTATAGGAACAAAAATAAACCTTACACTAAATATAGTAAACATACTTCTAACTAACTAATTAACCTTAACATTGACAAAATTGAACTAATATCTTCCTTCGAACCCTAGCCCATAATTCTTAAATATAATTTTTCTCCAAACCCGAACTACTATTCATAATATTTGAATTCATCGTTGAAACGACAAATAAGAGCATCATTCGGGGATTTCCTTACGAATCCCATTTCCTTTCCTTTTCTCCGACGGTCCGTTCCTAGCCCAAATGTAACAATGGAGCCCACTACGGTGCCAGCGAACTTATATTTGTCAAAATTTCATAGCTCATCACGCTTAGTTGGTTACCCGCCCCTCACGATTCAGTATGTCTGCTTGTATTTTCTCCAGATTTATTTATTATTTATTCTAGTAACTAGTAACGTATGGCGCGATTTCAACATAGCATGTTCGTCGGTTCAGACTTTCAGAATTCAGATTAGCGTGAGGCTTTCAGATGTGCCCATACAGAGAGGTAATGGTTGGACGCGGTGAATGATTGTACGTGTTTGCGTGTATGTGTTGAGAACATGTGTCTCTGATTTAGACAAGGGTGAAAAAACCGCGGATTCAAGGGAGTACGAAGAGCAGATAGGGCCATTATAATTGTAACGTGCTTGTCACACGAATGAATGTACACAACGCAATGCACTGGGCGGCAGCGGCATCACAGCCACGAGTCTCCAGTGCCACGTGAGTTCACGCCTTGGCTGTCGACGTGCCGTTGCCCGTTGCGTACGAGGCCGCGGCACGCTTGGCGCTGGACGGCTGGATTACGTTCTGCTCGCGGCCCACCGCATCCAACCACTCGCTGCGGCGGGGACAGACAGCGCAAGATTCCGGCCCACGGGCGTCCCGCCAACCACCCGCCGTCGTCGCATCTCCGGCGCCTCGCTGGCACGCCACCAACCGGCCCGGCGGACCCGAGGCCACAGCCGACCGCACCGCCATAAACTCCCACCCGCGTCTCGCGCACCCCGCCCGCAGCACCGATCACTCCACTCCCTCAGTGTCACTCGCCCGCAAGCACAGCTGCACAGAGCACACAATGCAGCAGAGCGCCGCCCTTCTCCTGGCCGCCGTGGGCGTGGGCGTGGCCTGCCTGGCGCTGGCTCCATCCGCGTACGCGCAGGGGACGTCCGGCTCCGGCTCCGGCTCAGGGGCGATGCCGTCGTGCGCGGCAAAGCTGGTTCCGTGCGCGGGGTACCTCAACTCCACGTCCACGGCGGCGCCCGTGGCGGCGTGCTGCGGGCCGCTCCGGGACGCGGCGGCCAACGAGACGGCGTGCCTGTGCTCCATGCTGCTCAACAGGGCCGCGCTGCGGGCGTTCGGCGTGGCGCCCGAGCAGGGCCTGGTCCTCGCTAGGCGATGCAACGTCACCGCCGACGCCTCCGCCTGCGCCGCCGGAGGTAAGCTAGCGACATCGCGTGTCGTCGTCAGTCGTGTTCCTTTCTACTACTGCTGCTGCTACTAGCTAGAGCATCATATGATTGAATGAGTACCTTTCCCACAAGTACATTACGGTAAGTGATCTTTGTAAGTACAAAACAAAACTCGATGTGGACAGATTCGGATCTCATTGGGCTGTTACTAACAAAATCATAACCTGTCATCGTGTGATAGATCTCTGCAGCTCATCTAATCACATCTCAGATGATAAGTTCGTGTCAATAATTAATTAATACATAATTAAGTTCGTGTCAATAGTTAATTAATACATAATTACATATAGTTGTACACTGTGATGGTGCTGAACCTGAATGATGTCGATCTCATTTCTCTGCCAGGCGCATCCACTGGCGGCAGTACTGCTGCATCTTCAGCTTCCACTGGCAGCGCTTCTTCTTCTTCAGGTACTGCTGTCACTTCACAGCTAACTGCTACTACTACACACAGTTACCTAAAGAGAGGTTCAATGCTTGATTCAAATGAGATTAACGGTAGATTACAGTTTCTTCACAGCATAGATTTTTTTTTCTTACTCCAATCTTCTCTTTTCTGATAAAAAAAAGAATACAAAGATACTAGTCCAATCGTACCTGAATTTGGCTATTCCAATCTTACCTGAATTTTGTGCTGCTGTTCACTTGCTTAGTGACCAAACCAACAGCCAACGGAGGCAGCGTGGCGCGTCGCCTGAGCATGACTGGCGCTTCGTCCTTGGTAGGCTTCAGTTTCATCTGGTGGACGATCATGGCGTAGGAGTATCTGCCATGGCACCGGCAATTTTCTTTTCTTTGGTGGATTCATATTTATAATTACTGTTGAGTACCAATCACCAGGTTATTGTTTCTTTTTGCATATATATGCCCTGCTGTACCATTGCTGTTGTGAGCAAAACAAGAGAAAATTGTCAAGAATGATGAAAAGAACCGGAAGGAAAACGTACATGTTTCGACATTTTCAGCAACGCATCCTCATAGTAGTGATGACAAAAACTTGAAAAGATCGTGACATGCGACAGCTATACATAGCCAATAAACAAACTGAACGGAACCTTTTTTTTTTGTTGTTGTTGTTGCATGCTGCCGAGTCTTTGCAATATTATAAAGTTCAGTAAAGTGAGCAGGAAAGGCTTGGGTCAAATATTAGGAATATAAATCATGAATAACTTTTAAATTGTTAAGTTTAGAAATGTGAAAACCATATGAATGATTTGTCTTGAAATATACTTTCAAAAAAATATACATATATCACTTTTCAATAAATATTTTTATAAAAACAAGAAGTCAAAGTTATGCTTTGGAGACTGTGTCGCTGTTCAAAATGACATTTTTTAGAAAACTAGAGGGAGTATGTTTATTGTTAAACAACACAAGGAGAGTATCAGCTATGGACTAGTAATTTGCGTGCGCCCATACGCGCATGATAACATTTTAATTTAATGAAACTGACTCTCTCAGTTGGAAATTTCATTTCATCCAAGACAAACGAAACTGACTCTCTCAATTGGAGATTTCATTTCACTGTTTCCAAGACAAACTGAAGCAGTTAATCTATGCAAGATGTCGTGATCCAATATGTCATATAAACTATGTGGCCGATTAAAATTATATCTGAATGAAATTATACCAGAACAGATGTATTCGATCTCCTATATATACATAAGGTCAAAGCAAGGCTTCACATGTCAAGGAAGCTTTCACACAAGCATCAGGTTCACACACTAAGCATTCAGACGTGTGAGATCGCAAGCAGCACCTCTGCAGATTCACACTGCATGCAGAAAATGGACAGAGATAGAATATGCACACAGTCACACAGACAAGGACCAAAATGAACAG
This sequence comes from Miscanthus floridulus, assembly GCF_019320115.1. Lineage (NCBI taxonomy): Eukaryota > Viridiplantae > Streptophyta > Magnoliopsida > Poales > Poaceae > Miscanthus > Miscanthus floridulus. The sequence goes on from NC_089598.1 coordinate 105,591,842, forward strand.
ACAGAACATGTCACTGCAAAGTTTCAGATAAGGATCATAGTCTCAGGTGCTACAATAGTCTCAGGTTCATATACAACTGTGTCAGGTTCAGAACTGAGATTAATTAAACATAACTGAGATTAACTGGAGATGACTCATGACCAACTATTGCCCTGCACAAATGTACTCACAGGTGCACAGAAGCATCAATTTCACACCAAACAACTCATACATGCCAGGTAACTATTGTCCTGCACAAATGTAGTGAAATAGGACATGTCAGTAAGCATTGCTATCTGAATTTGCAGGGTGTCTAGCTGTTCTCAAAGGACCCAAGTAATGAAATAAGATTAACTGTTTTATGCTAACATTGCACTTCTCGCTACAAAAATGGCTTCATGCAGAGTTGTAGACCATCCTCTCAAACATACAACTACTCGGTACCCAAAAACATGATTGTGCTACTGCAATTCATTAAACAGATCCTGGTAGCTAAGTAACATAAGCTGGTTAAATTGATTAAAAACATAGGGATGTGACAACATGTATACATCTCTTACAGGCAAGCACAAATGGATTTTTATGCACCACTCTGCATAAAGATTCAGCTCAAATGGATGTGGCAGCCTACCAACACTATTTCTCAATTAATCATCCACCCTGATGCTAGCCACAATTCAAATAGGGTTCAGTAGTTTACTGCATGATTTTTTATAGCCATTTAGTAGTTGGTTCAGTAATTTAAGAATACAACAAACAGGGTAGAGCAGATCTGTAGGTAGAGCAGATCTGTAAAATAGAAAGAAAAAAAATAACAGTGCAAATTCATTACTTTCAGTTTTTTGTTGTTTCTGCATGCTGCTCATTGATCTAACACAGCCGGAATTCCTTTCAGTTATTTGCAAATCTGTAAAAATTTTCAACTTGATACAAGCTGATCTAACACATATCAGAAACTTCCTCAAATAAACGTACATTCAATCTCACAAGATTTGGGGATTTCTATCCTACTCATACAGGAAAAGACATGCTGTAAGCATCACCAAATGGACATGCAAACAGAAAAGACAGTTTAATTTTGCACTTTAATTTGGGGATTCAATCTCGCACTTTAATTTTTTTTACGGCAAAAACTGTGGGGTAGGTCCCCACAGTGTCAAGAACTTTTTATAAATTTTAAAGAGGTTCCAAGAAACTTACATAGGGAATTAACTGAAAGCATCTAACCAAAAGCAAAAAGCTGACCTAAGGTCAGCCTTGAATCTAACCGACTGTACAAGGCATTGATTTTTGAAATTACAAAGCCATGTGGCATGACTCGGCACTCTTCTTTCAAACACTTTATCATTTCGCATTTTCCATATTTCCCATGCAGCTATCATCGAGGCTTCAGTGAAGAAACAGTGTCCATGCGCCTGCCTGGCTTGAATGACCGATCCTGGAGGTTTAGTGAATGATCCCAAACAAAGTTAAGTGAAGCCCAACACTGGCTTGCAAAGGGGCAGGTGAAAAATAAGTGCTCAATAGTTTCCTCTGCCCTAGGTCTCACACATAACACAGAAATCATCATCATGGACGTCAAGATGTCTTCCCTGATCTCGCACTTTAATTTTGCAAACAGAAAAGACAAGCTGTAAGCATCACCAAATGGATTAGTGTCGTTTCACAATTCACATGTATGATGTATATGAATCTGCAGCCATGACATTTTGAAGACAAGGAGATGAAAATCATCACGGAGTATATAAGAATTAGGCACCTTCAGTAACACACGATACAACCAAGGTAATAAGCAAGGGCTAGCTTATATATGGCTAACATATATGAGAGACAGGTAAATTCGAAAAGGTGCTCCAGCAACAACATATTTTTTCCTTGAAAGGACACCAATGTAAATCAATGAACCAATATCCTTTACTGCTCAAAGGGTAGGGATCAATTAAAAAAGAAATGAGGCAAAAGGGGAGGGATGGCATTTGTGCAGGAGCTTAAACAAACCAGGAAGATAGAAAAGTCCTTTGCTCCCCCAGGTGTTTCATCTGCACAAGGCCTACAGCACATTGAGCTGCAGAAATGAATCATTAGATCCATTGCAATAATAGAGAAAGTAAAAACCGTGGTAACTAAGTGACAGGAATAAGGACATCAATAATATATAGTTTTGAAACCAAGCTGAGAACAAAAAAAATGGTTAGAATATGAAGTGCAACATAATATTAAAGGGATTAAACATGGATGGACAGGATACCTTAAAGTGTTTGAGAATCTTAAGGTAAGAGGCAGAGAATTGATAGTTATAGACACCATGCTAATAGCATCCATGCTAATCATATGGCTCAGAACACAGGTACTACAAACACATCATAAAAGGTAACCTAATAGCATCCATGCTAATCGTATGGCTAAAAAGAACTCGAATCATGACATAAACAGGCATCTTGATATATCCATGTAATGAGCAGCAATAAGAGAGGCATGTAAGTCAAGCGCAGGGCATCTGGACATGCCACACCAAAAGATGAGTAAAAAGTGGACCAACCAGACAACCCTTTAAGTTTAAATTCAGTTAATGTGTTTCTCCTAGACCTAAAAAATAGAACATTATGGAAAGCAAGTGGAATTTATCTGCACAACTACCACAAATGATTAGTGCTCCTAGAATGTATTTTAATTTTTCTTGCAGTATGTACCTGAAAATATCAGTTTGAGAACGATGGAAAGACTCGTGAGCTTACTGTACCACCTCCACCTTCAGAACCAACAGCACTGAACATTCTCACTATGCAACCACCCTTGTTAGCAGCAAAATTGAGAATATATTGGACCATCTCAGTGAAGCTTGTATCAAAAAATGTTAGGCATGGGGATCCAGCCACAGGAGCACCGGATCGGGACGCTCCGCTGGTGGGATAGACAGTCTAGTAAATGGGATGAAAAAAATAGAAGAATAGGCACACTTTATTGTTTGTCGTAAAGCAATGGAAAATTCAAAGTGTCAAACCAACCACGCAAGATATGCATATCTATCAAAACGAATTAAGTATTCTGAGTGACTGGATTATTGAACAGGGCATCACCATCTTGCTGCTGGGGTACCTTGCTCTCTCTCATGTTATCCCCATCTAAAGAGAGTTGCAATCTATACACACTGTCATTTTCTTTCACATTTAAATTATCCCTTTCCTATCAAACACCAATGCTTTTTCCTTTTTAACCAGTCAATTACTTAAAAAATTTATAGCAGCACAAAATAGAGGTCTCTGATAATGGAGGAAGGAGAAAAAAAATGGTTGAGATGAAAGGCATGAATATACCTTATAGACTGGAGTACAATGCAACTCCCTCCAGATGCACAATTCGTCAGGTACCCAGCAGGCCAGCATAGTAGCTGTGAAACTCAAGTCAGGTGTATTGTTGGGCAGTCACAGAATCAGCAGCTAACAGAGTGCATCTTTTGAAGCCTGTCACTTTGCATCCGGATGTATAATCTGCATTCCAACAGAAAATAAGCTTACGCTTAGCAAGAACAAAACAAACAATTGACCATACATAAAACACAAACTGCTGAAAAGTTGGATATTTGGAGGTAATTCTTGGCCCTGAGTAATTTGGATGTAATAAGGAGGTAACTGTTTGGTACACGGGTAATTTGGAAAAATACTAATAGTTCTCTTGGTGAAATAAGTCAGTGAACAATCAACAATAACGATATTGCTCCACAGTATACAATTTTATTATTTCTCTTGAAAAAGTGCCAGGTCAAGTTCAAGACATTCAGCTCACAATAGCAATGAATCAATCAACCAACATGGTGTGTTTTACTTTGCATACTTCAACTATAAAGATCGACCTAAACCCTAAACCCAAATTACTGGGAGGTCATTCATAGATCGAATTAAGACTGGTTACTTCAAATTTAGTCTATTCAACACACTTGCTAGTTACAAACTAGTTAATCGTATAAAAGAATACCTTTATCCCATGGAGTACTGCCACATAACTCAAGGCTACAATAATAGAAAATTTATTTTTAGGTTTTAGACCAAATGTTTCAGTGTTTTTAGGTTGAGTGTTCTAATATACTAACAGCATATTATCAAACTGGCTTTTCTGAATATGAAAAGAAGTTGCTATACTTTGAATGGCTACTTGCAATATGCAATATTGTCAGATTTCTCTCTGGATGAAATATTATAATTACCTAGATGCATTGAAATGGCACATATTTATTCACAATAATAGCGACATTATGATGAGGCAAGTGCAACAGGGATATGAGATCATATTCCAATTCATCACCAGGATAAGTGGATAACCTGACCATCCACGAAAGAAACAAGAAAAATTAAAAGCAAAGTAATACAAAACAGAGTATACAGCGAATTGCATGGGAAATTACATTATACTATGGTCCACGAAAGGAGGTGCACAACACAACGTCTGCAAAACTCTCAGAGAAACAGATGTTTCTACTAGGACAACACTAGTTTTGCATCTCCCAAAATAGAAGCAAGGACTGCTAAACCTAAGACTTTTACTGCTCCATAATGCATAAAAAGAACAGCAAAATTCCCCAGATGTACTTTGATGAATCTCAAAAAGTCAATGGCTCTTGTGACGCTTCGAATTTGTCTTTCCAAATGCCGCTAATCGATCATCGGATATCTTTAGGTCAGCCTTACGACGCTTCCTTCTTTCACTTCTGGTAGTCTTTTTCTTGTCATCTGTTGACTCTTGCCCATTTGTCAGCCTGTCTTTCTCTGTTTTTGAAGAACTTGGGCCGCCTTCCTCAGACCTAGATTTCTTGCCAGATTTGTCCTTCTTCCCTTCCTTCTTCTGGCCTCCAAGGATCAAATCCTTGCTCTGCCTCTTATGATGTGTAACCTTCCATTCATCCTCTCTGTAAGGAGCTAGCTTCTTAATGGAAACATACTGGTTCAAATCCTTGTCATCTACTGTCAATATATCATAGGCACTCAGACCAAAACTGTTGGGCTTAACCTGTTTATACTTGAACCGAGTCTTGATATCTCCAATAGTGTCCTCATAGTCTAACTTGTAGTACTCTTCCATCTCTTTCTCAAGCTCCACCTTGTCTTTGAGAGAGATCTTCCCATTTGCACCTTTCGCATCAGTGGCAGTAGACTCTTCCTTTGACTGGTCACTAGCCCAGCCCTTAGGAAGCCCAAGCAATTCGTCTTCTTTGTCAAAATCCGGCTTCTCCAATCCATCCTCACCACTTCCAAACTCAGGATCAACATCATCAGCCTCATAGTAACTGTCATCAAACATCTCCTGCATTTTCTTGTCATAATCCTCTGGATCAAAATCCTCCTCCAAGTCATCAGCACCAAGCTTACAAGCAGTATCACCTTCAATCCCAGCAATCATTCGGATCCTCTCGAGCTTCTCTGCAATCTCTTTTTTCTTCAAATTCTTGAGATGCTTCAGCTCCTCTGCCTGCTCTTGCTTAATACGGGCCATCCTCTCCTCTTTGCTCTTGCGCTGCTGCTTCCTGCTGCTCTCCTTCTTCCTCACCGACCCCTCAACAACTCTTGAATGTCCCATTACCCGGTCTGCCACCACTGCCCCTGATGCCATGGCCTCCTCATGCCGGTAATTATAACCATGTTCATATTCTTCCTGAATCTCGAGCTCCTCCTCATCTGACAATTCCTGGATATCATCCAGATAGGACTTCCTCTTCTCTGCCTCAAGGTACGGCCTCTTAAGGAAAAATTCCTTCAAGAACTTCTCGTTCTCATCCAGCTCCTCATCCTTCCCAAAGACCTCACCAGCAAGCTCCTTGGTCTGCTTCTCCTCCTCATCCTCTTCCGCTTCGTCATCAGCCCCTGCTCTAGCCTTGGGCTTCACCTGGAACAAATCATTCGTCGTCGTCGCCATCGCCTAATACTTCTTTCTGTGCCTCAAGGAAAGCCTCCAATCCCTTCTTCTGCTGCTCGTCATAGGCGATCCTCTCGAACTTGCTGCTGCTCCGGCTGGACTGCGCTGCGAACTCGGGGCCCTCCTCGAGCAGGTGGCGGGCATTGACGTCCTTGAGGTACAGAGGCTTCTCCTTCTTGGCCTTTTTCTTCTCCTGCTTGGACTCTTCTTCGTTCTCGGCGTCCTCAGCTTCTTCGACGCCCTCCTCCTCCGACTCCGAGTAGACCTTGGCGTCCTTGTCGAGGATGCGGGGGTCGCCGCTGCGGATGCGGCGGATCACCTCGAACACGCGGCGGTCGACGAGGCGCGAAGCAATGGTGGCCTCCTCGTCCTCCTCCTCAGACGACTCGGACTCCGACTCCAACTCGTCGTCGTCAGAGGCGGGGACCAGGCCCTGCTTCCTGCGCTCCTCGAGGCGCTGCAGCGCCTCCCGCCGCTTGTTGTGCTCGAAGCGGCGCGCATACTCCTCGTTGATCTGGATCTTGGAGAGGTCCTCCTCCCCGCCGTCGGAGTCCTCGTCGGACCCCGCGAGAATGTCCACCGGTTTCTTCTCCATCTCCTTCTCCTTCGATTTCTTCCCCTTCTCCATTCTCTCCAGCGACCCCCTCAGCAGCGCAAGCGGAAGGAGGGTGGCAAGCAATGACTGGAGGCCACAAGGCGGCGGCAACGGCGGCGGTGGCAGGATGCTCGGGTTAGGGTTTAATAACGATGGAAACGACACGGGCTGGGGCTACATCGGGAGCGCAACGTTGATAAACTGGGCTGGGCCTCATAGAATGGGCTGACAGTACTTCAGAAGCCCAGGTGTAGCAAGACGATGAAGATGGAGCCGTACCGTAGAAGTCTAGAAGACGTCGCTCTCGCCACCGCGCGGCTCCTCTCGGATCGGACGGGCAGAATCCGAAAAAAGCCGCTGCTCGCGGTCGCGGGTGGACAGCAGAACAACGTTTCTCGCCACTTCCCTCGCGTGCGCAGGACGAGGACCCTCCGCTCGGAGCGGGGCAGACGAAACCAAATCTAGCTGTGCCCCAAACAACGGAATGGCATAGGAGTCTGTAACCCAAACCATAACCGGCCCCCTTCGTATCCCAATCAATTTCCTCTTCCCTTACCCACACCCACAGACCTGTTGTATAACATACCGACTCTGTTCTATATGGATGGGAGAAGGTTGAATTATAATCTCGGTCTGTTTGTACGTGAGCTCTTATCAAATTCTTAGATCATAACAGGACTATATATATTCTCCCTATATATAGTTGGCTACAAAATAAGTTATTCTGTAGCCGCATCCATTTACAATAATTTTATATATTAATTTACGATAATGTCAATACATATTTACGATAGTTAGGATAACACATGGGGATATTACCATAACGTTATAGTAAACCACTTAATAAGGAGTTACTATAATCTCATAAATTAACATAGTAATTATCGTAACTCAAACTGGCTACAGAATAAGTTATTTTGTAGCTAGCTACAGGTAATATATACATGAAGCATATCTGAAATCCAAAGTTGGAGTTTGTCTCTATCTAGACTATGATGTATCGCCGGTCCGCCGCTCAATGAACCTGTGCGGCATTGGATCTGAAATTATCACCACTGCTTGTCGCCGCATCGACTGCAGACCATCATCATTGCTGTCAGCAGCATGTTCACTAGCTCGTATCTAGCTTATAAGCTATAGTTTATCAGCCAATAAATAATATTTTTCTCTCATATTAAATCAGTCAACAGTACTTTTAGTCATGGCTTATAAGTTAAACCAGCCTAAACGATGCAGGGCGCTAGAACTCTAGAGCAAACAGGATCGATTTCAAGAATACTTGACTGCATCCAAGCCACCTCACCACCGGTTCGTCATCAGCAATCGCTGTCCCGATCTCGGATTGGATTAAGGCACTGGACAGTCAACACACCATGCGCTGGTTTCACCGGCTACTGCTCAAGTCAAGTCCTACTTTAGATAGCCGGCCTTGAAGGAGCCGTCGTATGGCAACTGCCGTGACCTTGCACTGCAAAGCGTGAGGATGCTCATATGCCCAGTATGGTTGTGATCACCAGCGAAACCTCACCAAAGCTTAACCGGTGCTATCTAGCATGGTGGCGCCCGATCCCGATCTCTCAAACGAGGCCGGCTTGGGCGCTTGGTTCAGCCAAGTAGGCTAAGGCCCAGTTTAGATGCGAATTTTTTTGCAAAATGCAACTTTAGCGCTTTTCATTGTTATTTGGCAATTAGTGTCCAATCATAGTCTAATTAGGCTTAAAAGATTCGTCTCGTGGATTTCGTCTAAACTGTATAATTAGTTTTATTTTTTATTTATATTTAATGCTTCATACATGCGTCCAAAGATTCGATGTGACGAAAAATCTTGAAAAATTTGACAAAATAAAGTGGAACTAAACAGGGCCTAAATCGAGACAAATTGGTCCTTGAAGGCCCATAGGCAAGGTAGACCAATACCAGCTCATCTATAAGATGTGTTGGCCTGTTGAAGAAAAAGGCTACAAAAACTAAAAAGAATATGAATTGTCGACTGAGCCAAAAATAAATTTGGAAGAATGAAAGGAAAAACATATTTTATTTTAAATAGCAACCTGAAGTTGTAAATTCCACGCTGATACTATATTCTTGCAGAATACACCATGAGATTTTGGCCCCGTTCGGCTTATCTTAAAAGCCGGTTTATTCGGCTTCTTTTTTCAGCCGAAACAATATTTTTCTCTCACAACATTTCAGCTTTGGCTTGTTTTATAAAATACATTTACAATATTCATCTTATGCTCTTGTATATATATGTTATGTGTTCATATTTTTTATGCTCTTTTAAATGCATTTACTTATCGCACATCATGAATTATATACTATATAATTGCAAGAATAAAATCTTAAATGGTTACACTAGCAGAAACATGGTATAAGGTTTATGAGCTCTCTAAATCCTGCAGACTTTAGACCTATCATCTCCTTGAGAGGCTCATATTTATTTTTTCTAGCATAATGAATTTTTGGGATGAACGAATGTTTGGCATTAATTCTAAAAATTGTCATGTACCATAATCCTAAAAAATGCTAGGATGCTTTTAAGAATATTTTACATAATCATCCACTATCTTTTAATACCTTGCTACTTGTTTACTCGTAGTAAACCTATGCACATGATTTAGTTATAATGATATATGCTTACCTTCATGAAGAAGAAATATTTTGGACTTGTCCTGAATGACAGAATTATATAGCATGGTCATTGTTAAATCCTAGTAGGATATTCTACTGTTACTGAAATGGAGTGATTCTTAATTAGGCATTGTAATTTCTGATATTACTCTCAAAGCATATGTATGACCAAGCTAAATCCCAAAGGTCTTATGGGACTTGCTGAATGAGAAATTCTAGAAGATATCCTATATTATGATTGCATAACACCATAAATATTGAAAATTGATTTTTCATGCTATATGACTATATGTGATGTAATGTTGCTCTATAAAAAATACAGTAAGCTTGAAGCTTTTGTAAAAAGTCATAGAAGGCGAGATGATAAATAAGACTTTGTCTAATTTCAGAAGAAATATTTCTTTAAATAGAAGACCGAGAGCATTGAAGTACTAGAAGTATTAAAATTTATCATCTAGAGTTACTCAATATCAAGTAAAAATTGAGTTAAAATTTTTAGACAGCATTATGAATCAGGATATATGACTTGCATATGTCGTACTCCTAGAAGGGTCATGATTACATATCACAACTATGAAGTAGAGCAAGTATGAAGCTGCTAAATGTCAAGCATAGAAGTTAAGACATGTAAGAATGTATAAGAATTAGAATATTTAAGGTTTTCTTGAAGTTCTTGAAGAAGAACTTAAATCATATATTTACAGACTTGTTTTGTCTTTAGAATTACTATACTGAAGTATTAGTGGTTGCGGTGTTTTAAGTTTTAATTCCCATTGAAGTATGTGGATTTTGTAAACTTGTAGAAGAGTTAATGGTTACTTTATTAGCTTAAAGACTAATATGAAGCATTTAATATTCTTAGTTGTAATTCTTACTTGTAGTAATATCAATGAATTATAGATTTATATGTTTCACATATAAACAATTGTCTAATTTTACCTATCTAAATAATTTTTGCAATGATTTTATCTACTAAGAAGCCTCAATTAACCATGAAGGTTATAGTTCTTTGTGCATTATTACTATGTAGGTAGAAGGGAAACTGGATTTTCTACAAGCACATGAATAATTGGACTATATTAGCATATTAATTGATCTTAGAAGGATCAATTTAGCCAAAAATAGTATAATCCATAAACTAAGTATTTAATACTTTAGCCCAAAAACTAGAAGTTTAAGTCATATCCTGAATATGTTATTGTACACTGAATAGTACACTTGATACGTGAATTTCATGCCAGAACCAATGATTACTAGAAGTATAATTAGATTCTATGGAACGTTAGAAATGATTATTCATAGATGATGCATGAAACATATTACTACTTAAAGTAAGTATAACATGAAAAGGGGGATGAATTTTGGGTAAAGGCATGAAAAAATATGGATAATATATATATTTTTAATAGGCATAGCCCTCCTAAATCTATTTTAAGTGCATGTATAAGGACTTAAAGTTTTAGCCGCGTCCTTTTCGGCCAAGTTAACTTTCTCTACATTGCACTAATTGCAAACAAGCTTGTAACTTTGCATTTTATTGTTATCTATTACGTTGGATTGAATACCAACATTCCACATTGCACATGAATATGTATCACTATGTTGTGCTCTCGTCGAGCTGCAACTATCTTCACTCCTGTATGAATATTAGCATAGCAGCTATATTTGTAGCTAGTAGCTACCTTGCACTTCTCTTATAATTAGATTGGCTAGCTAGTACGCTATGTCTATAGTTTTCATTGAACTAAAAAGTATTTTGCTTTCAATGCATCGCATGCATAAGCAATAGATTGGTCTAAGGCCAGATAGCCTAAAGATTGGGGGGAGTTGGTTAATCTGAAATTGACTAAATGGAGAAGTGACCCAATTAAATAGGCTAGATTATAGTAAAAATTGAGTTGGTCAATAACACACTTGCGATGATTTGGGATATATGAATAAAAGGCATTTGGAGAATTTTGTATCAATGGCAATTATTAAATTCTAAAGAAATTTTATATGAATTTGAATGTTGCGTATATTATACATTTAAAGTATATGATCCATTTTTAATGTATGAGTAATTGGATCGATTTTTTTTAGCTAAACAATAAAGAAGCTAGATAATAAAATAGTTATATAAACTATGATATGTTCAAATCAGGGGAAGAACATCCCTGAGTTTTAGGAATGTTGAATATTCTTAAGTGCACTTTATATATTCTAGCTCGTTGCATTTAATGAATACTACTCCCCGTGTTTAAATACGTGCGTGAATATTTCTCATAAAACTTCATCATAGCATACATGAATGAACCTTCACTTGTAGTTGGAACTACATGAATTTGAATTATTTTAAGCCATGATAGGGGATATCTTTTGAAGTATGCTATTAAAAGATCTAATATTAGTATTAGGGGGAGAGAAAGCCTATTTTGAATGCCAAATATTATTTCCACAGAAGAAAAATGATCTTAAAAGTAAAATATTTCTTGAAGCTTGAAGCAGGAATATTGTCACGCACTAAATCAAACAATAATTTGAATAATGCTCTTGTGATGCATGAAGCAAAGCATATGCCAGATATTTTTGAAAATGAGAGGAGTAACTTGAAGTTATAAACCAGAAGTTATGTTTACTAGTAGTAAACTAAATATTGTATACTATCAACCTATAATCTATGGGACGTCTGTGGATTCTAGTTTATTGTATATTTGTTAAATAAATAAAAAAAACTCCTCTATTCTCATAAAGAGAATACCTCATGAAGAAGGGTTAAGCACCTCATAAAGAGGATCATCATGAAGATAAAATCCAGCACACTAGGCATGCACATTATTAGTGTTGGGTATGTAGAACAACAAATCATCTTTTGTTTGAAAATTGACAAAGAGATAGAATAATCTCATATTTTGAGAATATTAGGAGAAAATAATAGTTGTCAACAACGCCACCTCTATAATTGCAAATATTTTCCTTATGAGAATCTGGATCCAGAAAACAAAGTCCATGGCAAAGTCATCTTTAGCGATTATATCGGGTCAATGAAGAAAGCAATTGAGGTTGAATCTCCTACTAAGAAGAAATAAATATTATGCTATATCTCTAGCAAATGAAATGAATGAATATGAAATATGTAGTTAGTAAGTGGATTCTGAAAATCCATATAGTTCTTGAAGAATAGAAATCGCAATATATAAAAATTAAATCTCATACTAAGTATTAAGAAGTCTAAGTTAGAATATATTTCTAAATAAATATCGAAGTCTCTAGAAGAGCATGTCCTAGAAGAAATAGAGTCATTGAATGACTTTATAGTGAATAACATTATTATTGTGTATATCTCATAATAATCTCTCATGCAATAGAAAATATATCTCATAGAAGAGAAATATAATTCACTCAAAACGAGAATATCCTCGAAGGAATTAATCCATGAAGGATTTACTAGTTGATTCTTGAATAAACACCATTAATCTCTAAAGTGAATATAGATCCGAGTAAAAAAAATGAGGAATCCTAAACACCATGAAAGTGTCATATGAACACTCAGAAAGTGCATATTGAAAGCTAGCAATGAAGTGGTGATATCCTCTAAATACCGTAGAAGGTATAAGAAAAATGGTGATTTTAGCAATTGAATTATCCCCTAAATACCAAATACAAGACTGAATTTATTATTGAGTGGTATAATCAAAATTCCGAAGATTTGTAGAACATATAATTTGAAAATCCACTAAGGAAGAACTATAAGTATTCAAATTCTAGTATAAATTTGATGCACTGGCTAGAAGATATTGAATATTGTAAACTATTTACCCCAATAATCCACTAAAAGGATTTATTATCCTAAAGGATAAATTTTATATGTTTAGCACAACTAATAAGTGGTCATTTATGCATAAAACATATTGCTCTTGTTTACTCATATTATAATTTATAGAAGAATTGAGAGCCAATATTTTGAAAGATATAGTATTGTGATACTGCATATCATTATTAAGCACACATTTATGAAAAGTGTGATTTGAACAATGATATTCAAAGGATGGCTTTACGAGGGAGAGCAATTTAATTGAATCAACCTTAAATGTAATTAAAACCACTAGAATTATAAAGATCAAGTAGATCATTTTGTTAAAACATTGAAGTTTATGCATTTATCACAAAGATAAAAATCTATTCATGAAGAATAGAATATCCTAAAGTATGCATGACCAAGAATGTTAAATGTTGTACTTTTTTTCCTATGTGAGTTTTTACTCGAAGGTTTCTCACACAATTTTTAATGAGACAACATGTGCAATGCAATTAACGAATGCGATGTACTCTTTTCTCTAAGAACCGGGTTTCCACTAGGTTTTTTGATGGAGTTTTTAATAAGGCATGTGCATATCATGGTAATCGTCCAAGGAGGAGTGTTGTAAAACATACATAATCTATCCTAGGAAAGAAAAAGGTGGAATCCTAATCGTAGTTTGTTTGTATGTGGACTCTTACCAAACTCTTAGGCCTTGGCAGGACTATATATGTGGGTGCTCTATATTGTAATCACCAATAGTGAGAGAAAAAAAGAATAGTCTTCCTATCTCTTCTGTCTATGTGTTCTACTTTTATTTATTATGTTGATTATAAGGGACGGAGAGAGAAAGGTCCTGACCGCTGATAACATGTTTTATAACAAGACCATCCAAACATTTTGAACTGGTCCTCCTCCCAAAAAAAAAAACAATCTTCCTTTTTACGTGAAAATTGCCCTGGTTCTGTTTCACCACCTGCTTGAGACATTTGAGCATACCGTTCGCTGTCCGCCTGCCATCGCCTCCTACGTTCCTTTGGATCGGTAAGTAGTTTTTGTGGATTGAATGTCTTAGGTCCACCAACATTACTAATGTGTTTTTGAGTCGCAAATAGAAATAGGATATACGTAATGTACACAATACTTGGCAGCCAAAAGTAAAATTTGGTGCTTAAAGGGTTTTACTTGTCTCTGTTTTTTTTTTTGTTGACAGGGTCCACAATGCTTATTTAGTACTACCTCCGTCCAAAAAAAAAACACAATTCTTGGATTTCGAGGAGTCAAACGTTCTGAACTTTGACTGAATTTATATAAAAAATACAAACATTTTCGATACAAAACAAGTACTATTAGATTAGTTATAGAATATCTTTTCATAATAAATTTATTTAGAGACATAAATGCTAATACTCTTTACTAAAACTTGGTCAAATTTAATCTCAATTGACCGACATGGATACCATAATTGCATTTTTTTGTGGACGGAGGGAATAATTTTCATTATTTTTATGCGTACCGATGCCTATCTCATTGGCTCATATGTTCTACTCCCTCTGTCCTAAAATAGAAGTTATCTTGCTTCCCGAGAAGTCAACTTTTTTTTAACTTTAACCAATTATATATTAAAGAAATTAATATTTATAATACATAATTAGTATCATTAGATAGATCGTTGAATGTACTTTCATAATAAACTTATTTGGAGATAAAAATATTGCACGCATTTTTTATAAATCTAGTCAAAGTTGAGAAAAATTGACTTACACGCATCTCATAACGTTCTTTTTGGGACGGAGAGAGTATATATATAATAATGATTTGCGGATGGCACTGCTTTGTGGTACTTTATGGTGTGGTTAGCCTTAAGGTTAATCTCATGCATACCGATTCTTAATCTTTCACACATTTTATTCCCAAAATTTTGCAAAAATAGTCTATATATTACTCCATATATATTTTAAATTATAAGTCTTTTCGACTTTTACTAGTAGATATGCACGTTCGACACGTACATGTCTATAAAAATATCAAGATGGATTAGTACAAAAAAAATCAAATGTTTAATAATTGAACTCCTATATTGCAATATATTATGTTACACATTTATAACATATAATAGTATTGTAGTAACATAATTTAAAATCAAACCGGGTTGCTTCGCTATTATCAATATATTATGTTACACATTTATAACATATAATAGTACTGTAGTAACATAATTTAAAATCAAACCTGGTTGCTTCACTATTATCCCGCTGGATCAGGGTTTTTTTATTACCATGAGCCTTAGCCCGTAACAGTGCACGATAGTTATGCTGATATTCTCGGTTTCTAGCCCGTCTATCAACATCTTTATCACAATTCATTACATCAGTAGCTTGTGCTTCACGTTTCCTTTTACATCCTATTGAATTTATATTCTCCAAGCCGACTTCATCCTCTAACAAATATTTAAAAAGGTTAATTGATTTTGAAATAAATATTCCCAATAGTCTGATTTATAAAAAACAAATAGCATAACACCTTGAACATTGCCATATGATGTTGTGGTCAGATTACCATCTTGTCTTGTGGTCGAAGCCATAACAAGGTTTGGGTTGTCTTGTTTATATTGTTAATATGGAGCACTGCAATCAATTAATTTTAAAGCAATGGTGAAACAAAAAATTAAAGATAAATACATAAACTGGAAATATATTATAGAGCCAAGCGACAAAAAATTAAGGAATTGAGATTTAGTTGCAACTTGCAAGACGGAAAATAGATTACTTTTTAGAAACATGCAGTTGAAAGAGAGGTACATCCAATTGAAGTTTAGTTGCAACTTGCAAATCGGATAAGAGTAGATTACTTTTTAGAAATCTGTACAAAGAGTGCAACTTGCAAGTCGGATAAGAATAGATTACTTTTTAAAAATCTGTAGTTGAAAGAGAGGTCGGAAAGAGTAGATTACTTTCTACAAATCTGTAGTTGAAAGAGAGGTGATAATAAATTTATAAACATGCAACACATATTATATTAATCTTTTTTAAGATCGTAATCAATCTTTATTTATTAGATCATATCAACACACAAAAAATTATACCTGCATTAATGAATCTTCTGATGTCTCAGGCAAAGAGCTGTAGGTGTCCGGCAGGTCGGCAGCTACAGACTGAAGGCGACACCGGCTGCTGGGGACCCACAGATGAAGTTGCTGGTGGACACGTGTTCACGGCGCGTGCTGTATGCGGAAGCTCGGAAGGACGCGCTGACTCTGTGCCGCGGGAACCTGACAACCCTGACGCCTGCGGCAGATGACCACGTTAGGACAAGGTGATTAATCACGTTAGGACAAGGTATTGATCAGAAGATCAGACTATATGGGAGATGTGGGCCTCCGTCTGCCCGTGTGCGTGATGTTGGAGGTGTGGCGGGTAGACTTTTGTTTCGGTGAAAAAAGACAGCGAGCGGCGACGGATTTGTATGGCAGGAACGTAAGAATCTTACGTTTTGTAACATGTGGCTCACTTGTTAGGAGGTAATGACGTTTAGTATCCCTTGGGTCTAGATCTCAAATCACATCTAAGGGTAAAAACATAGGTTGGGTAGGAATTTTTAGGTAACATGTATTTTTCAAATCCTTCGCTCTTTTATAGTATAAATAGGTACATATCTTTTACTAAACCTCTAGATATATGTTATGTCTTATTATATAGTGAAAACTACGTATCAAGTTTAGAAAACAAAAACAACTTACAAATTGGAATGAGGTGGTACTTAAAGGACAAGTCCATTTTTATCAACTATTTGCATAGTTTGTTTTGGGTCATTCAACTCTAAAACTACAAGTCTTTAACAACCGAAATATTAATACCGAGCAAATTTGGCCATCTATCTACTTTCAACAAGAAAAAATAATAAATACACGGATAACATCAAATAGAGCACCAATAAACAAATTACTATAAAAAATACACACATAACTTCAAATAGAACACTAAAAAATAAATTAGTGTATTTATTTATTTGATTTAACACGAATTGAGTATGATTTATAAAAGATAAATCTTTTTGTTATTTTTTAGAAATGCAAAACCAGATTTGCTCGGTGGTTAAAGCTTTAATAGTTTGGTGGTTAAAGCTTTCTTGTTTTATAGTTACATAACAAAACGTAAACTTTCTCTCAAAAGAAAAGGTTTATAGAGACCGAGAGAGAGATCGGGACGTGCGTCTTGAAGTCATGTTCGCTTTTAATTTGAGTCAGGACTTATAAATCAGTTAATAGTGTTTTTCTGTCACACGTTGAACTTATCAGCTTATAAACCAACCGACGAACGAGCAGAGTGTGTCGTTTCGATTTGTTGGGCTCGGGCTGCAGTTTCGGAGTTCCATCCGTATTACGCCGCCAAGGCGAGTGGGCCCAGTCACATTTGGGCCTTCGATGATCTGGCCAAAAAATTAATCCCAGCGTTTCCTCAAAAAAAAAATCGCAGCGAATTGGAAAAAGGAAATTCCAGCTCCACTTCCCGCATGGAGAATTCCCCACCACCAGCACCAGCAGCGGCAGCGCAGGCGACGCGGCCCGATCCAGTCCACCGCCCAGAGGACCCCGCGCCGATGCGGTCGCCGTCGCCGCTGCGCCCGCCTGTCGCGTTCCCGACGCTGGACTCGCTGGCGGTGTTCCTCCGGCCGCGGCTCCCTCCGGGGGCGCTTGCGTCCTGGGGCGCCGTGCCGGGGACCAAGACCCTGGCGAACCTGTTCCTGGAGCTCGCCGTGGGCGACTGCGCGCTGCACGCCCCCGCAGACGCCGCCCCACCGCCGGCGCCGCGGGTGGTCCGCGCGGTGCACGTGGCCACGGTCCGCATCCGCAACAGCCGCGGCGCGCGGCTCGTGGAGACCCGGCAGCTGCTCTCCGACGGCACGGTCCGTCGGCGCGGCCCGCGGCCGCTGTCCGAGAAGATGCGACCCGGCGAGTCCCCCGAGGCCGCCGCGGCGCGCGCCGTCCGGGAGGAGCTCGGCGCCCGCGCCCACGTCCGGATCCTCGGCGGGGACGGCGCGCGCGTGGAGGAGCGGGAGTCCGCGTCCTACCCGGGCCTCCCCGCCCGCTACGTGCTCCACGCGGTCGACGCCGAGGTGGTGGACGGCGTGCCCGAGGACGGGGAGTTCGAGACCGAGGAGACCGGCGAGGACGACGGGGACGCCGGCGCCGGCGCCGGCGCCATCACCGTGAAGCGCCACTACTGGGATTGGATCGACGACGACGACGACGACAGTGACAGTGAGCGCAAGGAGGTTGCTGCTGCCGGCGCGCGCGCGCACTAGAGTCTGCTCTGCTCCGTCAGTGGTGCATGCCGAGCAAATCGACTAATTGCGGGGCCTCTGTCTGCTGATGATTTTCTTGGCAATTTCTCTGCTTCGGACCAGTTCAGTTCACATGTAGGTTTGCAGTATCAGGTCACATTATTGTTTCAGTTTTAGAGATGAATCGTGAACAGCTCGTTCCTCCCAAAACCCACCCAGTCAAGAACAAATCGAGCACCCTGCTCTGAAGTCTGAACATACGGAGTACTGTACGGTTAATGCCTGCACTTTTGTTGCTTTCAGTTTCTGTGCAAGATCATAGGGCGATTATATACATATATGTAAAAGAACCGTGGAATGTAACGGATCGAATCAGTGTTTCTGGTGATGAAACTACTCGATTTTCTTATTGGAATTCAATATAAGTGTCCGCAGACAGAGTATAAGTAGCCTAATCTCTGCACCTACACATTCTGAAAGAAACGTAAACAACCAACACGAGAACGCACCAAACGCACATATCACTCCCCAAAAGCTACATTTTTACGACTCGTTCCTCATCCAATTCATCAGTACTCTTTCATTTAGACCTCTTTGGTTTAGACCTTCTCTTTGGTTTGGAGCGAGCAGGTCCGCCATAGCGATCCAGAGGCTTCTTGAACGGAATGAAGTCGATCCCAGACATGTAAGGTCGCAGCACCTCGGGCACACTCGAACACCACCCTCCTCCTGGAGTCCTGGTGCGTCTCCAGGATACAACACAGGGTCCTCTGCGTGGCGGTCAGCTTGGAGTTGAGCGTGTGAACAAACCTGTTGCGCCTCTCGCCGTCCTTCCTCTGGCCATACGTGATCCCGAGCCTCCTCGCCTGGTAGTCCGTGCAGTTGGAGCACGACACGAGCTCCCGGTACGTCCCCGACGCCGGGAACCACGCTTCGAGGTCGTACTTCTTCGCCGCCGAGTTGTTCAGAGCGCCGGACACGACGTTGACGACGCGGCCGGCGATGCCGAGCTCCGTGTAGAAGTCCTCCGCGTTCCTGATCATCTCCTCGTGCATCTCCCACGAGGCGTCGCCGTCCGGGGCGGTGATGCAGAACTGCTCGACCTTCTGGAACTCGTGCGTCCTGAAGATGCCTGCCGTGTCGCGCCCGTGCGAGCCGGCTTCTTTCCGGAAGCAGGTGGAGAAGCCGACGTACCGGATCGGCAGCTGGTCGGGACGGAGCTGCTCGCCCTGGTGGTAGTACACCAGAGGCTGCTCCGACGTGGCGATGAAGTACTTGCCCTCGCCCTCGAGCTTGTACAGCAGCTCGTCGTACTGGGAGAGCTGCGCGCACTTGCCCATGGCTTCTTTCGTCATCATGTGCGGCGTGTCGATCTCCTCGTAGCCTCGCCGCTGCAGGAACTCGATGCCGAAGTTGGCCAGCGCGCGGTTCAGCGCCGCGCCTTCCTTCCTGAGGTAGTAGCCCCTCCCACCGGCGGCCGCGGCGCCCCTCTTTAAGTCAACGATGTCGAGCGCGACGCAGAGGTCCACGTGGTTCATCAGGCTCCGTCCTCCTGTCTCCGAACACGCGCAGGGGCACGTTGGCGCCCTCGTCGGCGGCGACGGGCACGGACTCGTGCAGGATGTTGCCGATGGCCATCAGCTTGCCGTCGAGCGCGGACTTCGTCTTCTGCTCCTCGGCCTCCATGGCAGCTTGTCTCTTCTTGATGTCGTTCGTGCCCTCCACCAGCTTCTTCGCCTCCTCCTCATCTTCTTCCTTGCCTGCTACTTTAAGCTTTCCAATCTTCTTGGCGGAGGCGTTGAGCTCCTGTCGGAGCTTGTCAAGAGAGAACCGAAGACAGCGCCATGCTTTGTCGAGTGCGATCACCTCGTCTACGAGCACGACGGAGGCGAAACGGCGAAACGGCGAAGCTGAGACTCCCGGACGATGCCCGCCGACTTGCCGTCGTCGTCCTTGTTGTGCTTGTGATCTCCCATGCGCAATAGATTGATGTCGATCATGTTGGCCGATGGCTTTGGATCGGACGTGAATCAATTTGGATGGAGACGAGCCGATGAGCGCCGGCCGGCAATACTTATGGCCTTATGGCCACTTCGCTAAAAAGCCATGATTGAAAATAATATTCGCTGATTTATTACGAGAGAAAAATATTATTTCTTTGTTGAAATAGTACAGCTTATAAGACAAGCGAACAAAGTCAACACGACACATCGAACACGGCTAGAGGTCAAATCTGCTAGAAAAGTAGCTGAGTGAGACACAGGTGTGGGATGCAAATGATCTCTATTATCTTTTCAATGAACAGTGTATATATATATATATATATAGGTTTAGATAGGCGGTTACAAGTGTGAAATAGAGAGGGGTGGAAAGACACCCCTTCGATTAATCCCTAATTGAGCACTCAATAATGATTCTCAACAGTCCTCCTTGTTCAATTAGTACTTATAGTCTTTATTGTTCATCTATTATGCATCTTTATGAATTTTTGGAAAATCCTGTGGAAAAAACCAAAGTAATATTAGTATACCAGACAAAAATCCTTAAAATCCAGTGGAAAAAATATGGAGAAACACCATGATATACAATCACCTATGTTATTAGATCATTTGAGATAAACCCAAAGCCTTAGTCTAAAAACACCTTGACCATAGGGTCAATATGCTTTAAATATCATCTTTCAAAAACCCGATGGAGAAAACTTGATGATATAGCATATACCTTTGTGTTGACATTGTCTCGTCAAAAACTTCATATGAGAAACCATAAATGAAAAACTCACATAAAGAAAAGAGTATAATGCATCTTATGTCCCAATATCATTCACCAAAAACCCCTATGGAGAAAAATGGATGATATGACATAATATTGTGTTGATATTGCCTCATTAAAAACTTTATATGAGAAACCCCAAGAAAAAACTCATACAAAGAAAAGAGTGCAATATGATGTTTGCAACAAGTTATTAATCAGAGAGGCTCTCACTCTGATACTAGATTACTAGCAAACCTCGAAGTAAATTCCTACCAATGCCATCAACACATAAGAAATATGGAGTATGGTAGACTCTGAATATCTCTACAAGATTATCACAAAACTTAGTTTGTAAATGTTCATATGCCCATATTACCTATGAAACAGAACCATCTTAGTGTAATATTGCATTAAGTATAACTTGTCTCCATCTACACAACACAAGTTGCATTACCTTTATAGACAATGACCATTGATTCATAGAATCAACACCATATAACTTTAGTATGTGATATATCATTCTCCCAAGCTATACACATTCATGTGAAGCCTTGTAAAATACAATGTCAGAATGATTAATTGAATTGACCATTAAATGTCTATTTAAAGACTATTACAAAATGGTCTTTCCAAATTCATGTAAAGCCTATTTCAATGATCTAGAGTTTGAGGATCTTATAAATAACCAGAATCATTATATCCACATAATTGGATCATGAATTACACAAGACCACATGTGCTATTTGAGATATCAAAAGATATTCTTAACTTTAATCCACCAACATTTGGTAGGAGTAGCATTGCTACTAGATAGCAAATCATTGCAACAATAATATCCGGTCGAGAACTTTTGCTAGATTTATAAGCGCATAAATAGCACAGAGATAATGGACCACATGTCCCAATATCTCATCTCAGTCACTATGGCATAAAATAATCTTTCTCTATCATGAGGTAGAACAACCATATGATACTTTCATATTGAATCACTCAATATGATCTGGATATAGATAGCTTTTGTACAAAATCCTGAGAGAAGATGCTAGTATCATAAACACAAAATGAAATTTTGGTTTAGTCTGTATCTTCCATCTCAAACTCCGTCTTTAGATTACAACGTGCTATTAACATGTGTCCATCACTAATGATGTCAAGATTATTGACTATCATGTAACACTATGAAATCCAATCAAGGACTTCAAAATGAACACCACATGTAATCAATCTTGTATCCCTTCAGTTTAGGGAATACACACAAAGTCGATTGTACCAAATTCGACTTAATTACTTTAAGCCATATATTGACTTAAGCAATACACAATACGTGTTGCGATTTTATGTATGAGGGTTGGGTATGTGAACTTCTTCCTGGAAGCTTCACAAATACACCAAATCAAGTGATCATATAAATATAAGTAATCACTACATCTATTAACTATCAACTGCAATGATAGATGCTTTTGTACTGCCAATTAAAAGATAGTATCAGAAATTTATAACTTACTATAGAGAATAATTTGCATTGAAAAGCAATGCCTGGGCTTTGCGTAAACCGCTTGTGCTACTAGTCTTACTTTGATCTCACTACCACATTGTTCTCAATCCATTTTAGGACGAAAACATTTTTGTACCCACAGTAAATGTACCATGAGGTGTTGACATCATAACCCAAAACACCTCTTTTCTAGTGAGCAAGACTATCTCTGTATGTATTACATCACTCAACAAGTTCCAGTAAGAGTGAGCAAAGCACTCTGCCATGGTCTTATTAACTGGATGACTTGGAGTGTTGTATGCAATTTTAGTCAGAGAAGTATGTGTCGACACATGTAGCCTTTCTATGATATAATTCTCCGGTTATCAAAACTCAAAATACCCTGAATGACTCATCGTGAATTCTCGAAAAATGAGAGTCAGGGTTTTTGATATCCTAATATCAGTATTTAGGTGCACCTCTGAGCTAGGTTTGTGGATGGCATCCATCCACTGGGTAATAATCAATATTTACCCACAAGGTGTCGTCAACCATATGTTGACCTACATTTACTATCTTAGAAGGAAAGCCTTCTATTGCTAGCATGAATAATCCTGCTTTATTTATGGCCATACTTCTACCCCTCTTATTTACAATTGGGAGTTGAGTGGTTTTACTTGGTACCAACACTCTTTCTGGCATATACTTGCAATGGATTAACAGGTTTAAAAGACACCTTAGTAATCAGTAAATGCATTTGGCAGTTTATTTGCAATACTATGCAAATCAACAATTCTTTGAACTCAACATTTAGTACGTGATCCTGAGCTTGAAATACCTTATACATTCTAAATAATTTTCTTGGCATTATGTATGGTACATCAAATCTCCCCCTAATGCCTGCAAATGCTCATTATCAAACTACAACCAACGTATGAGGCCGTAAATAGATCCTTCATAAGAGGTCCTAGATACTTAACAATCGACAGAGATTGAAATCTCACATTGATCCTGTCAATGTTTCACCACTGATAGCCTGCCACGGGGATACCCGGGGCAGTTTGTTCAGGCTTATGCAAAACTCGACGGTAAACGCAAGAGACAGTCGATTTATCCCGGTTCGGGCCCTCGACCATGATCGAGTAATGGCCCTACGTCCAGTTCGGCGTTAGCCTTTACGTTGGATTGATTATAAAGTGTTGTGTTACGTTCTCTAAGTCCCTTTTGCTGGAACTCCGCAGTCAGGAGGCTAGAGTCCTAGTCGGTTTACAATAAGAGTTCCTAGTAGGATTACAAAACAATACTACTACTAAGATTACATGGAAAGAATCCTAGTTAGACTAGATCTTCTCCCTTCCCTGTGGGGTATCCTATGGGTCCCGTATCGACAAGCCCCCGAGCACTTCATGGTTGAGCTCTAGAAGTCTCATCTTGTTCTTTCAGGTCTTGCCGAGCAGGAACAAGCGCCATCTGAGTGCTTTCCTGAGTGAAACCGTGTAGCGCTTCTTGGGATCTTCGAGTGGTGTGTGCTTTTTTGAAGAAAAAGTACATCCATCTGGGTGTAGCCCCTGAGCCTCTTGCTATTTGAAACAAGGAGATGGAGGGTCTTGTCTTGAAATTGCTTTGATTCTTCGTCGAAGGGTTCTCGAGCACATACCTAGGTTCTTTATAAAAAAAGAACTCGGATATAGCTCAGTCCGGGTTCTTTTTGTCTTGAGGTCTTCAAGTGGTATGTCTTGAATAAGTCTTCTTGGTGACGCGCGCTTTTTTCAAAGAAAAAAGTGCACTCACTGAGTGTAGCCTCCGAGCCTCTTACTATTTGGAACAAAAAGTTGGAGGGTCTTGAATCTTATGTTTTTGAAAACTCCTATTGAGTGTAGCCCCTGAGCCTCTTGCTATTTAGAACAAAGAGTTAAAGGGTCTTGAATCTTATGTTATTCAAAAGAACTAAAAACTTCTTCTGAGGATATGTAGGATCTTGTAGATATTCTCAAGGGTATATCCAAGTAACCCGCGAACTGTAGTAGGCTATCCATATACCATTGCAAGTCAACACAGTTGCACCACCAAGTACTTTCCATAATTAGCTTGCGTGCTTGATGTCTTTCTGTATGCTGTTGTATGTCATGCCTCTTCCTTTATTTCGCTTGAGTAATGAAATTACATATAAATATGCACGTGCATCCTCATATTTGTGCTCATCTTGCTGACGCAAAATCTTCTCGTTCGACCATGATCCGATCCGAGTAAGGCAACCTAGATAATTCATCAAAAGGTTTCGGGTGGGCAGTCCCCTCACCGGAGACCCCGTATCACCCCTTAGAATTTCCAAATCACCGCAACAAGGTCGACCTTAGCTGTCGAGTAGTTGATCACCCCAACTGAGTAGTCGATCACCGCGGCCGAGTAGTCGAACGTCCTGGTGACTTGTAGAGCAGCAACCGAGTAAGATAGCGTGGGGCGTGTGTCTCACCCAACGAAGTAGTGGCCAAGTAAGGCGGCCAGCGGTGGGCGAGCTCCTTATTTGATGATGTGGTCTAGAAAATGATTCCCTTTTCGGCGAGTAGGTTTCACGGATTAAGGCCTCAACAACCTAAGTAAATCAACTGTAGTAGAGCCGCGGAGGCATATGGATAATATCTAGAGATATAAGATGATTAAAGAATATTTGAAAAATATTAAACCATGACTTAGCTTGATTGACGGTCGCGTGATAGAATCAGCGCGCGATCCTGACATTTTGCGCTTAGGAGACCCCAGTGGCTGTAGCCCCGAGCATCAGCTTGCGAGTACTTGGACATGAGTTGTCGAGTAGTTGGTCACCGCAGCCAAAGTAGTCGGAAACTGTGACGAGTAGTCAGACAACTGGCTTGTTTCAGCCATTTTGCTTTTTGGTTTGGGTGTTAGCTTATTAGCTACTCTCATCGATGGGCTCAAGCATCTTTTTAGCTTTTTTGCTCTCGGCCGGTATGCTCAAGCATAATTTTAGCCATTTTACTTTTTGGTTCGGGTGTTGGCTTACTAGCTCCCTTATCAGCGGGCTCAAGCATCTTTTCAGCTCTTTTGCTCTCGGACGGTATACTCAGGTATAATTTCAGCCATTTTGCTTTTTTAGTTCAGGTGTTAGCTTATTAGCTACCCTCATCGGCGGGCTCAAGCATCTTTTCAGCTCTTTTGCTCTCGGCCGGTATGCTCAGGCATAATTTCAGCCATTTTGCTTTTTAGTTCGGGTGTTAGCTTATTAGCTACCCTCATCGATGGGCTCAAGCACTTTTTAGCTCTTTTGCTCTCGGCTAGTATGCTCAGGCATAATTTTAGCCATTTTGTTTTTTGGTTTGGGTGTTAGCTTATTAGCTACCCTCATCGACGGGCTCAAGCATATTTTCAGCTCTTTTGCTCTCGGCCGGTATGCTTAGGCATAATTTTAGTCATTTTGCTTTTTAGTTCGGGTGTTAGCTTATTAGCTACCCTTATCGGCGGGCTCAAGCATCTTTTTAGCTCTTTTGCTCTCGGCCGGTATGCTCAGTGAAAACAACTAGGGGAAAGCCATAATAAGACATATGTTGTTGAGGAACACCATCTTTATTGATCATGAACGTTGATATGCTTAGTGAAAACAACTGGGGGAAAGCCATAATAAGACATATGTTGTCGAGGAACACCATCTTTATTGACTATGAACGTTGATCTCTTGTGGCTTGTATATATATTCTTCCTTGAGTTGTTTTCATGCGTAGAGTCTTCTTAGTTGGCTGATGTGCCATGTATTGTTGACTTCTTTTTCATCTTTAGTTATCAACTTGTATGCGCCATCTGTTGATGTTTTGATGATTTTACTTGTCCAGGTTGTCTCAGTTGTTTTTAACCGGGAACCTTTCTCGTGTCTTCTTTTCTGCAGTAATCATCTTTTCTACTGTGCGTCTAAATTCTTTATTGTTTCTCGGATTTTCTTTGCAGAAGTCCTAAAATTGCCACCTAGCCATGATTCCATGAGAGAAAGCTTTGATTACTTCTCGTTCGGTGATGTCATGTACTTGAGCACGTAGTTCACCAAATCTTCGATAATAATCTATGAGACTTTCACCCCCTTTCTGCTTAAGTCCTTTTAATTCTGCGTGGGTGATGAGGTGCGTAATGATACCCATGAAATTTTCATAGAAAACTCTTTGCAAGTCCTCCCAATTTCTAATTAACCCTAGATTTAATTTGTCGAACCATTGGAGGGGCATGGTTTCTAGGGCCATAGGAAAGAATAAGGTCTTGATGTCGTCGTCTTCTCCGGCTAGTTCGATCGACTGCGAGTAAATCCTGAGCCACTGCCTTGGTTCGGTCTTGCCATCATATTTAGAGTGGTTGAACAGCTTGAACTTGTGGGGTAGTCGTATTGAAGCAAGTCTGCTTGTAAAACAGGGGAATCTATCGTGTGTTCTGGCTTCTTTGTATTTTGATTCGGCACCTCCTTCCTGCTAACTATCGTTTTAGTGAGAGTAGTTCTGCGGGGATGTCTGAATGGGTGCTTTGCTTTTGATCTTCCTTGGTTGTTTGACTCGATAGTTTTGACTATGGTCCCTTCTGCTTTCCCTATTATGACTTCCACCTGGCCCAAGTCTCTCGAAAGCGAACTTCCTTTGATTTTGATCTTCCTTCCTATGAGATGTTGACCTAGTAGGTAGTTTTGAGCGGGTCCTTCCATCGTGTGTCCTTAGGGCTGCTGACTGGAGGAGGTCCCGGAGTTGTTCCTATTTTTCACTGGGAAGTGATGTCGCTCTGAGTTCTTCTAGTGCTTCTCGGATCCTACTATAGGGTGTATTCGCCGCGCGTCTTTCTTTGACTTCTTGTTCTAATTTTCTTCTATCGTACTCAGTCAGATCTGACTCATATTTTATCTAAGCTTCCTTGCGCTGCCTAGCGCGGCATTGGCGTCCTTGTTTTAATTTGTTTCTTCTTTCTCTGACTTGCTTCTGATTCTCGGTCTCACCATTGTGCCCCTGGATAAAGGGTGATATGTTGGACTTAGATTCATCCGATGACTTGATGTCGGGTGCTTCTGAGGAGGACCAATGGTGATTGAGGACATCGAACCATGAATACTTCTCGTGCGTGAATTGTTCTATTATCGGCGTCAGTTTCCACACTGTCATAGTCATTGATAACTTTAGTAGAGGCTTCAAGGTCGCAGATCGAGTCTCCTTCTTGGTAGGGTAGAATTGTTGTCGTCGTCATGCCAACTAGTTGGGTACCATTATCCTCAAGAACAGAACCTGGCCAGTGGATGATGTAGTCTTGAGATGTTATAGTTAGTACGAGACCTTCCTGAGCTCCTTTTAGTGCCATTCTAAGCACCGAATCGAGGGATCCTTCAGGTCGTGCCTGATAAGATTTTGCCATGTTGTGGAGTCCAAACAGAAAAGGACCCAACTTCTTGAAAGGACTCTGAATGTATTCTGAGTTGTTTTCTTGATAGGCTAAGGCCGCGTTCTGGAGCCCCACCAGAAAAGAACCTGGTTTCTCGAAAGAACTCGGTAAAGACTCCATGTTGGATGCAGAGCCTGAGTTTGAGTCGGATGCGCAAAGCCATGAAATCTAAGTTGGATCGGACATCACGAGCCGCGCGAATCTTCCGGCGAGTTGATCTGTCGTAGTCGTCGAAAAAGAAAGGTCTTCAAGGTGATCCGAATCTTCGAGGAGACGGCTTTGGAGCTTGCCATCATCGCCTACCTCATAGATCCATGAACCGAAGATGAAGGTTGATTCCGTCGAGAAGATCATGTTGTCGAGGTCCGTCGAGCTCTCGGATGTAAATTCGTCGAAAGCCCCTACCTGGCGCACCAGCTGTCGATGTTTCACCACCGATAGCCTGCCACAGAGATACCTGGGGCAGTTTGTTCGGGCTTCAGCGTATGCAGAACTCGATGGTAAGCGCAAGAGACAGTCGATTTATCCTGGTTCGGGCTCTCGACCATGATCGAGTAATAGCCCTACGTCCAGTTCGGCGTTAGCCTTTGCGTTGGATTGATTGTAAAGTGTTGTGTTACGTTCTCTAAGTCTCTTCTGCTGGAACTCCGCCCTCCTTTATATAGTTAGGAGGCCAGAGTCCTAGTCGGTTTACAATGAGAGTTCCTAGTAGGATTACAGAATAATACTACTACTAAGATTATATAAAAAGAATCCTAGTTAGACTAGATCTTCTCCCTTCCCTGTGGGGTATCCTGTGGGTCCCGTATCGATAGATCCCCAGTTTCCTGCGTGTGTCCATCAATTTACACTGCGGTGGTGAGATTGGTACGTATACAACGTAACCCAATCTTATGCAAATAGGAAATCTTCATGGATTACCATGTACTAAATGCATATAGGGGATATGTCGTTAATCTCAAATCAGGAGTGTGTAAATCTACCTGACCCCAACACGAAGTTGGCAAATAGCAATTCACTAACAATGGTCCTGCTATGACCTTGTTATACTTCATAGATTTCATTTATCCCTTTGGATATTTAACAAAATTCTTTTATACCAAACAATCGTCATTGTAGGCACAAAAATTCAATAGTGTTCAGGATAATGAGCTCACAACATGAGCCATTATTTACCAAATGCATGGCTGAGTGTGGATACTTCACACACTCTAGATCATCTTATAGATGTATCTTCACAACCATAAAAAGCTTGAACTGTCCATACAATCATTGTATCGAACCCATACATATTCTCTTGAATATGATCAAGGAATCTAAGACACTCAATCTGATTTTAAGATAAGAGGGTCTTAAATTCTATTTTCCTGTGGCACTTATCGTATCCACACTTTCGGGAAAATCATGACCAAAAGAATTGCCAATAATTTTTTCACCCCATCCCATAATGGCGATTGTTCATTTCAAATCCGAAATGCATCAACAGTGTGAAAAATTATCTTGTACGCAGCATGTTGTACGGGGATGGTTGTATGCACAATACAACCAAAATGACACTTATCTTATTACTTATATGCCATATCCAATGTTGTCTTTTTGTGTTTTCATACGAAAATACATTTGGATATCTCTATAATTTAGTAAGATATGAGTTGAGTTGGGACATAATTAAATATCCTCAATTGCTAACTCAGTATCTAAGGAAGAATGATAGTGGCAAAAGGCCAAATGATCATTGCATCGCGTCAACAATGGCCAAAATATTCCCTCTTCTTGTCATAAGAACCAGGAACATTTTGCTTCCCTAACTATAGAGTTTGTGGTATAAATGTCCACTCGGCACATATCATTCAACGTTAGAATGATTCGCGTACGATCTATATATGAAAGGAGTTTAATGAGATTCTTGTCTAATATATAAAAATCTATAAATATTGCCAAGTATCAAATACATTGATATGATACCCACAATACATGTGCATTGACAACAAGTATTACAACATCTTCGATGGACATTATCACATATTATCAACAGACCATGAGATTATACCAAATCTCAAAAACAAATCATTCAAAGCATATTCGATGATCATGTTGTCCATCTATGTGATGTTCTCTTTATTACGAGAAAAGGAGTGTTGTTATGTGATCCCATAAGATCCAGCATAAACAACCAACCTCCTATATAGCTTCAGATTTTAAGATTGAAGCACCCTTCATATCTTATTTCTATAGCTCATGTTTCATCCCTTATAGAATGTTGATATAGATCAACTACAAATTTAAGAATACGGGATTGTTTAGCGCTATACTAAACACAACCACATATATGACATTACTCTTTGTCATTCTTGGGTTCACATTGCCATTACTCATATTGCACATTAGGCCTTTTGTTTTTACTAGTGGAAGCAAATTGTATGAACAATATGATCATAATCTTCAATAATTTGAAAAACTAGAGACGTGATCCACTCATGATTAGCCTCAAGCTATATGAGTTTATTTATTGTTCATAAAACTCCTAAAGAGTGGGCCACGAAGAATGTGCATTTCTTTCCACAAGATAATCTTATCGATGATCTTTATGGATGTAGTACATTAACTACAGTAAGGCACAATTTCCTTTGATCTATAACAAACAACCCCTAATTGAGGTTTATTAAATTGTTCTATTATCCATGGGATAAAACAGATGTTAATGTCCATTGTCCATGTGGGATAGTGATGCCATCTAGAGGGAGTTCATCAAGCTCCTCTAAAGTCCATATCCACAACATATGACAAACCATTGATTTAATTAATTTACACCTAATGTAAATTAAAAATCACTATGGCGATGTTGTATCCAATGCAAAATTTAGGAGGTTCCATATCTTGTCACTTTGTTTTGGATAGTTGGGGGTAGTTAACAAAACTTTAAACCTTCCAACAGTTAGAGGTAATCACAAGATGTGTAAACCTTATGAACAACTATTATTAATGTTGACACACACATTATGGATAATCTCTTTGTCCGAAACATAGAGTAGATCTCTCAGTAGCAGGTAAATAAATTGCTGCTATAGGCACGGTCTCTAGGCTGATATATTCGTATAAATATACCACAACCAATGCCTAAGGCTCTACTACCTGTGTATAGCCTTTAATAATGAATGATGGTAGTCACCATAAAGGTGTACCATTCTCATATTTTCAAAACACTTATTTTGGGACAACACAATGTAGGTAATTATCAAATTTAAACAAACATGATATAGACCTCTCAATGATGGGTGAATACTCACTGCAATTGCCCCAGTCTCTTGGCCGAATAATTCAAGATGAATTAAGCGCAGCCAATGCCTAGGACTCCATCACTTGTGTTATGATCCTGAATGTATCCAAGATATGAATATAACAATTTTGCATAATCCATCA
The DNA here is from genome assembly GCF_019320115.1 of Miscanthus floridulus. Taxonomy (NCBI): domain Eukaryota; kingdom Viridiplantae; phylum Streptophyta; class Magnoliopsida; order Poales; family Poaceae; genus Miscanthus; species Miscanthus floridulus. Next base: position 105,623,075 of record NC_089598.1, read on the forward strand.
TGAATTAAGAAATGCTTAATTAAGATGATCTAACATTGTTAAGATGTAAATTATGAAAAATTTACTAAATTAATAAGGTTAACAAAATACTGAAATAAACACTCTACTATACTGATACTATTAAAACAGGAAACTTACTAAGCACATAGTGCTATAGTTGGTTAGTGGCGTAATTATGCAAAACCGTAGGATTAAAAAAAAATCCACTTCCCATGTTAGCCTCATTAGCAAAATAGTTTGGCTGCTATTTTGCTTTTTCGGTCTAGGCTCATATGAGCCTAAATCCAGCCATCCTTAATTAACTATCAATTAATTAAGAGGCTACGATTTTATTGCAATTAAAATTAATTGACAAACAACAAAACAATATGTTTAGACATGATCAATTTTCTGGCCTAAAAACAAAACAATGTATATGAGTAAAAACTCTACCATACTAATACTGTTAGAGTCCATGACTAAAATAGAAGATCATAGACACAGAAAATATGTCTAAACATTAACATAATAAAATCATTCGCAATATAAAATATTATGATGTAATTTCTAAAGACTCATAAGTCTTAAAAAAGAATCTATTTACACTAGTAAATAATGTGCATCATAATTTGTTTAAACCATTAGGTCTAAAACAAACATTTATATCATCAAATATAAATGCGGTATATTGTAGTAGTGATTTGCGTTAAAAATGAGTGGGCTAAACCATAGGAATGAAAATACATTAAAATTGATAAGAATTATCATGTAATTCACAGAAACCGGAAAGGTCTATGTGCAAAAAAGGGCACAATCTTCTCTTCGAAGCTACGGATGGTGCAAAACCGTCGCTCGTCCCCACGGCCAAACGAGCGCAACAACTGCCGCCGGCCGTGAGTGTGGAGGCCACGCGGGCTGCCTGTCACCGGTGCGAGTGTCGCGCGGTCGACGCCATGGGGAGCAACCGGCCGCCGGCGGCCGCCGCGGGTACCAGGCTGCGCTGGGCCATTTGCCGCTAGGACGAGGCCGCGCAGGAGGCCATCTCCGAGCCGCTCTGCTGTCGGGCCAATCGCCCAGCCACCTTCCTTCGGAGCCACGCAGGGCTACCGATCACGGAGTCACCGACAGCGGGCGCTGCCGGCCAGACGCGGGCACCACCGTCGTTTCTGGTGCTGGATGCCGCCAGCAACCGCCACCGCCATGCTCGGTCAGATGCACGGGCCTCGCAGCGAGCCCGCCGACCGGCGCGCGGACAACATAACTGGTCTGGTCCGCAAAGGCAAGCCACCACCGGCCGGGCGCCCTAGCACCGCTGCCGGCCTCAGTCCAGGTGCGCTGCCGCCATTTTTGGCCTTGCGCGCAGGCACACGGGCGCCACTGCCCCCGCTGGCTAGGCGCACGCGGTCACCGCAACCACCGGTGGCCACCGCCAATGGGGCGCCAGGTACAAGAGCGTCGCCACTAGCCAGGCGCACGCGACTAAGCAAGCACCGTGGCCAACAGCCTGGGGCTCACGAATGTTGCCACAGCAGACCTCGCTAGCAAAAGAGTTAGAAGAAATAATCTTGGCTTTCTTAGAAAGGTAAGAACATCATAGATTAATGAATAATAACCATGGTTTTCTCTCTCCTCCCCTCTCCCTCTCACTGACATATGCACTGTTCATCAAAGCCGGAGAAGCCGTTTTTCTGGCTTGTCCCCGTGTGCTACAGCGAGACATAAAAGTTGGAGGGAGAAAACCAGCTTTATACTACAGTGTTGCTATAGTGTTGTTGTCAGATAAGCTGGAGCCGGTCGAAGCCGTGTCAAACGGGACCTAAATAGGTCAAACATTTTTCAAAAAATAATATAGTACTTAGAAATTCCAACACATGGAGACACGTGGACGTTTTTTTTAAAAAAAAAGGAAAGAGAAGACCCGTGAAAACGAAACAATTCTTAAAAATTCCAATAAATGACCCCCGAAACTGTAAGCGAAAACGAAACGACGACCACAAACAAAACAGCGTCTCTCTTGTTTGTTGCCGCCTATCGCTTTTGCCTCCGCTCTGCTTTGATAAAAGCCATAATAACTCTCGGCCGTCCATTGCTCGCCTCCCCTCCCCCTTCCCCTCCTCCCCGCCGCCGTCTCCGGCGACCGCCAGCCTCGTCGTCCATGGCTTCTACAATCCCTAGCCCCGCCTCCCTCTCCACGCCCCTGCTCTCCGACTGCATCGCGCCCGCGCACGCCGCCAACGGGCACGCCACCAACCACCGACACCACCACCACCACGACGACAGCGACGGCGCCGCGGCGGACTCCGTGTGCGGCGACGACGGCGGGGACCCGTTCGCGTTCCTCTCGGAGGACCGGCCGCCGCGGGACCGCGGGCCGTCCCCGGCCGACCCGTTCCGCAACGGCACGCCGGCGTGGGGCGGCGGCGCGTACGCGTCGGCGAGGACGCTGCTGCTCCTGCCGGTGGCCGCGGTGCGGCTGGCGCTGTTCGGGCTTGCCATCGCGATCGGGTACGCGGCCACGTGGGTGGCTCTCCGCGGCTGGGCGGACACGCACGGCAGGCTGCGGGAGGGCGGCGGGCCTATGCCGGCGTGGCGCCGCCGGCTCATGTGGATCACGCGGATCTCCGCCCGCTGCATCCTCTTCTCATTCGGGTGAGTTGCTCGGTTGCTGGATCGCCAGACGCGGTTACATGCTTGGATTGGGTCTGGATCGTAAACTCGGTCTCGTTTTGATCTTTTGATCTAATTTGAAACCTAATAATCGCTTTAATTTCCGGTAACCTGTCCTTTTTTCTGAAAAATAATAGATGATTAGATTTGTGTGGCGAGATCTGGCTTTCTATTCCTGTGTGTGTCGATGACGCGATTGTGCGATGCGGGTTCGTTTGCTGGATTTGGAGGGTTGCTGATTCGCAACACGTGCGGTTTTGTTGGGAGCCCCTCAACGATGTGGTTGGTGGGACGATGCTGTAGGGGAAGCTGAATGTCCGTGCCGCTGCCGCAGATGTGTTTATTGGCGTGTTGAAGCTGACCTGCATGAATTGCAGCTTTGAAGAGACCAATAGGAAACGAAAGGGTTAGAAACCGCAGTTGGACCATTCGTATCGTACATGCCTTCAGCTAGGTTACGTCTGGAACTGAAGAGCGAAAACGTGTGCACAGTTCAAACTGAGATGCCATGTGCATGTGCATGCTGAAATGAACTGTGGGGTGTACCATCTTACAAATGGGAATTTCTCCTGTGGTCCTTCCATCCATTGCAATGATTTCAATAACCCGAATGGTGGGCAATTTCTCTATACTGAAAATATAGCAAAGGAAAAAACAAACGTGGCTATGGTGTTGTTTGTGTCTTAGGCTTTCAGAATCGCACAGGAATAACAAGCATTTGATTCAAAACTTTAGAGCATGGACAATGAGTGTTATCTTCTTTTGCTACATGTATTTACCTTCAAAATTTAGTTTTCTTCTGGCCATGGAATTTCTTTGTGCGCTGCTTCTTTTGCTGCTAGTTTACGCTGAGTTGATCTGAGTATTTGGATGCGTACTCTTTCTCAGAGTCTCTCTTCTTGTGATGCTAGTGTACACTGTCTGATCTTAGTCGGGCACTCACTTTCTTCTTATCAGGTACCACTGGATCAGAAAGAAAGGAAGGCCTGCTCCTAGGGAACTCGCACCTATTGTTGTTTCCAATCATATCTCGTACATAGAACCCATATTCTTCTTCTATGAATTGTTCCCAACCATTGTTTGTTCTGAGTCTCATGATGCCCTACCATTTGTTGGAACAATTATTCGAGCGATGCAGGTATGTATATTTCTATTTTCCTATGATAGCGTCTACATTTCCAAGTTTCTTCTAAGACAGCCTTTTCCAGGTTATATATGTTGATAGATTCTCACCAGCTTCTCGGAAGGCTGCTGTAAATGAAATAAAGGTAAGAACGGCTCCTCTCATACCCATAGATTCTCATCCTTTTATTAATTAGATATTGCGATGACTTGGTTGGCTTTAAAAGCATTGTATTGTATTTTGTCACATGTTAGCACCCCATTGCTTTATGTAACCTGTAAGTTATTGAATTTGGTTGCTCTACATTGACTTACATGGAAAAAGTAACATGCAGAAAGGGACAACTACAAGTTACTCCTTGCAGTTGCCTGCTTTACAACAACAACAACAACAAAGCCTTTAAGTCCCAAACAAGTTGGGGTTGCCTGCTTTACAGATCTTTTAATTTCATTTGCAGCAGACCGTTGATTCTAAAATCAACACCAACCAAATTATCCTAGAATAACATGATTGCCTTTTAGTTATTTCTTCGTATGGTACATACTCTCTAGGATGTCCTTTCAGAGAAAGGCAGCTTGCAATAGCTTCCCGCGGGTCCTATTATTCCCTGAAGGCACCACAACAAATGGGAGATTCCTGATTTCGTTCCAACATGGTGCATTCATACCTGGCTACCCTGTTCAACCTGTTGTTGTCCGTTATCCACATGTTCACTTTGATCAATCATGGTGAGCTTTCTGTATGGATATTCTTTTCGATGTACATTCATCTTTGTGCTTCAGCATTTTTTAATTTTTATCTATACAACGTTTTGTGTTTCAGGGGGAATATATCGTTATTAAAGCTCATGTTCAAGATGTTCACCCAGTTTCATAATTTCATGGAGGTATGCATGGCCTGCTGAATTTGGCCTAACAAATGTCTGAACTATTATGTCTTTTTTGCACTTATGTCTTGCAAAATTAGCTCATCTCATTGATCATCTAATAATATACAGGTAGAGTACCTCCCTGTTGTCTACCCTCCTGAGATCAAGCAAGAGAATGCCCTTCACTTTGCGGAGGATGTAAGTATGTTCAACTCAAATAAATTTCTCATCTAACATCCTGTGCTTTTCACTAGAGGTGTGATAATGTGTGATAATATGTTCTCCCTACAACTTTTTATTCTTGCAGACCAGATATGCTATGGCTCGCGCCCTCAATGTCTTGCCGACTTCCTATTCATATGGTGATTCTATGATTATGGCACGAGCAGTAGAAGCTGGAAAGGTAAAAAGGCTAGCTATGCATAACTATGAATTCCCGAACAATTGCTCTGACCTTTTTTGCTAGAACATCTGCTATCCTTCTATAAGGAAATATGCCTCTAATAAGCTGAGTTTTCTATTTGCAGGTGAACTGCTCAAATTACATGGTAGAAATGGCTTGGGTTAAAGATGTAAGTTTTTCCTTAACTACATTGTTTGCATGTGTTTGCAGTATGCAGATGCTGCTGTTGTCAAAATCCATAAGGCAATAAAAAGTAGATTATGCTGAATTATTCCCTACAAGAATAGCTAGCTATGCATTAGTGTACTTGTATGTAGTGTGCCAATTCCTTTATCACAACCAACCGTTGAATGAAGCATTGTATTGTTATGTCTTTCAGATTTATGGTGTAAGCACAGCAGAAGCAATGGAACTATTGGAACATTTCCTGGCTATGAATCCAGATAACGAGTAAGACTCTTCATTCCTTCACAGAGAACTTCCATCAAGCATCTATGTTATTCTATTGTTTCATACATGATAAACAATGCCATTTCAACATTGCAGTGGACGTGTGGAAGCTGAAGATTTTTGGGCTCATTTTGGTCTGGATTGCAGTCCTCTGTGCAAGAAGGTACTGACACAGTATCTACAAATGCTATTAGCTTAACTGGATTTCCCTCGTTGCTGAACTTCTAACTCTTTTTTCCAGATATTTCACTACTTAGATTTAGGCATTAAGGAATCGATTACGTTCCGTCAGGTATGGACCTTAATTCAATTGAATTTTACATCTGCCATGGTGCTTCACAGTTTTTACATATGACACCCAAGAATACTGTAATGCATTGGTTCTGTATATTTCATTAGCGCTAAGGTTTATAGGTGTATCATGTATGCAGTTCTTGGTTGGGTGCGCGCACCTGAGGAAGCAACCATTGTTCCAGGGTGCCTGTGAGACCGCCTTTGAGAAGTGCCGGGATCCTGAAACATCTGAGATCTCCAGGGCACAGCTAGCTGATGTCCTGCGGTTAAGCATGCTGCTGCCGTCTGATGATAAGGTAAAATCCCCATTGCCCCTCTGCTACAACACGTAACGCTGTTTTACCACCATGATGTCAGACTCATCTGACCATGTAACCTTTGACAGATGCTGGAGCTGTTCAAGACGTTCGACATAGATGGCGACGACAAGATCAGCAGGGACGACTTCATGACGTGTCTTGGGAGGTTCCCGTTCCTGATTGCGTTCTTTGCAGCCCCGATCAATGGGGAAGTGTACATCGAGATAGTCTGAACACCTGAGGCAAGGCGATGCCGTGTAAGAGTAAAGGCTGGAGTTGCCAGTGCCAGGCGCAGGCAGGGGATCCCTCCGTTTATGCAATGGGATACCCACCGGGGCTCCTCCACTTTGAAACAAAACCACCCATAGTGTTGGGTTGCATCAAGTGGCTGACCAGTGTAGTGCGTTGATTTTGATTAGTTGCTTCGTTCGACATAGATCAAGTGGCTGTCATTACGGAAATCTGTTGTGAGATATGCGCTGGACTAGTAGGTTGTCGATGGAACTGAGTGCACATAGAAAGCATCTGTAATCTGAACTGTAAGAAAACATTTTTGGACAAACAAGACTTTGTAACCTTAAGCTGTCTTCATTCTTGTTAGCTGACAGCACTTCGGCGAGTTGAACGTTGTTTCGCAACTTTTTGATCCCTACATTCCAAATCAAAGTTATTTTGGCTGTTTGACTTTTCTAAATACAAACTGTGTATTTAAGATGTAACATATGTCTAGATATGTAACTTTTTAGAAAAGCCAAAATGACTTCAATTTAATTTTGTTATGTTCCTATGAAAGCCAAAACGACTCAGTTTAATCTCGTTATGTTCCAAGACAAGCCCGTCACTTGCAGCTCAGAACGGATGAAAATGGATGTACATACTTGCATAGCGATTAATGAACGAACAGAATCAATCGATTGCACAGGGAGACGAATAAAATCACATTGCACGGGCTATTAATCGGCATAAGCCCGGCTGGTGCTGATTTGTTATGAAAGAAAAATACTGTTGACTGGCTGATAAGACCTAGCTGAAACCTCGAACGGGCTAAATGAAATCACATTGCATGGGGCCATCACTTTGACAGCATCTGTTTCTACACTTTATTCGCTGAGGTTATTTACATGCATCAGAGACAACAAAGTAAAACCAAAGAAGCTCAAATGGGGGATGGCTCAAGGTGACTAAACGCAGACACTGCCTCCGCAAAAAGAAACCATTTCTTTACAGTATAATGCGTCTCTTATCTCTCTTTTTTCTACTACTTTTCTGTTGAAGGTATTTTTACATCACGATGCACCTCTCTTTCTTCGATTCACTTCTCGACGGAGGTGGGACGTTGGACCTCTGCAAGGATGAGCACAATGTTCAGACCCATCAGTCATCAGCAACAGAAGTAGTAAGCAGTCATCAGGAAACATGACGTGAACAGTACAAGAATAGGACCAAGAGAGCCCATGCGATGCTCGCATCCAAGCTCAAAACTTGATCAAGAACTGAGCATAAGAGAGCCCATGCGATACTCACAACCAAGTTCAAAACATGATCAAGAACTGAGCATAACATGTTAGGTAAACTGTCCCCTTCAATTTAAAGAGATGCTTCAAACAAAACACATAACTTTTTGTCTATTATAGCAAACTATTATAGCAAACTAAAGTGACCATGCATTCAACCTCTTTGTATGCTCTCTCACATAACACCATCACTTCTACCTGTTTAGGGGCATGAAGTAACCATTCATTGTTGGTATTAAGCGTACTGAGGGAAAACAGGTGACTTTTGCAAGTGAATCTTTGAAGACCTCGGAAATAACGTACTGGTTTGAATACAGTAGCTATTTAAGGATTCAAAACCAGGGGCCTGTTTGGTTCTCCTCCAAAACGCCAAATTTTTTAAGATTCCCCGTCACATCGAATCTTTGGACGCATGCATGAAGCATTAAATATAAATAAAAAATAAAACTAATTACACAGTTTAGACGAAATCCACGAGACGAATCTTTTAAGTCTAATTAGACTATGATCGGACACTAATTACCAAATAACAACGAAAATGCTACAGTGTCATTTTGCCAAAATTTTCGGCAACTAAACTGGGCCCAGGCAAACATGGTTATTTCAAGACAATAGATTGCAGTCATATTTGAATCCAAACTATAAGGATCATCCCAAACAGCAAGTTGATAAATGTTATGTGGTAATGTAAAATGAGGTTTTGATGGCGGTACAAGTAATACAAAGAAAACGTACCCTTGGACCAACAACAAGTCCTGGTCGGCCAGATTGAGTCGGTTGGTGCTGCGTCTGAGGTGGTTGTTGCTGTTGTTGATGCTGCTGTGGTGGTGGAGCTTGAAACCTTTGTGGTTGCCGCTCAAACTCTTGCTGTTGAAGTGCTATAGCCAGCTCCAGATCAGAGCTGCAAGCATAGGAGGGCCAATGTGGTAGCGTTAGAATTTAGATAACACATGCAAAGTGACTCAGGAGTGCACATCTATGATGATTCAGCACGTTGAGCACATTCAAAATCACAGTAAGACATATATTGGTCATTCAAGTACATGCTAAGCCGACAGTCCAATACACAATGACAGCAAAACCATCAAATAGTCGAAGTTCAAGAAAGTTACGGCGCTTGGTTAACAGCAACAATCAACAGATCAGAAAAGAAACTATAGCTTCAACTAGCATATCATTTATAGCCCTACTGACGGACATTTTCTGTACAGTACCATTCATACAAGATTCACATGGTTGCAGAAATCCAAACTAGGAATGTCGTACACACACACAACAATAAAGCACATTGAGAAAAACAGGTAGGAAGAACATACTTTCCAGAAGTGTTGTCAAATTGAGCAAGATAATCCTGTGAACAAAGATAAATTTGAACTAGTTAACATTAATGTACCTAATAAAAACTACAGCAGTTTATTGATGTTGTACATACAGCAGTACTCGTCATAGCTTGCTGTGCATTCCATGAATCATTTCTTGGAGTTTCAGCCTTAAATGGTGTGAAGTTGCTGGTAAGAAAAACCCCATCTCCATTCACCTAATGATTGTCAGTTGAGAACGAAAAAGATCAGTAAAGATTTTGATCTCAAGCAGGAATTAAAATAATCACAGGAGTTAACATACCTCATCCAACCTTTGCCATACCAAATCAGTTTGGCTTATAAAACCTTGATCAGTTGCTAGGAGATATAGACTTCCGTTGTACTGCAGAATAAATATACATAAGAAATAAAGACATCTCCAGTTCAAGTACTCAAATACTGACAAAACTAGTATACCTTGAACATAGTGTTGAAGTGGTTATTACGGAAGAAGACACAAAGCTCACTTTCGTTAAGTCCCTCTTGTAAACAGAAGAGACTGCGACAATGAAATTTGACAATGTGATAAATGAGAATATAATTGAGAACATGTATTTAAACCATAGATTATTAGAAATATACCCATAGACAGTCAGCTGGTTAGCAGTGGTCTGCAGAAAATTATCAATCAGCTCCCCTGAAAATAAATCAATTTAAGTGTGAAGCCAAATATAGTAATTCTTGCATTGTACAAAGAGATTCACGCATGTACAAAAGTCAATAACAAAAAAAAAATCTCACATTGATGTTCTGTGGCCTTGTCATCCACGGAAGGGCTGCTTTCCCCAGTCTTGTCAGCCTGCTCAGCAAGAACCACCTCCCCCTCATACACTGGCTCTTGATTTTGATACACCATATTTGTGGTGCCAAGTACGTGCTCTTCACCTTGGTATATTGGTTCACATTCCTGAATGCTTGAAGGTAGAGGCTCAGATTTATCTAAAAAATCACTTTTCACATCCAGTTCTGTTGTAGCATGACCTGGAACAGCTCCACAAGTTGCAACTGACGAGTCACAAGCAGCCTCAGTATCATTAGACTGGCCATGAATTTGTACATCAAACTGTTCTCTGCAGGTTTCTTTATCACCTTCAACAAGAGTAGGAACAGCAGGTTGGTGGTCACTGGTAGCAAAGGATTCATGTGACGGACAAGAGGGAGTAGATTCTGAAGATTGAACGGGTATATCAAGGTCCCCTGGTAACATATTCTTTATTCCACTGTCCTCTGGTTCTTTAGATGTCAAAGTTTCTTGGGATTCTTCAGGCACAACTTCACTGCCATTAACAGCGTGATCGCCATTTGTGAGCATGGAGCCATCATCACTCACAGCGCGATTGCCATGTTCCTCTTTTTTTGCAGCCCCCACCACCTCAGGTGCTTCTGACTGAAAACTCTCACTTTGTGGTGTCTCCATGTTGGACGATGAATGACTATGTGAAGTGTCCAAAGAAACTTCTCCATCAACTGCATCCCCACTTTCAGCTTTGGATAGATTGAGGACCCTCATCAGTTCCTCTTCTTCCTCAAGGTCACCTCGCCTTTTATGTGGTTCAGTTGAGTTTGAGAGAGTAAGTTCATCAAATGATCTCCCACGAGAAACACTGGGAGACGGAATCTTTAAAGCTGCAGTTGTTGCGGCAGCAAAATCAACAGTTTCTTCCTCCACATGTTTATTTTCTTCTGTTGGTTTACCTGACTTGAATTCAGCAAGTCCGGAGGCAAGAGCATTGTAGGACTTCGATCCAATAGCAGTAGCAGTTTCAGTATCCTAAATAAAGACAATATGAATCAGCAATGGTAAGCAGGTGGCTTGCAAGTTGCAAAATGAACTGTTTTTTATCTATTATATTGGGAAAATTACTGGGTACTACCAAATTAGTAAGGACCGTCCATTCTATTTAATCAAATGGCTAAGGATAAAGGAGATGACCTATTACCGGCAATAGGTCATCCATAACTATTAAATGCATCTTAGTGATTTTCTATTTGAAAGCTTAGCGTAATAGAAAATAATGTATCTGTAACATGTACATATTAATTTTTTTTCCAAAGCGAGGAACGCCACCATTTCGATCAGAAATACAAGTTTACCGACCAGAATCAGATAACGAGAGGAACGCGGCATGGGCAGGCCCATACATAGAGTAACCTACAAACAGATCCAACGTGTATGTTCTTTTGTTCGCATCACCATTTGTCCGTGTCTACTGTTTGCAGTGAATAATTGCAGAGCTAACACAGAGAATGGATCCAACGTGTCATACAGGTGGGTTGCGAGAATGCAAGATAAATGTTGCAGGTGAGTGTTGAGGAACAAAACTTTTTTTGGGTCATGTGTAATATAAAATGTGGCAGAAGTGACAAGGGACAAGTCTAACTGGCAGTACTAGACAAAATTAAATTCAACCCGTGTCAAATTCGCAGATATTTTGTCAAGATAATGCGGTGGACCTTGCACGTTATTTTTTTCGAACAGAGGATAATCCCATTTCCAATCAAAAAACAGAAAGCTTGCCTGTTAAATTGATGGACACGCTTCGAATTGACGGTTTCCTAACTGATGGACACAACCAACCAGTTGCGAATTTTGGTGGTTTCCTAATACCCATATAAGGGGACAACTTCTCTATGTAGATAGAGTCGGTCAGTAATTAACTTTCCTTTTGAGTCTTTCCTAGTGCAACCACGTGAGGGCACCAGCTGCAACCGATTAATTGGAAACTACGTTTTTAATTGCACTAATCCTTTCAGAAAATGGATAATCTAGGTCTGCGCACGTGAGTATCTTAAAAGAGATCATTATGTAGACTACAATTTTAGGCAGACATAAATATCGAACCAGAAGTGAATCAACAACACAGAGGCAGGTAGTCAGAGACTAGGGTATGAATCCTAGACTAACGATCGCTTTGCATAATAAGATAGTAAACATACCAAGTTCTGGAAAAGCGTGTGTGCCTACGCGTGCACGTGCACACACACAAAGACCTACCAAGCCAATGGCATAACCCAATTATGGAAACAAAGGGGCTTTCTACTAGGACTAAAAGAATCAGTTGTATCAATTAAAATACAAAAAAAAACTATCACATAACTATGTCAGATGGTTTAGACGATGGATTAGAGTGATAAAGTTAGTGCAAAACTTAGGAACAAAATGACATGCACAACTCTAACTGACATCAGCAACATCACAAGATAACACAGGCCTATAGCATTTTTGCTAAGTGGAAAGATAGCACACCTGAGGGTCCACAATCCATCCATGGTATAGCGGGATATCCAGAAGATCAAATATAGCACGTTCTCGGGTGAACTCAAAGTCATCAATCCTGCAATGTACACACCCCAGTAACCATCAAAATAAACATATCATCACAGGCACACGTGACAAACAACTGGTCAACAAGCCAAAAACCCTTCCGCACTTCCTGAACATCACGTTCACATCAATGCCTGTTGCGAGGAGCGGGAGAAGATCAATGGCATCCGCGACGTTCTGCTCCCTGTTGCGAACATACTCCTCGTCCTTGTCCTATGAATCGCAACTCGAAAACATTAACACACCAAGAAATTCCAGAACCAGCAACCCTAACTACTAGATTCCAGCCCGCAAGTTGCTGCTGCTGCATCCCAACACAACACCATTCCCGCATTGATCGACCCCGAACACGAACAACCCGATCTCTCGAGAGTTAGAGCCGAACCTGTACGGCGATGTTGGGGTCGATGAGGCGCTCGGCCACGAGCGAGAGCAACCTCTGCTGCGACACCTCGCCCTCGTCAGGGTTCAGGCTGATCACATTCTTCAGCAGAAGCACGTTACCTGCACAAACGCGCACCGGTGGCATGAACATCGCGGGCAGCCACTAGACACGCGGCGAACTCGCGAGGGTTCGGAGTCGAACGGGAGGGTGGGGAGGGAGCTCACAGATGGCAAGGAGGGGGCAGGGCCCGTTGTCGTTCTGGTAGACGATGGGCGTGCGTCGCCCGAGGAAGTCGACGGCCCTCGTCCGGTGCATCACCTCGGGCGGCTCAGCGGGCTGGGGCAGGGGCAGGGGCTGGGGATCCGCCTCCGCCGCGCCCGGCGGGGCCACCGGCGACGGGAGCTGGGTCGAGGGGTCGGACGACATGGGGGCGGATCTCCCACGCGTTCGCCGCGACGCGGAAGGGAGGGAAGTCGCCGGAACCCTAACCCTAGGGCGACGCCTCGGGGGTCGACGCCGCGGGAAGAGGCGCGCGCGTGCGGTGTCGCCTAGTGGATTGGAGAAGGCGAGGACGGCGGAGATGGGGAGGGAGGGGAATAGAATAGGCAGTGGGTGGGGGTCGGCTGGGAGAAGGTGGGCGGAGGGAGGGTGTATTTAGCAAAAGAGTAACCGCCTGTGATTTTGCAGATTAATCCTTCGTTAGTGAGTTTTATTTGGATTTGGTGCCTTAGCTTTGAGATTAGGGGGTGTTTAAATCCAGGGCCTAAAGTTTATGGGTGTCACAACGGTTGTTACATAAGAGTAACACTCTTATGTATTTAAATACACATAAGAGTGTTCGGATAGTAATAAAAAATAAATTAATCATTGACTAATTAGGTTTAAAAATTTTATCTCGTAAATTAGTCTCAATATATGTATTTAGTTTCATAATTAGTCTATATTTAATATTATATGTATGTGTCCAAACATTCGATGTGATAGAGCTAAACTTTTGTTCGAGAAAAACAAACAGGGCCTTATTCGGGCTTGGGAGTTGGGAGGTTTAGCTGAGGCTTGGTTTCTGGGATTTTTGTGGTTAGGGGCTGCAGTTTCGATTATTAGCCGTGATGTGTAATATTGGAGGAGGTGGTGGTGCTCCTGTAGAGAGTTCATTGCTACTAACACAAGTCTACATCAACTAAATAAACTTAACTAATCCAAGTAGTTTTTCTTTTTCATGAGTACAAGTACTTTGTGTCTTTTATCGAATACGTTCATTTGTTTTTAAGGCAAAATGATACGAACCGATTATTCATATTTTTCTATTACTATAAAAACAACTTCTACAAAGGATTCCATGGCCAGTGGGTAGTGGCTTAGTGAAAGACCGTAAGATGCATAGATCAACCTAGTGGTGACACGCAAGCGTGGGAGTGATAGGAGTGTCTTAGTAAATGGGGCAAGTGAAGATAATCGAACTAGTAATAAAGAAGTAACGACAAACGGTGGTTCCGACAAGAGGAATGTCATAAAATACAGGAGGCGGACAAGATGATGACGTTTTTGTTCTCAATCACATGACTATAGTGTTTTCCAAGGTTGATTTGGCTACGGCATTCGTTATCCACAACGAGAACATAGCAAAAACATCCTTCGTTTCATCGTTAATGTGGTGCAATTAATCAAACCTAAGAGGTATAGAATGTTCATGTGACTCCTCAACCGTTGCACTGGGGAGCCTTTTGGCGCCTACAGGTAGGAAAATGAAGAGCAATACACTCGGGAGCCTTTTACGCTACGGTTTGCTAACCGAAACGAAGAAAATACCAACACGCAATGACAAGGTGGCACGAGAGTAAACCTTGCTTTTTTTATCAAAACCTTTGTTAGTTTCAGGTAAGTTCATGTAACTTGGTATAACAGCCCCAGCTATGACCTAAAACACAAAACACATGGGTACCATTTCGACAAAGAGCATGTGTCATCAAAAGGATTTAGCTGTCGCGCCCGGTGGCAAATGGAAGAAGATCTTTGACAAGGAGTCAATGTAGCTCGCAAGCGACCTTAGCTTGCGCATTAGAGTCTTCCAGTGGTGGAGCATGAAACTTAATTAGCAGAGTGGTGCCTAGCTAGGAGTTAAAAAAGTTATAAGTAGACACCAAAAGAAGAGAATTTTAGCACTTGAAACATTTTCAACATCGATCACCAATAAAAAAAAGAAACATCGATACACCTAACATTTCAAGATGTGTGTCAGATCACTGCTACCTTCTGTAGGCTAATATCTAGATATAAGTATATCTAGATGCATAGTAAACAATATATACTTAGAAGAAATAGAACAACTTATATAATTTTAGAAAGAGTAAAATACACCGGAGGTTCATTAACTTTCGGTGAAGTGTCATCTAGGTCCATCAACTTTGAAACTGCATTTTTTGGTTCATTAACTTTCGTTTTGTGTCATCTAGGTCCATCAGCTTTGACTCTTGCATTTTTGGTCCATAAACTTTTAAAATGGTTCACTGCAGGTTCACGCACGCATGCACGCACGTTGACTTTTTATGTCGGTGGAGCCATGCCTGCACTCGCCGCTGTCGCTTGTTTGTCGGGCATGCATGTGTGTTTTCCTGCTCGAATCATGACAGGGTTAGTGCATTTTGGCCCAGCTAACCGGCTAAGCGGCCCTGTGGTGTCGCGCCACCCTGCTGCTGCTCCTGTCGCTGGCTCTCCGTGGCGCGGCGTACCTGCAGGAGTGGAAGAACTTCATCATCCATGCGCAACTCCATCGCCTCAGCGCCACTGTCGTCGCAAGCAGGCGACGCTCGCAAGCCAACGCCCGCTGCAGTGCTACCATTGAAGGCGAGTTGCTGTGCTTGCCGGCCAACCCCCCCCTCCTCTGGCCTATAAAAGGCGACGCCGAGGTGCTGTCCTCCACCACCCAGCAGCACGCTTAGCTTACTCGCTCACCTGCTCCTGCTTCGCTTTGCCACGCGTATACCGTATACGGCCGTATGCACGAGCTGGCTTGACCGTCATCGCAGGACGAGGTGAGCAGCTCATGAGCATCCCCTCGCTCTTCCCTCCCTCCTTGTGGTCTTCTCCCTGTTTCCCTCCATCCAACCCGAGCTGCCCACGAGCTCCACGAGCTCAGCCATGGCGTCGTCCATGCATGAAGCAAGAAGAGCACTCGTGACCCTTGCTAGCTTCTCTCTCTCCCTTCCCATGCATGTGTGTATGACGTGTGGGTCCTAAGCAATAACTCCCGTCTGATCGCCGACTTGATCGCGGCCGGTGACCAGTCTGGGTGCAGGCGCTTGAGGAGCGCCGCGATGCTGCTCAGGTGCGGCGTCGACATGGCGAGCTCTGGCTGAGCACCTGAGCGCGGCTGAGCTGCAGCCGCTGCATGCTCTGTGGCCTGCTATTAGCTTGATGACGTCGTCATGACGTCGTGCGTATATCATATACTTTCTTTTCCTCTTGAAAATAAAACAAAAAAAATACATGAATACCTTTACTCATCCTCGTCACCACGGCCAAGAAGATGAAAGCAGCAAGCGGAGCACTTACTAGTGGAGAAGAAGCGGATGACGAGTGCCGAGCATGTGCACATCGCTACCTGGTGGCTCCGTGGCTGCGCCGGTGGCTCTGGGCTCTCCGGCACGCCGTGCTGGACGGGGACGAGGCGCTGGCGTGCTGCGGCTCTTCAGGTCTAGACAACAACACGTGGTGCAGCAGGAGGCAACAAGCAGACAGTAGCAGGCCGCCGGCACCGGAAAACCCACGGACAGGTGGTGGCGATGGTGACGCCGGCTGGCACCGCGCGGCGGTACACGGAGCCATAGCCGTAGCCGCAGCACCTCGCGCGAGCGCCCACATGAGCGGCTGCAACCCCGCGGTTGCCAGTGCGGTGTGGGCGGCGTTTGGGCAAGGCGCCGCGGCTTCTCGGCAGCACAACGCGCCTGCGTAGGTGGGCAGGCAGGCAATGTGCACGGCCTCGGCGACGGAGCAGGGTGGCTGCGCTGGCGCTGAGACCCGAGCTAGAGGCGGCCGTGATCCGTGTGACCAGCCACGGTGCGACGAGCGGTCCGTGGACTACGGGAGCGATCATGCCCACGCCACCGTACGCCGCCACGGTCTGGGCGGCCTCGATGCGTCCGCTCAGGCCCCTGCTCTCGCAGAGCACCACCTTGCCGGTCACCTCGGCGCCACGCAGCACGCTGCAGTCGCGGCTAGCGTCGAAGCCGTCCGCACCGGGGTACACCAGCAGGAGCGGGTCCGCGGCGGAGTTGTTCCTGGGCTGGAACAGGGACTCTCCGTGGAACTCCTCGGAGTTGCCGAGCTTCACATTGGTCCGTATCGTGCGGTCCATGGTGCCCGCGACGACGGTGAGCATCCACGGCGCGCCGTTGCCGACCGTGCCGGAGTCCGGCCCCACGTTGCCCGCGGCGCAGCTGACGAAGATGCCGCGCTCCATGGCCTTGAACGCGGCGATGGCGATGGAGTCGTAGTTGAACTGCATGCCTGAGTAGGCGCCGATGGAGAAGGACAGCACGTTGATGCCATCCTTGACGGCGACGTCCAGCCCGACGATGATGTCCATGATGGAGCAGCGGCTACATGTGGACGATGAAGTTCTTCCGCTCCTGTAGGTACGCCGCGCCGTGGAGAGCCAGCGACAGGAGCAGCAGCAGGGTGGCGCGACACCACAAGGTCGCTTAGCCGGTTAGCCGGGCCGAAATGCACTAACCCTGTCATGATTCGAGCAGAAAAACACACATGCATGCCCGGCAGACGAGCGACGGCGGCGAGTGCAGGCATGGCTCCACCGACGCAAAAAGCCGACGTGCGTGCATGCATGCGTGGACCTGCAGTGAACCATTTTAAAAGTTCATAGACAAAAAATGCAAGAGTCAAAGCTGATGGACCTAGATGACACAAAACGAAAGTTAATGGACCCAAAAATGCAGTTTCAAAGTTGATGGACCTAAATAACACTTCACCGAAAGTTAATAAACCTCCGGTGTATTTTACTCTTTTAGAAAAGAGGGAGTCACTATTTGTTTGTGTGACAATGATTAGACCATACATAGATACACTGAGCGTTTGTTTTGTAGAGAGCGAGAGGGTGGGTGTGGGCACTACCCGTGTTGACTTCTGAACATAGCTCCCCAATGGAAGACCCCGAGTGTTTATTTGGGCTGTTTTGGCTTATAAACTATGACTGAAAATACTGTTGATTGATTCGGTGTGAGAGAAAAATACTATTTATTGACTGATAAGTCGTGATTTATAAAACAAATACGACTAAGCGAACAAGTTGAATAAACCCCAGGTGACAACGAACACACGAGCTAGTGAAAGATGCAAACGGCAGCAGGGCACGTATAGCGACTAGACCGTCTAGAAAAGGAGATGAGACACGACTGTGATGACTTGCCGTCTGGGTGGACTTCTCCACATCGATCGGCCGGACGGTTGGGCACGCACGTCACGTCGTCGTTTCCTTGTTTGGATGCACGCATCCCTCGCTGGCCCGAGTCGAGTCTTTCTTAACGCTGAAGGAAGGAAGGAAGAGGACGCGCTTTCCATCGGGGCGGCCAGCTTGCCGCAGTCGTCGTCAAGTGCAACGGACTCGCTCCTCGGACGTGTCTAGCCAGTAGAGACGACGGATACGGACGGATATTATTGCTTTCGTTTTTATATTTCTATCTAGATTCGAATTAATACAGATAGTGTCCACCATGCTGAATAGGATATGATTGATATCAACATCATAAATATACGATTTGAATATTCAAATACAGATACGGTATCAGATATTAAATATCCAAACTCGAATACAGATATATCTCAACCTGTCTAAACGGCGAATACGATCGGAAAATATGTTTCATCCCTACTGGCCAGGCACGCCACCCAACCCGTACGTTTCCTCTTGGAGCATCCATAGCTAGTAAGAGAAAATACCAAATCCTTCAGAGGCGACCAAGTAAAAATGCATGGAGCAGTCGCTATCGATCCGGCCGGCCGTTGCAACGGTAAAGATCGAGCGCGCGGTGGTTGATCGTGGACTGGATTGGAGCGCGCGGCGGCAGCTGATGACCGTGACCCCGCTTGCACGCGCCATGTCGATTATCTGCTCTGCTGGCGCGAGGATTATGCTTGCTGATTGCTGCATTGCGCGCGCACCTAACCACGTGACCCACCGACAGAACGGTGCCTGTCTGTCCGAAGCAGGAAGGCGCTTTGGAATGAATGGTCCATGCCGAACACGATCGGCTCCTCCTTTCATTACAGGGTTTCCTTTTTCTCTCAAAGACCCGATCTTATCAGCCGGAAACGTGGGGCATGGCCATCGAAAATATTCATGTTCCCGATTTGAAAACAGTTACATTTTCACATTATAAAGTATCACCTGAGTTTCCGTTTCCATTCCCGTTCCCTTCTAAGAACATGACTACTAAGGCACGGATACTCCATCTATCCCAAAAAATAGAAAGAGTATGATTCTTGTTTTTAGTTCGATCATACAGGTGAAAAAGAATACTAATAGTTATGTCATCAAATGAATATTACTACTAAATTAATAACAGAGTATATTTTTATAGTACCGCTAAAACGTTTGAAATCACGGAAAGAAAAGCGAAAAAAAAAGATAAAATGATTTGTGCAATGCGACCGTTGTTAATGCACGGCAAAATGCAAGTGTTACGCATGGGCCTTCGAAGAACTGCCAGACCATGGGCCGGCCCAGTCTACGCACTTTCTCTCTTCTCATTGGACGGGCCGTCAGGTAGGAAGCCCAACCCAAAAGCGCCCAGCCCAGTTTTTCTAACGTGTCGCGGATACGTCGCCTGCGTGCGCACTCGGCACTGCTATCGTCGTCGTCCTGACTCCTGACGTCCTCGCTCGCCCCCGCCCGCAACTTCTCTGCAATTTGCGGCCACCCTCCCCTCGCCCCGGGGCCCCGATTCCCAAGCCCGAACCGACACCGCCGTCGCCTGCGAGGCCGTGCGCACGTGCCTCCTCTCCGGTGCGAGCCTCGCGGTCCAAATGGGTCTCGTCGAGGAGGGGGAGGCGGCGAGGCGCCCGTCGCCCGGCCGAGGTAAACGCGCTGTCCCACCGCGCTCTGCTCGCTACACGCTACTGCGGTATCGCTAGAGGTTGTTTTGGTGGACAGGATAGGCTTCTTCTTCCCTTTTTCTCCCCGATGTGGGTGTTGTATTGTTTCGCGCCGTGCCGCGAAGAATATATATATTGATCATCAGTGTGTCTCATCTGAATTATTGTTCAAACGTGTTCCGCTGCAGATATTACGTTTTGTTTTCCCGGTGTCTGAATAGGGAGGATCATATATGCAGCATCGATGCATTCCTCGTTGCGAAGGACCGGAAGATCGGTCGTCTCTCGTCTCTCTGTAACCAATTAACGAATGCTGCTCTGAAATCCTGTTGGCTGCTCCAATTTTGCTGTAAATCTAGCGTCAGTAGCTGTTAGCTTGCACATCCTCGTATACATACAGTGAAGATAGGGTTGCCATGCCAGGCATGTAGCCTTGAAGCTTTCCCGGCTTCTCGAATTAGTACTGCATATACACAGAATGTCTGCTTTTTTAGCTTTCACTTGCTGATCATATAGGGAGAAGTAGGACGAGCAGACACAAAATAATTCTTCTTTTGAGTTTTGATCTATTCACAAAGAAAATCACTGTCCATAATATGTTATTCTTCTACCATAAAGAGAGTTTGATTTGATATGATATCCGTTGGAAGAGTGGGTGGGTATGCTTTAACAGTTTGTGACTTGAGATGTTCATTTTCGGTTTCGTGCAGGTCATGAACCTGTAAAATATCCATTCCTTGCCAGGAGTAATGATCACTGGCAAAGTGGCAAATGAAACATGTGCTTCGAGGTCTTGAGGATATAATCAGGTAACATGTGCTTCGAGGACTATTAAAGGATTTGTCCCATTTAGTTGATGCAACTAGTAATTGACATACTATTTTGATAATTTGAGCTTTGTATGCATGGATTGCTTAATAGTCCTATGACACATGTGCAGAATACAACACCTTCTTCCTTTTGTTTTCTTTTCTAGCTTGACTTCACAATTTGACGGCCTAGCGGTCTCAAGAAAAAGAAAAACGAGCTAGATAACTGTCTGGCACTATTCCCTTGTTATTGTTCTTAGTTAATAATCATTTAATCTTAATTATATCCTCAGAATTTTGTCTAAATTGTTCACTTAGGTGTGGATACAAACATATTGTAGTCTACAAATCAGTTGCCGAAAGTGAGAATTTGATTGGAGAATATGCATCATGCATGCCATGAAATTGAGCTTCAGGCATCAATGATAACTGATAAATGGCTGTAGTTTGATAGAGAAAAGTCATGTTTTCATCATGGGCCCGAAAGAAGATTGTTTCTCTTAACCCAAAACAATATGGACTCCATCATAAGGACTGTCACATCTCAGAAACTGCCAAAAAAGCTAAAGCGCCATTACTGGTCTTTAGTCACAAAGTCACAACCGTGATGTATCGTATACTGCACATAGTGTGGCTTCCCTGAAAGATGTATGTTTACTAGGAGTTAATGACATCAATCCCTTGGATGCGAACCTGAGAGGTTAGGAACAGACTCCTAGATGAAGCAAAACAGAGATCTTGTTGCTTGAACCTGTTCGTGTTTTTGCCATTTGAACCTGAGTGTCACATCATTGTTTCGGCATTGCTCTATTATAAGATTAATAACTACTGTTTGATGATCCTTTTTTTCTCTCTCTCCAGAACCACTGTTTAGGACTGTCAGGACCAATATTTAAACCTGGTACCAGAGAGCTATAGAATCCTGTTATATGTTATATGTTGTGTATTGCCAGTGTAATTACTAACATTAATTTCTCTGATCGCTTACATATTGGCACCGTTCGGCTTACCCCATATTCGGCTTGTTCGACTTCTTTTTCCAGCCGGAAAAGTGTTTTTCTCTCATAACAATTCAGTCATAATAGTGTTTTCAGCCAGTTTCAGCCAAAATTCTGCCAGTCTCGGTAGTAATTCCATCAGGCATGCTACATGAGTAAGACAGGGAAATTCTTGAAATGGTAATGCCAGTCTTGGTAGTAATTCCATCAGGCATGCTACATGGACACTCACATTGTATCCCATTAGAAACACGTGTTAAAACATCACTTATTGATGGTGTCATCATCCTTGTTAGGAACATGTTGCAGCGTCTATATTCCACTACAGATGCTTCTTTCAGTTTTGCACTTATTGCGATAGGATCCGATATACGCAGGCTTGCTCGACGTTGTTGTTCTATTGGTGCCTCTCTCTAATACATCAGTTTGTAAACCATCACTGGTACCAAAACTTAGTTGCCCATTACCTTCTGGCTTCTGAAATGACCTCCCACTTCGCCGTACTCTCGCCAAATGGTAACAGCTTAGTTGCAGCTCTGTAGTCGACAGAGTAGCTTTACAATACCAAAACAGTGAGTAGCCCTTGTTGGTTGTTTCCACAGGAAACAACAAACGGTAGGTGAGCTGGCTCACCAGGTTGCTCCCTTACTTCCAGATCGATACAGCCATGGATCCATTCCCATGCTCTGTTTTTCATTTCCTCTGACAACACACCTCTCTTCTCTATCTGTGTGCAAATTTTATCACTGGATGCCACTTCATTCTCTGCAGATGAAAAGGACTCTCCGGAGGAGCACCACCGCAAATAATTGAGAACGGAGAGCAGCAGGCTGTGACTGTATGGTTCAAAGTCCAGACCACGGGCTGGGCGCGGACAGCGGAGCGAGCAAGGACGGACAGGCACGCACGAAGCCACGAACGCACGCACGGGCGGCTGGGGCCGCGGGGGCTACAGGTACAGGGCGCCCCCCTCGCCATGTGCACGTGTGCATGAACTTGTTCCCCCGGCGTTCCATCACGCATTCATGCGCGCCGCGGCTGTTGCCGATTGACTCGGCGCTTGCTCGCCCGTGGCGTCGGAGGGGACATGGGGGTGGCCCGAGCTGGCGGGGCGCGGCCCGCCGGAGACACGGCACATGCCCTGCCTCTGCCCGCACGGCGTGCGCAGTTCGCGTCGCCGCACTGCTCATCAGGAGACGCGCGCACTGCTGCTTGCTCCCGCGCTGCGAGGGGCCAGGGCTCAGGGCTGGGCGTGCGTCCTCCCAAGCCTCTCCAAATCCCAACTACAGTCACGCGGTACTCGCCCAAGCTTCTCTGCCGACCCAGTGTTGCATTGGAGGAGCTGGAGCTGTGCGCGCCTGGTGTCCAGTTGGGATGCAGGGCAGGTCAATTTGTGGTGCAGGCCGGGCAGGAGTTCTTGAGATCGGTTGCTTGCGCCAACACTGGTGTATATCCCATATAATAATAATCTGGTCAAGATTGTTTTTCCTTTGAAAAATTATCTGGTCAAGATTGTCTCGCAACAGGAGATTTCAGATTTGCATGGTCAGGTTCAGGTACAGTTCTTGGAGGACTCCTCCAGCTGTATGCATACAGTATGCCTGTGAGTTGTGCTGCTGCAGCTACATGCCGCCTGATACTACCTCTGACAGACAGGGCATGAACACCAGCATCTTCGCGTACTATACATACCTGAGGAGTGAGGAAAAGCTTATGATTGGCTCACCTGACCGTATTACGCGCCAGTGCACTCGAGAAGCTAGCAGGCAAACATGGAACAAAGCAAGGGGGGTGACAACATGATGGCAGTTAAGGTACGCGATGCCTTTTTCCTCTTGAGCAGCAGGGAGGCACGCGGTGCAATTAGGGCATATTCTGTTGTAAGCACTACGCTAAACATCACATGATCCCTTTTTAGCCCAGCACAGCAGGTGTTTGTGTGTCTCATCTAGCTAGTGTGGTGGGTACTAGGAGGGGGCTTAAGATACTGCCTAGTGATCTTGAGACATGTGCTGCTGCTAATGCTTCATTAAAGGGTGAATGGATCGCAGTAGGCTGCTGCCGCTGCCGCTGCCAACACATCCTTAATTGTTTTTAGGTTTTGACGTTTTGTTTGGCTTTGTGGGACGTTGTTGTTGCTCTAGTAGTAGGAGTAGAGTAGTGTAGTAGTAGTAGGGGGGCGGATGATGATGCACTGCGAGCCTGATGCAACCTACGGCCACTAAATTTTTTATACGCTTTTGGCGCTAGCATATCTTTCAGTGATCACAAGAAGCTACGGTGCCTACCCCTGTTCATCTGCTGGCCCATTGGAGGCAGGCTTGCTACAAATGGAATCGATGGGGCCAATGCACAACTGGATAAAAATGATTTTTTTTGTTTTACTTTTCCCTCTTGCTTGGAAAATACAGTGTATATACTCCACTAGTTTGTAGTGTATATGATGCAATGCGACGATCTGTTATATACTCAATTCAGTTTATTTTTTCGGAAAGCTCGACAAGTCTCTGTCCATGTCATTTATGCCCTCTTTGATACTCTTTGATAAGGCTTTGTTTGGGGCTTCTCCACCGGTTTAAAAGCTCGACAAGTCTCTGTCCATGTCATTTATTATGCCCTCTTTGATACTCTTTGATAAGGCTTTGTTTGGGGCTTCTCCACCGGTTTAAAAAAGTCCCTCAAAACGAGCACACACGAGGATTTCTTCTGAAGCCAAGGCCAAGCAAAAAATGGTGAAGATGAAGCCATTTCGGCCATGAGCCGAAACCACCAAACCGTGTCTTTCCCTGGCTTTTCCGATCCATTTTTGAGAAACCCAAACCCTGAGCTAAAGAAGACCTTATTAAAAGATGCTATACCAAATTAAAAGCCTTGGACTCAAGAGTCCCTACCAAAAGGTAAAATAAAGGCAACAACAACATCGAGAAATCGGTAAAACACCTCAAGGTTCTCGTTCTATGTTTTCTTTTTCTTAAAAAACCAGGGTTGCTCCACACTAGAACAGTCTGTCATACACACACCTAGCTGAGATTAATTTGCACATGTGAATACTCCCTCTGCTTTTATTTACATGTCATATTAGCTTTGTCCTAAGTCAAACATTTATATCTTTGACCATCGATTTAAAAAAAAATAAATAAATTTGTGACATAAGATTTGTGTTTTAAGATTTATTGTAAGAAATACTTTCGTGAAACTATAAGTTTTTTTAAAATAAAAGGTCAAAGATAGCAATGTTTGACTTAGGACAAAGCTAATGTGATGTAAAAAGGAAGGGAGGGAGTGCTACGCCAAGCTTACATGGAAGAATAACAATATTTATGACACCAAGTAAATGTCGTTACATTCATATCATGAAATATTTTTTCATAGTAAATCTATTTTATGTCATAATTGCTAACAATCTTCTTTACAAACTCGGTCAAATAAAAGATACTCTAACTTGTGACAAAGCCAAGACGTCACTCTTTACTGACAGAGGTAGCACAACATAAGTTGGCTGGTCCGGATTTTGTCTACATTTCTTTCAACACATTACAAGTACTATACAATAATTTGTAACTCAACTCAACTTGATGCACGATGGATCCATAGCTAGCATTTGTTCTTATTATATGTACTACATGCGTAGTATGTTGTGTAGTCATATGGAAAGAATAAAGGAAATTGATCGAAAAAAGGGGCGCAAGGAAATGAAAGTAGCTAGACGAGGAGGAGGAAGGAGGGCGCTACTAGCTACTAGTAGGCAGCTAGGGAGCGAGGTGATCAGTGCATGTGTGAGTTGAGAGGTGAAGGGACGGAGGGGGTAGAGAGAGAGAGAGAGAGAGGTGATCGGAGAGGAGGCCGGCGGGCGTGGGGGTGGTGAGGCATGCAGGCATGCAGGCATGTGACGCTTGGCCCAGCGGCCATCAAGTCGGCCTTCTATTGCGCTTTCTTGTCAAGCCGCTGCGACAAGGCATCCCGGCCTATTGCATCTATTTGCTCGTGGAAACGACGGCCGGCCGGGGGCGTCGCCTTGGCTTGGGCTTGGCTACCTGCCGCCGCCGCCGCCGCGCGCTGCATGCATGCCTGCTCGGCGGCCTCGGCTCCGTCCGTGTCCGCCTCTCTCTCCCTCTCGACGAGCTTGTTCGGCTGGACTGAAAAAAATCACTGTTTATACCAGAAAACACTGTTTATAATGGTTTGTTACGAGAGAAAAACACTGTCCCAACTAAAAAAATAAGCCAAATAAACCGGCTTCTTACTCAGCCGAACAAGATTGTTACCTGCTGGCCTCTGGCCTCTGGAGAAAAAAAAATGCTACTGTTATGGTATAGTGCCACCAGTACGAGGCCACCACGCATAGCATTGGACACCCCAGCGGAGAGCTGGCGTTGTTGGAACAAAAGGCACAGCAATGCAAGGCACCATGCATGGTGGTGGTCCTTTTTATGTTATAGTTTCCTTATTTATATATAATATAGTTTCCTTCTCCCCTCTCCTCTCTCTTTCTTATTGATCGTCTTTTTCTTTTGTTGCTAGCAAATTAAATATCCTCCTGCAGGGGATACATATATGAGTCAATTATTTGCACTACGCCCTGCATGCAAATATGTACTACACCTTCCGTCGAAAAAGAATGCCAATCTCGTTTTTTCGAGAAGTCGATGAATCTCAAGTTTGACCTAATATATACTAAAAGTTAATATTGATAATATGTAACAAGTACTATTAGATGGATTGTGAAATATATTTTCATAATAAACTTATTCGGAGATACAAATGCTAGTAATTAAATTTTTTTTATAAATCTGAATCTACAATGACTCATGCATGAATGTATTCTGGGCGAGTTTGTTGACATTTTCAAGGTTAACTTTGTACTTATCCTACTAGAACAATTAGAAATTTATAAAATAAATAAATAAAAGGAAAACCATACACCAATACTAGCTTGTACTAGCAATGAAATAATTCTGATAAATTAATTCAACATGTTGGTTACATTAGCCGGCCTGGAATCAAACTTTGGTGTTATTAGCGTGGGAAACACTAAAACGTACAGTGCCCTAACAAGTACTAGAGAACTATTTGTAGGCAACTAAGGGCCTGTTCGGCAGGACTGAAAAATACTGTTCCGGCTGATTGTTGTGAGAGAAAAATACTGTTCTGGCAGGACGTGAACAGTGATTTCGTGAGAGACAAAACAAGCCAGCCGGCTGGTAACCAGCCAGCCGAACGGCCTCTAAGCTTCCAATTAGGACCTTCCTGTGTTCAAGCGACTGTTGAAGAAGAAGCTAGCTAGAGCACAAGATCGAGGTGGGGGCCATCAGTAGACTTGGGAGTTTGTCTAGTTCCCTGCATGCCTTGAGTGGAGAATTAAGCAGCTGGCTAGTCTATAATTGCGTGCATTAATGGAGGTTTGCCATTTTGTTTCCTTTGGCCCTTGTTTAGTTCGCAAAAAGTTTTCCCAAAAAGTGCTACAGTATCCATCACATCGAATCTTACGATACGTGCATGGAGCATTAAATGTAGACGAAAAAAAACTAATTGCACAGTTTGGTTGGAAATTGCGAGACGAACGTTTTGAGCCTAATTAATCCATGATTGAACACTAATTGACAAATAAAAACGAAAGTGCTACAGTAGCCAAATTTCCAACTTTGCACCAACTAAGCACGGGCTTGATTTGATTTGAGGTCACAGTAATTTTGTGTGTGTTTTAGTTATATTCTCTTTTACAGACGGATCCATACATAAAGATTCACTGGCCCTGGCCTGGCACAAGTGTTTCTGTTGTCAGCTTCATTCACACGTCAGGTGATATGCTTGTCAGGTGGTCGTAATTCGAATCATCATCATGTCGTGGCCGCACCCTTTACATGAGCACAGAGACTGGCAGGAAGAGCAGCTTTTCTAGAAGTAGAGTTAGTTTTGCAGTTAATCAGCAGCTCTATAGAAATTTACAACTCAAGTCAATGGCAGCTTTGAAAGTCTTACTCCGACCCATCCTTTTAAATTCATAAATTGTAAGTCGTTTTGGGTTTCCTATATCTACATTTTTTCATATTATACACCTAAATATATCATTATGACTAAATACATGTAGTAAAAATTATGTATCTAAAAAGTTCAAAATAACTTAAAATTTGAAACCAATAAAATTATTTAGTACTCAATCACGATCATGCAGTAGTATGCATGGTCAAGAGCAAGAAGAGATGCTGTCGATTTTTGGGACCTGCAGCTGCAGCGGCAGCATCCGATCCAATCCAGAGGATGACAGTCGTCAGGTCGACCGCGCGCCCGGCCTGAGTGTGTCATTCAAAATCCTCATGGCACGCCTCTCAAGGCATGCAGTGCAGCGCACCTCGGGTCCGGTCGGCATCCATGATCCATCCCTCCCAGCTCTCTGCCGTCTGCACTTGTGCAGTGCAGCAGCAGGTTGCTCCGTCTCTCGTTCGACGTCGAGCGACGACCCCAAACTCCAAAGGGAATGAGTTAGTTAAGCATAGGGATTTGGGCATATTATGGCCTGCCACACACACACACACACTCCCCTCTTCTTTTCTCGCCTCTCTCTCTCCTCTTCTTTTCTCTGTGTCTCTCTCCTCCCTTTACATTGGGTGCGTGTACATATATATATATATATACTCCTACGACACATACAACAACGCAAGCACATTCATGTGGACGGACGACGCGGTGTTGGTGTGGGTGTCGTGGATGGATGGGGACAGAAAGGGACCGAAATGAGTGAAAGGGAGTAAAAGAAGAGTCAACTCGTGTATTGCACGGGGCTCGAGAGAAGAGGCAACAAAGCCCGGCAAGTACTCAATTATTGGGACCTCACCTGCATCACTGTCAATGTCAAATTTTTAGGGGCCGCCCCGGCCCTTTTAATCCCTTCCCTTCTCTACGTACTTACCCAACGACGGCAAACAAACACTAATATACTATAAACCAAATAAAATACACAATTCCATCTCGATTCAGTGTTGTTGTTACTTCCTTCAGATCAGACTACATGCATGGATCTTCTATGTTCAAATTTCAATTAAACTGAGTAACTGACAAACTCTTTTGTGTGCATTGGAGGAGCTGCTTTATTTCATTCATATTATCGCGCAATTAATCTCAGCAACATGTATTGTACTGAAGAGCTGTTTCTTTTTCTTTTAGGGCAAAATATACTGAATTTAGTCGTGCTAGCTATGGGCCGGGGCGCGGCAGGGCCTTTGTATTTTTTCCCTGCTCATTGCTCAATCACAATCAGTCTACACACACACAAAAAAAGTACATAAAAATGAAAGAAAACTACTATAGCATACTTGAATATATATCAATGTTTGAATTGATGGATCGAGAATATTATACTAGTATTTTTTTTTTCGAAGAACAGGGAATTAGATCACTGCAGGTTATTCCTCGCTGTCTTAGCTGCATGCCCTGGTAAAAGTCCCAGGAATATATCTGGTATCACACTTAATAACTTACCTATTCAGATAAGCAGGAGGAAAAGGCATTTCATTTACAATAATAACCATCACATGAAGTGAGGACACATATTCTCCTCTCCTTTTCCCTTGGCTGGATGACCCACATTGCCTGTTTGCTGCATGTAGAGCAGACTGTTTATATGTGCACTAAAGGAAAGTTAGGCAAGCTTCTTGTCACAATAAGGGGGCCTTTAATTGGCGTACTCTGTGGAAAACTGAATTATGCTTTGACCCATTATAAAAGAGAATATAAATGTAAGGCATTCCAGATGCAGGTACACTTTATCCATCAAATGCAATGGCTTAGAAAATCTCTCTCGTAAAGATATTGAGTAAGTGAACAAGTCAAAAGGTATATATGTTTATGAATTTTGAATGAACACACTTTTTATTATGTAACACAAAAAAAATCTTATGCTCAAAATTGAATGGTCAATGAAAGGGTTCGTTGTATATACAGTGCTTCAAAACATCATGGTTCTCTCATGGACAAATAGTATCATTCTGCTGGGGCCATGGTTCTTGCATGTGCACATTTTATTAGTAGTGCACACACACACACAAAAATACAGTTTATATAAAAAACTAAACCATGGTTATTAGCTATATGTGTTATGAGTAATTAATTATGAAAGTTGTTTTTCTTTGTGCATTGCGCGGTCATTGCTCTTTGTCACAAATTTAAGCAATCACAATTACATTATCATTAAACATTTTCCAACTAACATGTTAGTAAAATACCTTCTTATTTCTGATCATAGTTCGTTTTTTATGGCATCTTTAGTACATATGAATACTGTACCTTTTTTATTTGGGTGGTTATATATATTACACTGTCAAACAATGACCAAAGAGGGTTATATATTTTCTATATATTGCTTCTATATATATTTTCTATATATTGCTTCTATATATTCGCTGGTTGGTTTCTGGGCTGGTTTGGGCTGGCGGGTGCTGGTTTATTGTGAGAGAAAAACACTGTTGGCTGGCTGGTTTGGGCTGGCTGAAACCAACCAG
Source organism: Miscanthus floridulus (assembly GCF_019320115.1). Taxonomy (NCBI): domain Eukaryota; kingdom Viridiplantae; phylum Streptophyta; class Magnoliopsida; order Poales; family Poaceae; genus Miscanthus; species Miscanthus floridulus. The sequence goes on from NC_089598.1 coordinate 105,653,152, forward strand.
CGAACAGGCTAATGATCTTATTAGTACTTGGAAGCCATTCTTAATATATCATATCAGGTGTACTTTGAAAAGTACATTCGACCTCAAAATGCTTGCTACATTGAAATTTTTATGAACTTTTTTAATTATGTGAAAAAAATCCCCACCAAATAATTTCATATCAAGTTGGACCCACATGTACTGATGTACCTGCAGCGCAATGATATGTCTCGTTTCCTTTTGAGTCCGGCTAGCTGATGAGAAGAGAGATGAATGTGGTGATGATTAATTCACTCAATGGCAGGAAGAGAATATATGCATCGATATTCTATTCTCGCCTGGTTCAGACAAACCGCTGCAGTGTTGTACAGGAGAGAAATTAAAATGGGACCTGGAGAGAATGGAAGCTGGCTGTTGTTTTATTTAATTTAGTCCTTCAATTTACCGGGCAATAATCGACCAATTTCATCTGAATTTTTTGAGTTAAAGGTGGGTTTATTAACTTAACTTACAGCTGAGATCTCCAAACTCCACTACGCCAGATTTGGACATCACTGCCAGATTTGTGAGAACCGGTAGTGATGTTCCTTCACTACCGGTTATGAGCTCGAAAATGAGAAAATGATTGGGGCTGGGTTAAAACCGACAGTGAAGCATCACATCACTGCCGATTTGTGGCTTGAACCGGCAGTGTTTTGACGGCCACTCATCACTGCCGGTTTAAGCCACAAACCGACAGTGATTGGGCTTTATCACTGTCGGTTCTAGCCAAGAACCGATGGTGATAAGCCTACAGCACAAAAAGGTTGTAGCCGTCCTCTTCTTCCTCCTCTCTTCCATCCCGAGAACAGAGGCGCGTGTTTTGGCCCTTCCCTCCATTGTTGCGGCTGCTCTTCACCATGAAGCTAGCGCTTGGATTTTGAAGAATGGCTTGATCTTTTTGCTTTAAGGTTAGTAACAAACATCCACTCTTTTGATTTAGTTGCTTAATTAGCTTCGTTTTGATGGCTACATTGTTTGATTCTCATTCTAGTTCTTTCTCCATTCTACAGAGCACTTTTCCAATTGGACATTTGTGCAAGGCTAAAAAATGTGGTGAATCTATCATCCAAACGGTTGGTGTCTATGAACACATTTAAATTTGTGGCTAATTATTCCATGGTGGTCAAGATCATCATTGTTAGTATGTGATGCTATAATTAGTTCTTAGAAGTAGAGTAGAATAGTTGTTCTTCAATATTGTGCAATAATTGTTTTTTACTACGATTTTCAATTTACAGGGCCGGGGCTACCAATTTCAATTTTCCAATAATTAGTGTACAATAATGTTTTCCAAAAATGGTACTTTCGAGCTACAATTGTTGTTCATGAAGCTCAATTTCTTATTAATTCTTTGTAATTACTGTCTCAGTATTTTTTTGTGCAGAGATGGATCGAGAGTGGATGCATCTGTCCCGAACGGACAAGCGGTACATGCATGGCGTCAGTTTATCACCGATGCCAAAGCCCATGCTGAGAATGGGAACCCTGTCTTCTGCCCATGCAAAGATTGCAAGAATCAAAGGAACTTTCATCAAATTGAGTCTATACGATCGCACTTGATTACCAGGGGATTCATGCCAAACTATACGATATGGACTATGCATGGTGAGATTGGTGTGAATGTTCTGTAGGAAAACGATGATGATGTGGACATGCCTGACGTAGCCATCCACGATGGTGACGAGGAACTCGGTGTCAACACGGAACCTATGCCCACAGTTTATAATGTGTTTAGGAATACGCTAGCTGACGACACCGAGGATAGCGATGGTATTTCTTAGCTGCTACGTAATGTAGAGGCTAGATGTCTTAGTGAAAGACAGCTGAGAAAGCTAGAGAAAATGAGACAAGATGGCAAAACACCATTGTATAGGGATTATCCAATGAGCAAACTGGAAGCCGATATCATGCTGTTAGAGTTCAAATCGATAAACGGATTGAACGATAAAGGCTTCGATCGATTGTTAGGTATAATAAGGAAAATGCTCCCAGAAAAAAATGAGTTGCCAGAAAATACATACTTGGCCAAGCAAATGATCTACCCCATCGGCCTCGAGGTTGATAAATCCACGCGTGTTCCAATGATTGCATATTATACCGTGGAGAAAAATACAAAGGCTTGGACAAGTGCCCCAAGTGTGGAGCTCTACGGTACAAGGAAGGGCCGTCAGATGAGGGTACCAAGACCAGAGGAGGCCCTGTAAAGGTCGTTTGGTATTTCCCTGTAGCTCCCCGGGTGCATAGGCTATTTGCATATGCAAAGTCAGCCAAGCTGTTGCGCTAGCATGGCGAAGAGCGTAAGAAAGATACAATGATGAGGCACCCCATCGATGGGCATGACTGGAGGACTATCAATACTATGTTCTATAAGGACATCGGTGGAGAGGTAAGGCACCTTTGGTTTGCTTTGAGCACAGATGAGATGAATCCTTTCAACCAGGTTAGAAGCAATCATAGCACCTGGCCAGTGACGCTCTGTATATACAACCTTCCACCTTGGGTCTGTATGAAGTGGTCGTACATCCAGATGCCACTACTGATCCAAGGGCCAAGACAACCTAGGAATGACATCGATGTGTTTCTGGAACCAGTGATCGATGAACTAGTGGAGATGTTTGAAAAGGGTGTGCCGGATGTTTGGGACGAGTACAAAAAGGAACATGTCACGATCAAGTGAGTACTTATCGCTACAATCACTGACCTGCCAGGTCGAGATTCGTTGTTCGAAGAGAAGACAAAATGCTATACTGCATGTGTGCCAAATAACTCAAAGATAGTTTATATGGGACACCGTATGTTTCTACCTAAGGATCACCCTTACCGTAGGAACAGAAAAGATTTTAACGGTACTATTGAGAAACGCTTAGCTCCAAAATATCGAGACGGGCCTGCGATACTTCGAGAACTCAACAAACAGGAGGTTGTCCTTAGGAAGGGGGACAATGCAGTAGCAGCGCCTGATGGGAACGTTTGGAAGAAAAAATCGGTTTTCTAGAAACTACCTTACTGGCCACTTCTGAGTGTACGCCACTGTCTTGATCCCATGCACATCACTAAAAACGTGTGCGCTAACACTCTTAACACCTTGATGGACACCGGGAGGACATTGAAGGATTCACTAGCCACACGCCTGGACATGCAACACTTAGGAATCAGAAAGGAGCTGCATTCCATGGAGCTAGAGAATGGTCAGTTCGAACTTCCAGTTGCATCATGGACATTGAAGAAGGAAGAAAAGCGTGCGCTTATTTCTTTCTTCAATGAACTCAGTCCCAATGGGCTACTGTGCGAACCCGAAGAGGCTAGTGAACATGAGAGAACTCAAGTTCAACTATGGCCCTATGAAGAGCCATGACTATCATGTCATTATGACTCAGCTGCTCCCAGTTGCCCTACGTGGTATCCTCCCCCCAAAGGTCTGCGCCCCAATCATAAAGCTTTGCTCGTTCTTCAACGCGATCTCAAAAAAGATCATTGATGTGTCCACGCTAAAGCAGCTGTGGCGGGACATAGCCGAAACTCTCATTAAGCTTGAGATGCATTTCCCACCGACTTACTTTGATATCTCATTGTATCTGCTTATTCATCTTGTGTGTTTAATTATTGTCATGCATGTAATTCGTGTAATATTTGTTGGGCAACTAGAAATATACATTCTGGTGTCGTATTGGTCTCAAAATTATTCTCAGGCTTGCACGTGCCACGTGTGAAGGAAACACCAAGTTTGGGATTTTTTGAAGATGGTTTGCTACTTTATGAGGTTTAATTGAATTTCCGCGCGACGACACCGTTTAATTATAGGTTGAACTGAGTCTACCCACAAAAAGGTCCGGAATGGTGCCAAACTTTTACACATGCTCTAATGTTCTCTAGGGATAAGAATTTTATGGAGGTGGATGAAAAAATCTATTGGGTCTAAGATGAAATTCACCCTCATTTGTCTCATTTGACATAGAGAAAATATAATAAATAAAAAAAGATCAGAAAAACCTTAGATCTTGTGTGGGGTCTTAATTTAGGTGTACATGCTTGTCAAAAAAAATTCAAGCCATTTCGACATAGGCGGAGTATACATGCTTCACAGAGGTACACGTGCCTTTTCATCGAACCATGACTATACACATAGGTTATCAAGGTTTCTGTGGTTCATAGGCATTCTGGTGTCATATTTGTCTCAAACTTTTTCTTAGGCTTGCACGTGCCACGTGTGAAGGAAACACCGAGTTTGGGATTTTTCGGAGATGGTTTGCTACTTTTTGAGGTTTAATTGAATTTCAGCGCGGCGACACTTATTAATTATTGGTCGAACTGAGTCTACCCACGAAAAGATCCGGAATGGTGTCAAACTTTTACACAGTCTTTAATGTGCCCTAGGGATAAGAATTTTGTGGAGATGGATGAAAAAATCTATTGGGTCCAAGATGAAATTCACCCTCTTTTATCTCATTTAGCGCATAGAAAAATATAATAAATAAAAAATTGATCAGAAAAACCTAAGATCCTATGTGGGGTCTTAATTTGCATGTACAAGCTTGCCAAAAAAATTTCAAGCCATTTCGATATAAGAATACATATGCTTCTATTTATTCAGTATATAAAAGAATTTTTTTAATATATATAAACATCACTGTCGATTTCAAAAAACCGACATTGATGAGAATAAACTGACAGTGATACTGGTTATCACTGTCGGTTTATCTTTGAAAATCGGTAGTGATGAGCTATTTCCTGAAATAAATTAATAATTTATAAAATAGAACAAAAAAATTTAGGCCGCCTAGGACTCGAACACGGGTCTCGGGGGATAAGTTGAGGGGTCTAAACCGTTGCGCCAGTAGGAGAAGTTCTAAAGAAAATGAAAACTTATTCTACTTAATACCTAAGTTAACACCTAACTGCTACACAACATCATTGCCGGTTTGGGGAATGACCCGGCAGTGATGTACCCCATCACTGTCGGTTTGCAAGCAAAACCGACACTGATGAGCTATTTCCCAAAATAAATTAATAATTTATAAAATAAAACAAAAATATTTGGGCCGTTTGGGACTCGAACACCTGTCTCGAGGGCTAAGTTGAGGGGTCTTAACTGTTGCGCCATTAGGAAGAGTTCAAAAGAAAACGAAAACTTATGCTACTTAACACCTAACTTAACACCTAACTGCTACACAACATCACTGTCGGTTTGGGGAGTGACCCGACAGTGATGTACCCCATCACTGTCGGTTTGCAAGCAAAACTGACAGTGATGAGTTATTTTCCAAAATAAATTAATAATTTATAAAATAGAACAAAAAAATTTGGGCCACCTGGGACTCGAACACGGGTCTCGGGGGCTAAGTTGTGGGGTCTTAACCGTTGCTCCATTAGGAGGAGTTCGAAAGAAAACGGAAACTTATCCTACTTAACACCTAACTGCTACACAACATCACTACCGGTTTGGGGAGTGACCCGACAGTGATGTACCCCATCACTGTCGGTTTGCAAGTAAAATCGGCAGTGATGAGCTATTTCTCAAAATAAATTAATAATTTATATAATAGAACACAAAAATTTGGGCCACCTGGGACTCGAACACGGGTCTCAGGGGCTAAGTTGAGGGGTCTTAACCGTTGCGCCAGTAGGAGGAGTTCAAAAGAAAACGGAAACATATCCTACTTAACACCTAACTTAACACAAACTGCTCCAGCACATCACTACCGGTTTGGGTAGTGACCCGGCAGTGATGTGCCCCATCACTGTCGATTTACAAGCAGAACCGACAGTGATGAGCTAATGCTATAAAAGTGGCGCGGGTTGAAATTATCCCAATTCATTTCAACCCCGCGCCAACCCCTCCCCCCACGCCGCCGGAGCACCACCCCGCGCCGGAGCACCACCCCACGCCGTCCACTGCCCCACGCCGGAGCATCGCCCCACGCCATCCACCGCCCCAAGCCGAAGCACCGCGCTGTCCGGAGCACCGCCAAGGCCTTTAGGAGCGCGGACAGCTGCTTTCCCACCCCTACGGTGAGCGCGTGGCTCACTGCCCGCTATGTGTCTGATGAAATGTCCCACAGCTGCTTACTTGAATCAGTTTGATCATGCAGTGTGTGTTGTCATACAGTTTGATCATGCAGCTGTGAATGCTAGAACCTAGGTTTGCCACATAGTGTGTGCTGTCTGTTTTTTTGTGTTTCTGGACGTATTGCTAGTAAGTAGTACATTGTTACTTAGTAGCACGTTGCTCAGCTCTATTCATCAGTATACTGATAAGAACAAAAGCGTAATTTTATTTTTGGTTACCAGGATAAACATAGCAGGGACTCGTAATACTTGACAGAAATTGCTCTCTGAACGTTAATGGTAGTTTGTTTTCGGAGTACTTGCATTTTCTCTGTGAAACAAACTTATGTTTTCTCTATGAAACCATCTTGTGCATCATTGGAGCTTGGCTAGATACATTTATGAAACCAATGGCTGGCCTCACCTCGTAGCTTGCAATTGCAACTGCGCTCCCATCAGGCGGATACTCAATGTTTTTGGAACTGTGCCACCAATGCTCAATGTTTTTGGATGTGAGGATGGAGTATATATACTTTAGACCTATAGAACTAATATACGTCCAAACTTGTCATGGAATTCTCCATGCTATCAGCATAAAGATGCATAATTATTAACTTATGCAAGATTACAAGTAAAAAAATTCTAGGAGTATATCCAAAAGTCTCTGAAGACTCCTATCTCTAGCCTCCGAAAGTCTCAATGTTGGGGGATTTATAGTGAGACTGAAGACTCTGAGACATCTCTAGGAGTATATCCAAAAGTCTTAAACTGGCTATCTAAATCATCATTTGAGTTTTAACGAATAAAAAATATTCTTTATATCTTTCCTACATCTAACAACTTTTACTAAGGCACGTGAATAGTTGTTTTCCAAATACTCCTATCTATGCAATGGTTGTGTGTTATTCATAAATATATTAAATTATATAAGAATACATCATGTTTGAATGACAACCTAATTTACTTAAATGTATAGACAACCATGGCACTCGGAACCAAGGAGCACCCTGGTCGCACTAGAGGAACCGGTGTTGTTCCTTGGAAACTAGCATTCCCCCAAGAATCTAACACTTACCGAAGCCGCTCGAGGGGTAGAGTGGAATAGGAGGCAGAGTATTTGAGGCGACTAAAAGAGATGGAAGACAGAATGGAAGCATGGATTGAGGCGACTGTTGAAGCATGAGTCGAGCAAATTTTGCTGTCCAAGGGGTCAGGAGTACCACAAAACCCTACTCCTACTACCTTTAGCCCATAGTTTAGGGGTCGCAGCAGCTGTGGATCGACCCCACTTGATGAAGAAGAGGCGAATGTGCATCATCCAGTGGACGACATCACTGAACCCATCAATGTCAAGTTGTACATCCGTCAGGAATGGACAAAGGACAAGGTGGCGCTTGGCCAGGCCTGGCCTGCAGGAGATGGGACAATTAATGGCTGCCCAATTCTATAGGGGTACGCTCATGTCACCATTGATAGAATACTTGATAAGAAGTTTAACAAGATACCCATTGAGTACCCCATAGCGGAAGACATGCCGAAACTTGGTCAAAACAAGGGCTCTCAAGTGGCTTGGCGCAAGCGTTTCATTAAGCTTGACCATCAATTGTCCTCTGATGATGAGGACGACTGTGAGTCTTCGCCCACCCGCGATGATCACTCATAATCTCTCAACAGAGATCACTCCCCTCCTCATCCGGAGCCATCACCCCCGAGAAGACAAAGGTCTCCTTCTATTCCTCCTTGTCCGACTCCATCTTCATCAGCCCCGAGAAAAGAGACTCCTCCTCCTCGTCCTCCCCCTCCTCCTCCATCTTCATCAGCGCTGGGAAAACAGAATTCTCGTCGTCATCCTCCTCCTCCTCCTCCACCTCAGCCCAAAACAAGATCAAGGACATCCTCGCAGTCGCAGAAAAGGTCCTTGGATTCGGTCACTAATGCTCCCAAAGTGGACCAACAGAAAAGAAAAAGGCCATTCAGTGGCAGCGTTACCACCTTGATGAAAGAAAAATTTACAGCACACATCTCGAAGGAAGATTGTGTTTGTTTCTTCAATCTCTGTGCCTCACTGCCTTCGTATTTGTTGAAGTCCGAATTCGAAAGGCAAACATAGAATAAATACGCTACAACAAAAGACGAAGAAATACACAATAAAGATTTAAGGAACATATAGAAGTACATCGAAGACAACCTAGGATTAACCATAGAAGAGGCCGTGAACATCTATTATGATATACAAGGGATGGGAACACCGACAATGAAGTATGTAAGGGGCAATCTTTTGGTTTCCAATGACGAGTATAAAAATTTGACAACATATATGCGCCAGTTGCATGAATATTACATGGCTCAAGCAACAGAGACGGACGACTTTGGTTTTGAGGTTATTATCCGTTCGCCACATGTTTTCTATTATCCTGAAGAAGAGAAGTTCGATGTCGAGTGGGAGTGCTTTTTCTAGCTATACCAGAAACGCTCTCTCGATGTTCAAATGTTGACGCTGTGGACTATGTAAGTACCATACGGCGATATTACAATTAACTACTCTCTCGAGACAAATTGTTAACTTTTGAGCACTTCTCATGATTTTATGTAGGTGTATAGCAAAATTTTGCATTCTAAAAAGCAAATGGGATTACATAGACTTCTTGGACCCCTTGTGAGTCAATGAGATGACATGTCTAGGCCTCTATGGATGTGACGTGGAAGACCTGAAACAGAGATTGATTGCTGTTTTCGACGAATTCACGATGAAGAAGAAAACCCACATACTTCTAGCCTACAACTGCGAGTATATGTTCTCGGCTTTTAATTTTATGCTTCTTTTTTCGTTAAGATTATTCGATAATTAGGATTCTGTGATTGTAGCAACCATTTCGTCTTCATTTGTGTCAATCTTGCCAAAAATCTGATCGAGGTGTGGGACTCGAAGAAAAAACCATTTCATCATCTGGATGCACTGGTGGCAATGCTGAATTAGTAAGCGATCCTAATAACATATTATTTTCTAATCACACATACCGCTTTCTAATGTTTCTCCCTTTAATGTTGCTCAGTGTCCGAAGAAGACATATCGGTGGGACGCCGGTCCCATTCAAGGTTGTCGAAATGGAGGGGAAGTACCTGTCACAGCCGGCGGGAAACAATGAATGCGGGTTTTATGTAATGTGGGCAATGCTTCGCTACATCGGTGGGAAATCGGAAGAAGCCGATAAGTTGGTGTGTATAATCCCCATTTCATTTATGTCTGTTAATAATTCAACAAAATAATTTACTGTTCTTCTTTGGATATCATCTTTTTTGAACGACAGCACAAGAAATATAACCACCAAAGGCTGTTAGACATGAAGATCGTCGCACTGCAATCGGAGCTCGCAAAATTCATCTTAGCCGAGGTATTGGAAAAAGATGGAGTATTTTCCATTGCACAATCCATGAGGTACAAGGACCAGTATGGCCCAGAGCGGCTCGCCAGATTATTGTAAGAAGTCCGAGAATATTTCTTTTTTATTTTGAGGGATCGAGATCTGGATAAGAACATTTGAACTGTAACCGTAACATTTGTAATGTTTAATATTGATGGACCTGTCGTCTACGTAGCGTATATAAAGCGAAACCCGATTCCACGAAAAATATAAATTAAAATCAATTATAAAATAATAAAATGCGAATGGGCCATCACTACCGGTTAGCAACGAACCAATAGTGTTGTCTTGCAAAACACTGCCAGTTATCAACAAACCGACAGTGTTGTCTTGCAAAACACTGCCAATTTGAGCCATGAATCGACAGTGTTGTCTTGCTCAACACTGCCGGTTTGAGCCCTCAACCGACAGTGTTGGCTAGCTCAACACTGCCGGCTTGAGCCATGAACCGACACTCTTGAAGCAACCTTTACTGTCGGTTAGGACTACAAACTGGCAGTGTTGTTCAACTAGACACTGTCGGGTGGAGCCAGAAACCGACACTGTTTCCTGTAGATCAGTGTCGGTTTTTAAGAACCGACAGTGATGTCAACCCCCCATCACTGCCGGTATGCCACTGTCGGTTCAAAATCCGGCAGTGAAGGGGGTTTTTGAACCGACAATGATGTCCAGATCTGAGGTAGTGCTCTACAGCTATATATTTAATCGGTTTTTTTAGGTAGTACAATTTAATAAATTTATTAGCTAGTCTGGTCAACCCCCAATTGATAAAATCATAATATGGCACCCAACATGCTGCATATTGCAATGTAATCACTTTATTATGTCATCAAATCCGATCCATTTCAGGATCAATCTCTTTATTTTAGTGCACACCACTATGTCATTTGGACATTTGAACTTTTCCACTGTTTGAATCAATTCTCATCGATGGGATGCCTTGTCGACACTTGCACATTCTTTCCATCATCCTCCCTTTTTACTGAAACGACATAAATCGTCCATGTAACCTGCCCCTAGCTGGTTAGTTGCTCTAATTAACCATTTTTATCACCATCGATCAGACCGCTAAAAGGACTCGCTGATATTGCACTGCAGCAATACAGATGTCAACCACAGTTGAGATGCATAAAAACTTGACTATCCACTCATGTAATTTTGTTCTTAGAGCAAAAACAACGTACGTTACATATTGCACATGCTATGGCTCATCTTATTGGTCTCCAATATATACATAGAGCGTCCTAGCTCAACTGAAAGGACTTGATTTGAGTTGGTTTTCACTATGCACGGTGCTGCATCATGAGGCAAATGCGTACATGGAGCTAGCAACAAATGATATGTAGGGCGCGGCGGGACCCACTAGGTAGAGACCAAAGACCTAAGCTAGCTATATATAAGTAGCTAGCGCTAACAACAAGACTGCTCCCTGTACACGTAGCTAGCTTAACCAACAACCAAAGTGGCTACGAATGGTTGTGTGCGTGGATATATACACATCATACAAAATGCATGTAGTAGTAGGATTGGGATCAGAGGGAGGGAGTAGGAGAAGTGCGTGCAGCTGCTGGAACAGCCGGAGTGGAGGCCCATGCATATGTTTTTGTTACCTGCGCTGTATACTTTGTCGTATGGTTTGCTTTCACGTCACATGTACAGCAGCAAAGAAAATGTATTATGGACTCAAGTAAGGCCTTGTTTAGATTGCAAGTTTTTTCACTCCCTCTTTATCACATTAAATCTTTGGACATATGTATGGAGTATTAAATATAGATAAAAAAATAACTAATTACACAGTTTGATGGTAAATTACGAGACGAATCTTTTGAGCCTAGTTAGACCATGATTAGACAATAATTGTCAAATACAAACGAAAGTGCTACAGTGCCAAATACTGATTAAGGCCTAAGAAAATCATATGGTTGTCAACCTCAAGTCCAAGTTTCAAGAAAGTAGTACTATATAGTAGCCGCACTTGTCAGCGTCAATTACTGCACTAGTTCCATGCTAAACAGCAGCAGAATGTGTGTGGTTCAAGGTGTACTTTAGTTTGATCATTTCGATTACTGGCCAGAGATGGCCCTTTTTCTTTATTATTACACTGCTTCCTTTATTTTTACCGTTTGTTGGGGTCTCATTGCACATGCTCTTTCTCTCACTCTCATGTGTCTAGGTTTATTTTGGCATTCAATTTCACAATAATTGTTCACTATCAATAATTGAATTCCCATAGTTTTTCCCCTATATGCTCCCTTGAAAACACAAATACAATTCTAGGTTTAGAACAAGTCAAACTTTCCTACGTTTGACGAAGACTATAGAAAAAATAGTATCAACATCTATGTCTCTAAATAAGTTTATTATGAAAATACTCCATGATTATTCCAGGATACTTCTTCCATACATGTTAGCATTTCTTTTTATCGATTTGGTCTAACTTAAAATTGTTTCGGTCTTCAGAAAAGGAGAATTACATTCTTTTTAGGGTGGGAGAAGTACCCAGTTTGGACTGGTGACTCTCCGTTATATTGTTGAGTAATTTGGGATATAAGAACAATGACTGTGCAAGTATGTAGATTTACTATAAAATATATTGCATGATGAATCTACTGATATTTATTTGGCACAATAAATATTGATATTTTTTATAAATTCAATCAAACTTAAGATTGATTGGCGTATGAAAAAAAACAAGTTGACACTCTATGTGAGACGAAGGTAGCATAAACTAGGGCCGTTGAAGGCCATGAGCAAGGCGAGCAATCGCTCAGGGTCCCCAAAAAACAGAAGGCCGCAAATTTAGACCCCGTGGCTCAATTACTGCGAGTCTCTATGTTTCAATTACCGCAGTCGCTTTTACGTGACTCTGTATCTCCGTTAGCCCATCGGCCATGCCGTTGTGATCTCGTTTCGTAATTCTGCCGTTGCGCCATATGCAGCATTCCAGCCCCCATCAACGTGAGGGCCCCAATTTACATTTCTCTCTCGGGCCCCAAAACCTGGAGACGTCCCTGGCATAAACTCACAAATATTTACATCAATTCTCAACTAAGGCCCTGTTTGGTTCTCTAGTCCATGGACTAAAAATTTTAGTCCACTTTAGTCCATGAACTAAAAGTGGACTAAAGTGGTGTTTGGTTCCTTGAACTAAAATGGACTAAAATGAAGAGAGATGGCAATAAATGAGAGGCATGGGTGTCCCAAACACCTTTTAGTCCATTTTCACAAGACTCCCTCAAATAAATAAAATAAATTGGCGACGTGATACCAAATAGGGTTCAAAATTCCGGCGAAATTTTGCGAAATTCGGTAATTTCGGTGGTGGCCGAAAGAAAAATTCAAAATTTTGTAATACACTAATACATGTGTTATATAACTTTAGACTCAATTTTTTATTGTTTATATTGCATATTTTTGTATTTAATAGATGCGTAGTCATAAATCATACTAATATTTGTTTAGATTTAAATGTTTTTTTAGAAAAAAACATACTTCATGTGCTAGTCTCTAAAAAAATTTCACCAAAATTTCGGCCGAATTTCGCGAAATTCGGTAGTTTCGGTGGTGGCCGAAATTTTTGCAATACCGAATTTAAAAACCCATTACCAATAAAGTGAACGGCAGGATGGGTACGTGGTACAGTGACTGTCTGAGTGACACGAGAGAGTGACAAGCAAGCACAGAGGCGTTGCGCTGTTGTTCCTCTTTGTTCATTCCCCTGCCGCAGAGGATCCCTGCAGCCTGCTGCTCGCCGGCCCTTGGGTGTGCTTTACATGATGATCAGCAACCTTTTTAAGGCAAGGCGAGATCATGAGGCACTGACAGGTTCTAGACCAGGCCGTGTCAATGCCATGCCATGTCCTCTGCAGCTCTCTGCATCGTAGAGCGAGCAGAAAGCCAGGAGCATATGGTGACAACAAGACAGCAGCAGGTCAAATTTAAATCGCCATGGCCACCACGCACAGCAAGCGAGCACAACAAGCTCGCCTTTCCCCTACCTCCAGCGTTCCGTCCATCTCCATGCATGTCCATGTCCGTGTCCGTGTCCATGTCGTCCATGTCCATGTACATGCACATGCATGAAGCTTCTCTCACTAGTCACACTGCCACTGTTCACGCTCTCTCTGCCTCGCCCTACCGCTGCTGCTGCTACAGTGCATGCAACAGTGTGGTGTGCATGCGCGACGACGACGACGACGGCGAGGGCCCACCGGGTAGCAGCAGCAGGAGGAGCGGCGTCTTTCGCGGCCGGCGGGCCGGAAAGGGCCGCTAGTGGTACTACCCGACACACGCCCCGGATTCCCGCCACGTGGCGAGGCATGCGCCGTCCGCTGGCGCCTAGACGGCCGGGATGGCCCCACGCTACACACCCTTGGGGTTTTAAACTCGCTCAGCTATGGCCACTACGACTGATAGCTAGGCTGAATGAAGCTGGCGCCGTTCCGTTTTCACTTTGCCTCTTTTTTTTTTTTTTTTTTTTGCCTTTCTTTCTTTTCACTGCTCGCCTGCAAAAAAACAGCTTTCTGGTGGTGATATGGCACACACACAGGCGGATGAAAATTCCTCCCAACAGTTTTTGAGAGTGCGTGCAACATTTCCTGTCTGAGATGCGAGGTAGGGGAGGGAGTACTGCTCTACACTATAGCATGCAATGTTTGTCCCAAAAGGATTTTGTTCACGCACCTAGCTAGCCACCAGCCTTCAAATAAAGGTGTTTGGAATATGCATGCATGAATGTATACCAGTGTTCCGCCTGTTCGGTTGGCTGATTCGTATCGTTGCTGGTTCGTTTAAGTGAGATAGAAGTACTGCTGGCTGGTTCACGTGAACAGTGTTTATATGAGAGGGCTAGCCAGCCTAGCCAGCCGCTCCCAGCCGATCAGGCTTGCTGGTACTACTCATGAACTCGGTACATTTTTTTTTGCACATGCAGTTACAAAATTATTTTCCACAGCTCTATGTCATGTGTATATGGTTAAAAATAAACCATTTTGCCATCATCTTTTTTTTGTGAGTATATATTGCTAATTTTTATTAATGCACGTTAATATCAAGATCTGGTGGATCAGTCTTTAGGAGGTGATACTATAATCGTATTTTTTTGTTACAAAAAGGTATAAATACCAAGTACTTCTCTTGCTGCCTTTACTTTCCATGTTTATGTTTCACACTAAAACATCCAATACTCTCTCCGTTCTAAAATAAATGAACTTTTGACTGTAAACCTAAACAAGCACGAACGGAAGGCGAGTACAACATCAACGCATGCACATGTACTCCTATATAAGCTGTTTACTCGGAGGCCCTGTCCAATTGTTTTTGCGTTGAGGATACTCATATATATGTGCTCGAATTGAATTGTTGCAGCTGGTAGGCTCCTTGCTTGTATAGCGTACACATTACTTTTGACCATACCTAGCTAAGTGGAGCTACCTATAAATATAGCGGTGTCCTTGTACTTCGGGAAGCTAGTATCATTTACAACTCACATTTTATTTATATAAAAAATAAAAACAATATGACATACATTCCCTGCTACTGATAACCATAAAATGACACTTGATTTTTCCTCTTCATTTAATCGATAAAATTAACTAGTAATAACAGTTGCATTTTTCCTCTTCATTTAATCGATAAAATTAACTAGTAATAACAATTGCAATGCTTTCTTTCCAGCTGAAAAAAAAACAGTTACCATGCATGCATATGCCAGTATATCTAGTAGAACAGTAGTATATATTTCACCGTCATCTCCTCTCCTGGACATGGACATCAAATAATACAATAATACACTCAGATAACCGGAATAAATAAACAATTCTACCCGGCCAACTGCCAAGTGCTGCAGTGCATGCGAGTTGGGGCCTGCTGGGGGACGGATAGATGAAAGACGACGACCACATCCACCCACACACTGCAAAGGCCTTGTTTCTCCTGTCAGTAAAAATTCCTCCCTGTCCTCTGTCGCCATGTAGTCACGCTGTTATTGACAAGCCATGGATGGCAGGGACAGCTCAGTAATAATTCCACAAAGCCCAAGGTACAAATTGTAAAAAGGAACCGAGGAGGGCAAAGGCAAAGGCAAACTCTCTCTGCAAAAAGAAAAGGGTGAAAAAGAAAATACACACTCTACTACTACCACCACTGCCATATTCACTCTCCATTTCTTCCCTTTTCCTCCTCTTCTCTCATCTCTTTCATCTGGTTGGGTGGAGTGGAGATAAGCTAGAGAGGTGAGGTGAGGTGAGCTGAGCTGTGGGATCGGAGCGAGCAATAAATAGAAATTAAGGTCCGGGCCGCCTCCATGGCGGCGTTTGCAGGCGCCCTCGAATTCCTCCCCTGAACTCTCTCTTCTTCCTCTTCCTCTTCCTCCGCCTCTTTATATAGCCTCCCACCTCATCTCCTCATCACCCCCAAAAAGCAGCTTGCTTGCTTGCGTTCTCTACCACTACTCATTCGGCAACTAACCTCCCTCCTCCTCCAGATACTACTTGTAGAGGGCCGGCGAGGGAGAAAGAGAGGGACTTGCTGCGTGCTTAGACCCCAATTTGCAAGACGCCAAGAGAGGAAAGGAATTAGGCAAGAAGAGGAGGCGGATTAGAGGCGAGCTTCCTATTTTCAGCAAAGGCAAGGTGAGTAGCACTGATGAGTTGGGTGTAGAGTGGTGATGGAGCACTGCAGCTGCAGGTTTATCTTCCTCTCTCGCTCACTCGCACATGCATATATCCCACTCATCAGCACTTCAGCAGCAAGGCTACTCATCCTCATCCTCATCTCCTACGCTTAGCTTGCTTGCACAAATCTCTCTAGGAGCTTCTCGCTGCAGATCTACCACCGATCCATCCTCTACTGAGCTATGCCAATCTATATATGCAGCTCATGCATCTAACCTACTTGCCTTCACACAACCCAACCCCATGCCTGCTTTTTATTCCTTCTTCTGAACCTGCTTTTTATTCTTACTCCCAAGATCTCTACTTGGTTTTTTTGCTGTAGGAGCTAGCTGCTAGGAGGCAGAGAGAAAGAGGGATCGAAGGAAGAGCTGCAAAGGCTAGCTTTTTTGGTGGTGGTGGTGGACTGGTGGTGCACACACTCTCCCTCTCGCTCGTCTTGATGGTGGGTGGTGGTGGCTGCTGCCTCGCATGGCTGGGTTCTCTCTGAGGGGCGGCGGCGGCGGCGGCGGAGGCGGGAGGGGAGGGGACCGGGGCGGCGATCACCCTATCGGCGCCGACAGCCTGTTCCTGTACGCGCGCGGGGCGGCCGCCGCGGCCGCCGACACGGCGGCCAGCGGCGGCGGCGGGGGCGGCGGGATAGGGTTCCAGCTCTGGCACCCGCACCAGCAGGCGGCGGCGGCCGCCGTCGCCGCGCCGCACACGTCGCAGTTCTTCTCCTCCGGCGCCGTCGCCACGGGCGTCGTGCTCGGCTTCTCCTCGCATGACGGGGGCGCCGGAGGGATCGGCGGCGCGGGCGGCGCCGGGGGCGGCAGGGCCGGCACCAGCTGCCAGGACTGCGGCAACAACGCCAAGAAGGACTGCACGCACATGCGCTGCCGTACCTGCTGCCGGAGCCGCGGCTTCAGCTGCCCCACGCACGTCAAGAGCACCTGGGTCCCCGCCGCCAAGCGTCGGGAGCGCCAGCAGCAGCTCGCCGCGATCTTCTGCGGCGCCGCAAACAGCAACAGCGCCAGCGCCGCAGCAGCCGCCGCCGCCGCCGCCGCCGCGAGCAAGCGCCCGCGCGAGCTCGTCCGCTCCCTTGGCCGCTTGCCGTCCGCCAACTCCGCCATGGTCACCACGACAACCTCCTCAGGTAGTCCTCGCTTGCACGGCACACTCCACCACTGACTACACTGTCGTCACACTGTTGCAGCGGACGGCATGACATGGCATAGCGCGTTGTTTAATTATACAATATATATATATAAGTATCTAACCAAATGGTGATCTTGCTCTTGATGCGGTTACAGGCGACGGCGGCGGCGGGAGGTTCCCGCCGGAGCTGAACGTGGAGGCGGTGTTCCGCTGCGTGCGGATCGGGCCGGTGGACGAGCCAGACGCGGAGCTCGCGTACCAGACGGCGGTGAGCATCGGCGGGCACACTTTCAAGGGGATCCTGCGTGACCACGGGCCAGCGGACGACGCGGCGGTGGGGCAGCTGCCGCCGACCTCGGCGGAGTACCACCAGCTGCTGACGGCGGGGCAAGCGAGGGAAGGGTCGTCGCCGGCGGGGAGCAGCGAGGCGGCGGCCACGGTGGCGACGTCGGCGGCGGTGCTGATGGACCCGTACCCGACGCCGATCGGCGCCTTCGCCGCAGGCACCCAGTTCTTCCCTCATAACCCTAGAACCTAGCTTAAATGAGCTAGCTTTGCTGCTTCCATTATTCCTATCGATCCTAGTAGCTTAATTCCTTGATGGTTTCATTTACTTCTTCCAACAAATCAAAGATGATGATGAGCATGAGCTAAGTCATCGTCATCGTCGTCGTCGTGATCAGCAAACAAATTCGAGACAAGAAGAGAAGAGATTTGAATTGTTACTACGTACTACTACTACTACTACTACTACTACTACCCGCATTCGAGTCGTTGATCGATGAACACTAATGCATGATCAATGTAGCATATATAATGTTGTTAGCAGCTAGTGCTAGTGTACTGCTACTTGTTGAGCAATCTTATTTCGAGTTCATTATTAATTGGCCACCTTAATGCAATGCAAAGACAAGAATTTTAAGTGTAGCTTCCTTCTTCTTCAATTCATTATATTCCTCATTCCACAAATGACGGGAGCTCCATTTGACATGCACGTGATTAGTTAGTGCTAGCTACTGTATGTTGTCTAGCTAGTTTAATATAAGCTAATATATATAATCCTCCCATGATGAGTAGTGTATGTATATATAGTAAGTAGCTCGTACTACGTAGATCACACACAGTGTGATTGCTTGCACTAATCTCCTTTTGTTTACATGCATGGGGGGAGAAGCTTCTCCCTCTCTGGATCCATTTGGCTTGTGTAAAGCTGGGCATTGGTGCTTTTTATATGATTTGTTGCATGTTTTGGGCTCTATCGATGCATGCTGTTTTAGTTTGTTCCAGTTTGGTTATTTTGAAGCAACTTGCTGTTCTGCCTTGGGATGGATGAGCAATCAGCTTGTGCTGCTTGCTCCAGAGTCCAGAACACGGGAAAGTACAGCAGTATTTCTATGCATTTTTTTGCAGGGATTGATGTGGCTTTTGGATTAGTACGTTCCTTTGGCTAATCTCGACAATGCTAGCTAGCTGCCTTGTAACATCTTGGCCTCTCTCTCCTCCACCATTTCTTTCTCTCTCTAGAGTACATAGTGGACTTGTCACACCACTGTTCCTCTTTTCCTAGGGGTACTATTTTCAATATTCTTTTGCTGAAGTGACGTAGATCAATGTTGCAGTTCTTTAACAATAAAAAGGAGCTTAGACTATCTCGAACAACAACAACATCCAAAATACAAGACCGATTCGTCCATAACGCTACAGGCAAAAGGTTTAATACCTATTCGATATCTTCTCCAACAACAAGACCTAAAAGAGAATTCTTTCTGCAAATAGGTTTCTAAGAGAGAGGATGCTCATATTTGGGTTGTGTATCTCAGGCAACCTAAAATAGGTCTCCCGTATAGGTACTATGTTGGAGACTGATTTTGAGTCTCTTGCTACCCATTTTGGGTTTAGATGTCCGTATGGGTTTCTTGTTGCAGACGGTCTTATACCAACCAATACCAGTCACATGGAATGATGGAAGAATGTCAACAATGTACATGATTTGTCGTCTAAAGAAACAATGCACAGTACATGGTTTACTCTAAAAAAGCTGTAGGGCTCATCCAATTAAGGCTACATATATAAGCATGCATCAGTCTCTGAGTCCACAGCCAGAATATTACCCTTCTTCACTTGACACACACTTCTCAGTTAACTAGTTATATTTACCCACCCATAAAACTTTGAACAAAACAAACAAAAGGAGCACCTACTTCATACACTTTGGTATGTGATCTCTTGTCCTAGCTTCACCACACGCTCTCTGTAAAATTTGATAGCTCGGCCGGCCTACAGTCCGGCTACATGTAGAGTGGTACAGTGTGTACTGTCCTTGTGCTATACTATACATCTAGCTACTAGCTGTCGTAGCGCCTCATCTCTGCTTTGCTTCTTCCTTTTTCATCTTCTCACTCACAATTATATATATATATATATATTTCCTCTTATTATCAAGAAAACCTCGAAACCTTTACATCTGTACGGATGTCGTTGTTGTTTCTTGGACACCAGCAGGATTGTTGGTAATCAAAAGTTCGTGCATGCATGCTCCTCCGTGTGTGCATTAATTTGATTGCCTCTCTCACAGTCATAGACACACATTATCTACATTATATTGATCAAAATGGTTACATTTGGATTAAGGCCGGTTTCATATGTGCGTGTTGTATATCCAAAGTTTTGCCTAGTTACACTACTGGATTCAGACGCTTTGCCGAGGTTACTCGGCAAAGCCCCAAATACACTCGGCAAAGGCTTTGCCGAGTGGGCCACTCGGGAAAAAATGGCCGGCAAAGCAGCCTTTGCCGAGAGCCATTTGTCGGGCACTCGGCAAAGCTTTTGTCGAGTGCCGAGTCAGCCCTCGGCAAAGAAAACGAGCGGTCACGGCTCAAGAAACGGTGACGGCGGCTTTGCCGAGTGCCAACATGGACGGCACTCGGCAAAATTTTTTATTTTTTTAAATTATTTATCGAGCGCCGCCCGGGCTGGCACTCGGCAAAGTTTTTTGTTTTTATATTTTTTTAAATTCTTTCTTTGCCGAGCGCCGCCTGGGATGGCACTCGGCAAAGTTTTTAATTTTTTTAAAATTTCTTTGCCGAGCTCCGCCCGAGATGGCACTCGGCAAAGTTTTTTATTTTTTTTGTTTAAAAATTTCTTTGCCGAGCGCCGGACGGGTGGCACTCGGCAAAGTTTTTATTTTTTTAAATCTTTGCCGAGTGCTATGGTCATGGCACTCGACAAAGCTAGAAAACGGGTTGCTACATTTTCCAGCTTTGCCGAGTGCAGTGAATATTGCACTCGGCAAACTGACCAAAAACAGTGTTTTTTTCATTTTTTACATTCCATCACGACAAACACAAATTATCACATATATCTCACATCCATCCAAACATGCATCACATATTTATCACATCCATCGCATATATCACATTCATCACATATATCACATACATCAATCCAAACATCTATCGCATATATCACAGTTATCCAAATATACCACTAGTGCATGACAAGTATATCAGAAATCCATCACCAAGTGAACAACAAATGCAAATACAACTAATGCTACTCATCAGAAAGGTGGAAACTGAGTGTCTAGTGAAGGAAAAGCTGGATCAGTCGGAGGCGCATGAGCTGGATTATTTGAACCCTCCGACTGAGGCTGCACAAAGGAGAAGACATTGCATGTGTTAAATACCATGAATATTATTTTTTGAATCATTAAATTCCATTATTCGATGCACGTGCAGTTCAAATTTGCATTTTTTGAAAAAATTCAATTAAATGAAATAAATTAAATAAATATAGTAAACAGTTCAGGAAATGTACCAAATTTTGACATGGAGTACCAAGTACTGTAAGAGGACTACAAAAAAAGTTTGGAGGTCAAAATACAAAAAAAATATGGTTTGCCGAGTGTCATCTTTTGACACTCGGCAAATATGCTCTTTGCCGAGTGCCAGATGGCAGGCACTCGGCAAAGTGTTCCCTTTGCCGAGTGTTCGTGGGGACACTCAGCAAAGAGCGTGCCAATTTTTTTAAAATGTTTGCCGAGTGCCTCTCTGCCCGGCACTCGGCAAAGTGGTAATTTTGTTTTTTTTTAAATACGATGGAGTGCGGTTTAGGGTTTAGATTAAAAAAAAGGAAAAAAATCTTTGCCGAGTGCCCCAATCTGGCACTCGGCAAACTGGCAGCCCTAGTCCTTTGCCGAGTGTCAGGGTCTGGCACTCGGCAAAGAAGTGGTTTGCCGAGTGCCTACCCGCTGGCACTCGGCAAACCTGGACGGCAGGCGGCGGCCGTTACCTGACGCCGTTTTTTTGCCGAGCGCCAAAGTTTGACGAGTGCCTGACACTCGGCAAAAAGGGCCTTTGCCGAGTGTCTGGCTTTGCCGAGTGCCTCACACTTGGCAAAGCCTTGTTTGCCGAGTGTATATCTTTGCCGAGTGCGGCACTCGGCAAAATAGCTCTTTGCCGAGTGCCCGATTTTTAGCCCTCGGCAAAGAAAGTTGCACTCGGCAAAGACCCTGTTTCCCGTAGTGTTACAAGTATAATAGTTTTGTTTCATGTTTGTTCTAGCTTCCTATATATTTTCTCGGTAGTAAGTTCACCTAGTGATCTATTTAATTTGCACTCATCATATACATGGCATAAATTCTAGTGAATGGTTCTTACGTAGAAGCACAATACATATATAAGATGACCTTCAGAGCATATATATCTAACTAGACCAGTAAAAGTTTCTTCAATTAGTTAGTTGGGAATAGTTGGTAGAATTGGAGATACATAAACTGATACTGGGTATAGTGGTAGTGTGTAACTAGCCTCGCTCCCGTGCATGCACAAATCTAAGTAGGAGTGCTTCAAATTTTATCATTTATACACCATTTCGAAGTGTTTTTGGGTTAATGAGAATTCACATCATGCTTCAGACACTCAATGGGGAACAAATGTTTATATGCGTATATGCCTATTTTTTCACCAAGTTAGAATAAGTAGGAATTTAAAATTCTAGAGCAAAAGTGTCCATAAACAACTCAAGTCTGCCGTGCATTTTAATAATGGCAGTACAATCTTTCATGTATATATGGCTTACAGTATAAAATTTTCTGCAGTATATGATGTCTACAAATTAAATTGAGAAACATATATAGTAGTTCTCTATGTGCACTATTTTTATTTTTCTATCTTTTGCAGTTTTGAGCGGAAGTTTTAGAAACATTAACTACTCTAGATAATTCACCACTACCAGAATCAGGAATTGCCTTGACGGCCTAAAACCGTCAAGGAATATAGGTTTACCGCCAAGGTAATTGTTCTTGGTGGCCGACCGCCAAGCAAAGCCCGCCAAGCCTAGAGAGCCAAGGAAAAACGATATCCTTGGCAGCTGACTGCCAAGAATTGTTTCCTTGGCTGCTTGGCTACCAAGGTAAATAGTACGCTGATAAAACTTTCAATGCGCCAAGAAAAGGGTACATCCACCAAGGAAATTTATTTGCTTGGCTGCCGTCGACTGCCAAGTAAACTCTTTTCGTTGGCTGCCTTTGACTGCCAAGTAAACTCTTTTCCTTGGCTGCCTTCGACAGCAAAGAAAAATTCTTTGCTTGGCTACCATCGACAGCCAAGATTTTTTTTTTACTTGACGGCTTTGGATAGCCAAGAAAATACCTTTCCCCTTACAACAGCCAAGTAAATTTCTTTCTTTGGCAGCAGCTTCCGCCAATTTAAACTATTTGCTTGGCCGTCCAAAACAACCAAGTTAATACATTTCCTTGGCAGCCTTCATCAGCCAAGGAAAACAGAATACATTGGCCAAGATAATTCTAATTTCCTTGACAGCTTACTCTGCCAAGCTAACACAAACAAACTCAATATTTTGGTAGCCACAATTCTGATAGCAACAACAATACAAATTATATGTCCAACATCCACTTGCTCAGTACCAGTACTGACTATCCACTTTATATAGGGCAAACATGTCAGCAGCACATGCATCCCGCCTACATATAATCTAGATGGCAGTATCTTATCTTGCCTTCATGTCATCATCACATATTCACAAAAGACTTTGCAAAAGCTCAGCCACACATCATATGTTAGCTGTACTAAAATAGACCAAAAGAAGTCAGCATGACACGATAGGTACTAGGAGTTGCTGGCATTAGTTGGTCCTATGCCAAATCAATTTGCTTCCTGCAGGTCACTGTCGACAATGCAACTATCATCAACGATCGCCTTCGAAGGCTTCCTCATTAGCCTCCCTTTCTTGGTCCGGATCGCCATCACCATTTCCTTCGAAGTCGGAATCATCACCATCTTCATCGTCTTCATGGAAGTTGTTTCCATCATCATCTCTTTCATCAATGTTCTCACCGTTGTGCCTGTCATAAACTGAGTGGGAGCAACCATGTGGGGAAGCAACAGTCTGTAAAATCAGTAAAATCTCCATGATGATGTGCAAACCATGTGCACCTACATAGTTACTACCCAGCCAAGAAAGCAAAGGGGCAGCAACAGAAGGATTACATAGTCCATAATATGAAGAACAGAAGGATTACTTTTTGTCAACTCAACCTAGCAGTACTATGAGCTGTTAAGAAATATGAAGATGGACCTAGCAGAGCATAGTTTTACTTGATCTTTGAATATAGTACTTGATGCTTAAGGAGCTGACCAAATGAACTAAAGGGTATTTGCCAAGCAAAACTGAGGGAAATTAGACAAGTCAAACTAATCTTGGCTACCTTACTATGAACTTAAATCTAAGGTTGCCATTACTAATCAGCAAGAAGCCACCTTTTCACTGCTGCAACTCAAATTGGCATTCTGGCAGCAAACAATATTAATTCTCTAGATGAAATGTCCTCCAGACACAAAACATTAATTGTACAAGCATTCAATAAAATTTGTAACCTGTTGACGACGCGCATCAATACTTTCTAGACGCCGCAACAGCTCTGCAGGTGGTTCTCTTCCAAAATCAGAATACATTATTTGTAATTAAAAAGGCACATGAGTATTACATTCAGATGCATACATAGGAGCATTACCCAAATCAGAACATGTTATTTGCTAGAAGCAATGAAAAAAATATTACCATGATCAACGCACGATTAACACTATTTTCTTCAAAGAGTATCCCATTAGTCTCTTTCAGCTGCTCATTTTCTTTGAGCATCCTATCATAATCAGTAGGATTGATTGGCTTAAAACCTACTGATTTACTATGTATTAGAACAATTGCCTTGTCCACAGCACCATTGCCTATTGGAACACGGCCATTAGCAGGAAAATCATGGATCGACCATAGATAGGCTACACGCATGTTAAAGTTCTTCTTGATTAAAGCATCCTGAGTTTTAACACCACCCCACAAGCTCAACAGTTCATCGACTAAAGGTTGCATCAATATGCTTAGTTTCTTTCCGGGATGTTCAGGTCCAGACACTACAAGGGCAAGAAATATGTACTCTGATTTCATGATTGTACTAGGAGGAAGATTTAATGGAGTAACATAAATTGGCCAGCATGAATAGGGAGCTGCATTTATACTGAAGGGTGTAAAACCATCTGTTGCCACAGCAAGGCGCACATTCCTAGGGTCCCAACCAAAATCTGGGAAGTCTTTGTCAAACTGTTTCCATGCTTCCCCATCACATGGGTGCAAGATCTTACCAGATCTGGATTGCTTGTGAGACTGCATCAGCTTTGCTGTCCTTTCATATGCATACAATCTTTGTAGTATATCTGTGATGGGAAGGTATCGCAAGACTTTATGTGGGACTCTACTATGGCCTTCCTCATAGCGTGAGGTACCACAAACATCACACTTGTCTTTATTTTTATTGTCCTTGTAGTAAAGCATGCAGTTGTTATAGCAGACATAAATTTTTACATATGACATACCTAGACCCTCCAATAATTTCTTTGACTGGTAAAAGTCCTTGGGAACCTTAGATTCTGGAGGCAACAGTTCGTTGATTAGCTCTAAGTTTGCTTCAAAGTGTGCAATTGACATATTGTACTGTGATTTCAAAGCTAGCAAACGTGCCACGACAGAAAGAGATGAGTGTGTTGTGTTTTCATGGACCAGTTGATCAGCACTAGCAACCATCCTATAAAAGGCCCGGGCTGAGGCTGTGAGCTCATCGTCACTTGTAGGTCCATGGTTAACACCTAGGTCAACTAACATATCATCCATGCGATCAGCTTCCTCAGAACTCTCATCACTTCCAACTTCAACATGACTCTCTCCATGTGATGTCCATATTTTGTAGTCATCCCTAAACCCATGTTTACACAAGTGCATCTCTACATCAAACCTTTTATGCCTAGCATAGTTTCGACAAAAGGCACACGGACACTTAATGGTGTCATTTTCAATCAGACTCAACATAGAGAATGCGTGGTCTAGAAACTTATTTGTGTTTTCAATCCACTCATGAGAAGGAGGCTGCCCACGAGACCAACCACTATACATCCATTCACGGTCTACCATTATTCTTGTTCTGTTTTAAAAATAAATTATGTTTCAATGTCACAACAATCTGACACAAATAATAGTCACAGAACAAATAGGCAAATAGAAATAATTTGTCACATACCAACTAAAAATTTTGAAATAGTAGTAAGATTCTTTTCTGCCAAATTAAGGATTGAGTATGCAGCTTAACAAACAAGTGCATTCTAGCCAATGTCTAAAACACTACTGCTATTCAATCAAAATGCATTAGTCAACTGATACTTACTGCTATTCAAACAGAAAGGTTTGCAGTTCGTGGGAGAGGGAAGCAGTGCCTTCTTCAATTGTCCTCGAATCTGATCAGCAAGGTCCCTAGTGTACAATGTGGTGTTACTTGTTCCTCTCCTCAATCCAGTTAGTGTTGATGCACGACAGAGCGAACAGATGATTGGCTCCTCACACGTGGGGACCCTTGAAAAAATTGTGAGCGAGCAAATCAGATTTAAACATCTCTAGTTCACCCTTTTGCTTACCCAGCTACCCGAGGATTCAAACCTATTTTTGGAATAAAAAACTAATCCAGCCTCTATCAACAGAAATCAATCAAGAATCTATCTCATGTGGACTTTATTTTTTCTCACTTCGCAGGGAGCAAGATGAACAAACTGATTCAAGAAAAAAAAGTGTACGTACCAAACAGATTTGGAGGAGTCTGGTCGAGTTGGCGCCAGTAGGGAAGGGAGGGGGCGGCGGCACCGGGAGTGTGGGCGACAGGAGTGTGGCAGGGGAGGGCGCCGCTAGGGTTTCTTCTTATCCATGCGGGAGCTAGGGAAGGAGAAGTGTGGGCGGCGGTGCCAGGAGGGAGGGGAGGGGGCGACGGCGGGAGTGTGGGTGGCGGCGGCAGGGAGGGGAGGGGGGCGACGTTGGGAGGGATGGGAGGGGGTGGCGACATGAGTGTGGGAGGGGGAGGGCGACGGGAGTGTGGGATGTGGAGGGTGCCGAGAGTGTGGGTTGGACCTTATCTAGATGGGTACGTGCATGGGACTGAATTTTTGGCACCTTGGGCGAGAGTGCGATGCGGTATGCTCGCTCATGGGCGCGTTGCAGTTTTGGGCGATGGAAAATTTGCTCATGGCAGCGTTTCGGCATTGACAAGGAAGAGAGTAGAACAAGAAGCTTGGACGATCAGGATCTCAACCTGCTTGTACGCGCCACCAAAGGTCCCTTTCGCTGGTCTGAAACTTGGCTAAAACTGGTTAAAAGCACTGTTCTGTCTGAATTGTTGTGAGAGAAAAACACTGTTCCGGTTGAAAAAAGAAGTCGAACAAGCCAAATATGGGGTAAGCCGAACCAGGGCCAAAGTGTTTAGAGTTAAACTAGAACAAATTCCATTCATACATGTTGTCATACACAGTCTGTTTATGTATAGTTTAAACAGTCTGTATCGGTAGGGATGCAACACATGAGAAACATGTTACAAATGATAGGCAATATAAACGACGAAGAACAGCAGATCAAACGCCGAGGATTTATAATTTTTTGACTTATCCCAAAACGGTGGTTTGCAGGAGGTATATAAAAAGATGGAAACCCTAATAGGTGACGATCCGTACCGCGGGGGGGGGGGGGGGGGGCTCCGCCCCCCGCACCCCCAGACGTCCCTGGGTGCGGTAGAGAAACGTGATGGGCTAACTTCAGCCTCCGCTTCGCTTCGGCCCAAGCCTCCAGGCGACGGGCCTCGCTTCACTCCGTCAGAAGTTAGCCTTTATCTTGTATATAACTGAATTTGGATCACAACTCAACAAAACACGCGCCCAAACAAATTAAACTATAAAAACAATATTTGCATGTTTTTGTTGGCATGTGGCCTAGCAAGATTGAGTTTATGTATTAGAGAATAATTCATTATCTTCTCACTGGTGTGTTTATTTCTTTAATTGTATGATTCAAATTCAGCCCATTAGTGGTCCAAACAGGTGATATTGTGCATCCTTTATATGTGGTTGCTCCATCATGTAGTCATCTTTCGATGTCCGGATTCAATACACTATCATTAGCAATTACGACAGTCATGTCGCAAATCTCACCATTGTTCCCTTCATGAGTGTCGTGTGCCCCTCGATGAGGGCACAAATAGCTTCCTAGTACTAGGCGACTGCACGTACGGTGAGGTGCCAACTGCACATAAGTGGATGACCGTATGCGCAAAGATGTTTGCCGATGGGCATGGAATCGGAGGGTGGAGAAGTGGAGGACATGCACACAATTTGAGGTCGTCGAGCAACAACAGAGGGTAGTGGATGTATATGTTACATTGAGTCAGGGTGTATATACTTATGAGGCAATGACCTCGTAGCTATTAAGCAAGATCGCCACCTAAGAGTTTAAGACAAACTTGTCATACTAACATACAAATGCATGTATCATAAGAAATATCCCTCCAATACAATGGGCAATTAACTTGTTGGCTTAAAATACATATATGAAAATATTAAATTTACTTGGTGGCTCAATAGAAACCGCCAAGAAAATGAATTATTAATTTGGCGGCTCATTAAAGAATGGCCAAGGAAATACCTTGTTTACTTGGCAGCTGATGACAACAGCAAGTAAATGCATGCTTTTCTTGGCGGTTCCTAAAAACAACCAAGGAAACCCATCATTTTCTTGGCGGTTCGTGGAAATAGCCAATAAAACCCATCTTTTTCTTGGCGGTTCATCAAAACAGCCAAGTTAATCCATCCTTTGCTTGGCGGCTTGCATAAACAGCCTAAGGAAACCCACGTTTTCCTTGGCGGTTTATAATAACAGCCAAGGAATTATATTCTCTTGGCGGTTTTCTGCCACTGCCAAGGAAACGTTATATTCCTTGGCGGCTCAATTTTAGCTGTCAAGTAAAATCTTGGCCGCCAAGGTAAATCCAGTTTGGTGTAGTGCACGGCAAGAAGCATTGGCGTGCTGCCTACAATGGAGGGTTCAAAGCCTAAAATACAGTAATATAGTATAGATACTTAGACTACTAGATTTGGCTGATTTTCTGTTAAGCATAATATATATAGAGTAAATTAAATTGCAGTGTATTATGTCCTCCTGCTGGAAAAGGAAGAAGGGTCAACAAGAATGAACTATTATTGTGTAGTATATATATGTGGCTACTAGTCCCCTATGAATTCTAGGATGCGAAACATCCTTAGCGGTAGATTGAGATTGCAAGACTTGTTTTTCTCTTCTATGTTTGAAGGAGATCGACACGCATGTGCAAAACCAATAATAGTACTTGAGATGTTCCAAATTGAACAAGAGTATAAATAACTGAGAAAACTATAATATGACGCCCTCAAACTAGATTCTTACATGCATGGTGTTCTAGCTATTGCAAAACTATGCATTTCTGATATATGTTTGGGACTGCTCCACAAACTCTGTTCTACAAACTTCACCATGAAGTAGCTCCACAAAACTAGAGTTTCTATAACACACTTTTAGGTGCTCTCACAACTCCATCTTTTTTCTGGGGTGAAACTACACTTGTTTGGCTAGAAAACATAAAGTGGAGCGGAAAAGTGTGGCGGAACATTCTCAAACTGGCCCTACTATATATATATCACATAAGTTCAGTATTAATTTGCTAAATGATCAAGCTGTAGATTAATTAGACAATGTTCTAATAAGAAGATTATCTTAACAACTCTCAATAATGAATCCGGCAATTGTATTGTACTGTGTTAGTCGTCGCTCAAGCTGATCTTGCTCGGATTTGTGAAAAGGACGTTACACACACATAGTTCATTATGGAATTATATATCTCCTAGCTAGCTTGATTGATGATCGATGTAACGTATGCACAGTACGTTCGTCTTCTTCTTCTTCTTCTTCTTTTGGTGTCATGCATGCATGTGCGGATTACTTGTCTGTTCGTTGTCTAGGTAGCTAGACATGCATACGTGCTGGTCCTAGATGAAAAGAAGCTACATATACGTGCATCCTTATTATTGTGTTATGTACGTACTTCGCCCTGTAGTAAATACAAGTGTTCTTATTTTGGAGTTCCTGCCAGTCAAAGCCATTTCAACTCTTACTTTCTTAAAGTAAATATAATCCTGCCCAGTAAGATTAATGTTAATAGATTCATTATGAAAAATACTTTCATATAACATATAAATCCTTCTAATAAATGCATATTTTCATAGCATGTACAGGTAAATTAAGTTTAATCTTGTAGCCTTCGTTGATGTGCTAAATTGTGAATAGCCGAACTAATTAGATTATTCAGATGGGGTTTTCTTTTAATTTTCCAGGTTACTGAGTTTTTATTGAGTTGCATCTTGGATAAATTGTATACTGCATCGACCGGATCATATTAAAAGATGAGATAGTGCGAGAAGTTTGAAGCTCGATCTAATATTAATATAACACTAAGCACCCCAAAAATTGTCTACACCGGACGGTTTCATCGAGCACACCCCAAGGGAGAACTCGAACAATTCATATTTTTCATCCATGATCCAATAATGAAAACGAGTTTACAATACTTAGTCCATTTCATACAACAAGAGTTCTCGAAAATACATTATTACAATACCAAGCTCAGAGTGCGGAATTTAAACAACGGAATTGAAATAAACAGCTAATGATAAGATACAAGGATCCGTCTGTGCCCACCAGAAGAATCCTCCACACAACAACCATTCCTCAAGCTGCTCCTGCAACTGGGAAAAATAAACCCTGAGTACACAATGTACTCGTAAGACTTACCCGACTAGTGAGAATAATTTCCCGACTCTAAAGGATATGATAAGCATTATGGTTTGCTGGGTTTCCTTTTTGTTTACGAAAAGCATTACTAGCAGTGTCGGGTTCATAAACCTGGGGTCCCTCATGGACCGGCTTCCCAGCAAAAAGCTTGGCCCAGCAGACGACGTTGTAAACGACGCGCAAACTCCTAGGCCAGCCCAAACACAAAAAACGACAGATCAGAAGGGCGATCCAATCTCCGACCTGAAGGCATCGCTAAGGAGGAACAGCGCTCGCTTCCGACTCCGGATCGCCTCTTCAACCGGAAGGCCTAGCCAAAGAGGAACAGCGCCCGCTTCTGAACTCCAAACTACATCTCTGACCGGGGACGCACCGAACCCCTACTTACAGCTCTTCTCCGACTGGCGCAGTTGGAGCCAACTGGGGCCAACCGATCGGGGACGCCCGCTCGGTGAGGACCAGGAAATGCACGGAGCAAGTAAGGCAGGGCACTCAAGTCAACCGCAAAACCGAGGATCGTACCCCGTACACCTACAGGACAGTACCGACAGGACATGTCAGAAGAGTGCCTTGCAACCTTCTAGGCATGTCAGAACCCAAGCTGTGTTGTGGGCGCCGACATTTGCCCTACAGTGTTGTGGGCGCCCGCAAAACTCCCATACCGGACGGGCATGGTAAAACCCCTTGCACACCTCTGGGCATCAACAGTATGACAGGCACCGACTTCTGCCATACCAGAAGAA
This sequence comes from Miscanthus floridulus, assembly GCF_019320115.1. NCBI lineage: Eukaryota > Viridiplantae > Streptophyta > Magnoliopsida > Poales > Poaceae > Miscanthus > Miscanthus floridulus. Next base: position 105,684,391 of record NC_089598.1, read on the forward strand.
GACGACGCAACCTCCCACGTCCATCTGACATTAACAGTGTTATGGGCGCTTACAATGATCTTATACCCGACGGCGTGGACAATAAGACTTAGCATACGTACACTCTCTCTCTCTCTCTCTCTCTCTCTCTCTCTCTCTCTCTTGTAAGGCCATCCCCTTCATCTATAAAAACAGGATGCGCTCTTTCCCAACAGATAGATCCCTCAGTTCACTTACATCGATTCATCCGTTGTAGCTTTAGACACTCTAAAGCTACACAGAGCACACGCTCGAACACTTAGCACATAGCGGAGCTCCCGTCAATCTCGATCCTTCAGACCAGAGTTTGACCGGACCTCTTGTACCCTCCATCTTTCTCCCTTCCATTTGTAGCCCCACAACAAACTTTGGGCACCTGGGCTTAGGAATAAAGTCACTGACCGACTCAAACTTGATGTAGGGCACGTTGCCTGAATCAATATAAATCATATGTCATTGAGTGCTAGGCCCCATCCGATCACAATGTACAACAAAACAACAAATATTTATATGTTGGTCACTTTCTGCACCGACAGTTAGCGCCGTCCGTAGGGAAGACATTGTACGTTCACACTTTTTGGTCATCGGATGTCCCACTTTTCCGTCACCTTCACCATGGCGGGCTCAAGCGATACGACTCGCTTCAGCTCGCTGGAGTTTTCCACGCTCCCACTTGTTGGGATGTGGGTTCCGCCCATCTTTGAGCCATCATAGGCCTTTCTCTTCGGAAGCCTGGACTTCGTCGCCGACCGGCTCGGCATACTACACCTCCTTGAGGAGGCACTTGTTCCGGCGCCCGTCGGAGGGGCACCCTCCATCGGCTCCGGGACACATGACGACTTCAACGACGAGGCGTCTGCACTTCAATCTAAGCAAACGCTCTGCTCAAAGCCCGCTGTGAGTAATATACATACTGTTATTTACTCGATATTTACTATCTCCCGTCGATTATCTGGAGGGACTGCATTGTCTGTACCGCAACCACCGCACGACTAGTTTCCCTATGACCTCATGTCCCCCGTGGACGCATACGCTCGGGGGCTCCGAAGGACACTAGCGCCGCCCCCTCTCACATCCTAATTCATAGGAATGGCGAGATATGCTCCCACCACTTTCCATGAACTCCTCGATGACAAGGTTGAGAGCGTTGGCTCTAGTGTCGGTGACATGGCACCTAGCCACCATCCATCCTGGGAGTGCGCTATGGCGAATGCTCCGGGACAGCCACTGGTGGTAGCAGAGTCCTTGCGGACTCACACCCCTCTGGACCCTCATACGAGGGCCCTCACGCTCGCACAAGAGCACGTCGAGGAGCTACGACAATGGTGGCAAAACCAGCTACCACCTGCGTCGGTGCAATCGGTTCAGCATGTTGCGCCCCATGCGCGTAACCCGATGAGCGGCGCCCGAGGTCACGCCCGCTAGGTCCAGCGTGACATCATGGGCAAGGGGAAGGACCCCTATAGTTCGCTCAGGCTAGCCAAAACATCGCCGCTACGGCAATGCTTTTGCATGGCATTCCTGAGCCCGTCGACCCCTAGGAGCAGACGGTCCATCGAAACCTCTGGGCGCTAGTGGAAGCCGCCGCCGTTCAATAGGCGGAAAGCTCTACATCGCGACTTTGACTCATGGCCTTTCTCCCCACCAGGGGAGTGGGGACGCACCAGATGGATCGCTCCATCCGTTCACTGCTACAGCCACCAAGCGCGGCACACGTGGCTGTGGCTACGTCGTAGTCCTATCTAGCGCCTACTCCACACCGACTGCCGGTACGCAAATGGCTCAGTCTGCACCAAGTCACCCACAATGTCATCAGCAACTGACATCAGGCCTAGCATGATGATGACGTCCATCAGGCGGTGGCGAGGGTAGGTGACATGGGTCCTGGTCGGACCATCGAGGGGAGCGATGAAACGCACCCTAGGCATGGTCATCGACAAGACGATCGGAGACCCATCCTAGATGGCCTGGGACCATGGGCCTTTGGTCAGCGTATCCAGAGAGCGTCGTTCCCACAGCGCATCCGACCGCCCACCAACATCGCCAAGTACACTGAGGAGACGAACCCTGATATTTCGCTTGAAAATTTCTAGCTCGCCTGTCAAGCCAGAGCAGTGGATGATGACCATTTTATCATTCAATATCTCCCTATTTGTGTGGGGGGACCTATTCGGGCATGGCTTGAATTCATCCCGCACAATAGCATCCACGACTGGGCGGACCTCAAGAGGGTCTTTGTCGGAAATTTCCAGGGGACGTATGTCCGCCTTGGTAACTCCTGAGACCTCAAGAGCTATCAGCAGGAGCCTAGTGAGTCCCTATAGGATTACATCTGTAGGTTCTCCGAACGATGCAACTCTCTCCCTGATGTGGTCGACACGGATGTCATTAGCGTATTCCTCTCTAGGACAACCTGCGAGTCCCTGATCCACAAGCTTGGCCGACAAAAGCCCCATACCACCCGCGACCTATTCGACATCGCCACTAACCACGCCTCCTGCGAGGAGGCAGTCAAAGAGGTCTTCAATGGAGGCCAAGACAAAGGCAAGGCCAAGCGCGAGAACCAAGAGGAGGGCCCCTCCATGCAGAGGGGAAAGAAGAATAAAAAGGATCGACACCAACTGACCGACACCACGTTGGTCGTCGTAACTGATCGTGTGGGCAAGTAGCCCTAGTAGGGCCTGCCTAACCACTTCAACAAGTTCATGGGTAGCCCATGCACCAACCACACCTACCCCATCAAACACCTCTACAAGGACTGCGAGCTCCTCAAATGTTTCCTACGACAGGCCGGCGGGCCAAAAGAAATAGACGGCAGTCAAGAAAGGAGGCACGGCGGGCAAGGATGGGGACAGCTTCCCTGACCCCGAGGAATGCATCATGATCTTCGAGGGATCTGACGCCATCTGCTCCAAGCGCCAGCACATGGTATGCTACAGAGAGGCATGTGCCGCTGAGGCGGCCATCCCCTCCTTCCTTAGTTGGTTAGAATCTCTGATCACCTTCGATTAAAGGGACCATCCCTCCCATATCGCCAGACTAGGATGCTACCTACTCATCATCGACTCTATCATCCACAAAAAGCGCCTCACCAAGGTGTTGATGGACGGAGGCAGCGGCCTCAACATCCTCTACGTCGACACCCTCGATGCCATGTGCCTCCCCTGGTCGAAACTCCACCCAGCGGGCTCCCCCTTCCACGACGTGATCTCGGGAGCGCAGGCGTACCCGCTCTGGCAGATCGACCTACCCGTCATGTTTGGCAATCGAGACAACTTCTGCTCAGAGGTCCTCACCTTCGAAGTGGTGGACTTCCTAGGGTCCTACCATGCCATCTTGGGACGGCCATGCTACGCCAAGTTCATGGCAATCCCCAACTACACCTACCTCAAGCTAAAGATGCTAGGACCCAACGGTGTCATCCCCGTGGGTAGTGCCCTCTCGCATGCCTTCACGTGCGACCATGAGCATTTCGAGCTCACCACCGTGGTCATCAACTCAATCGAGCTCTCGTAGCTCGAGGAGTCATCAACCCCAGTAGTCTCGGACTGCAACAAACCAACCTCCTTGATAGCCTTCCGCCCACTCGAGGAAACCAAGCCGATGGGGATCGACCCCACTGACCCAACCAAGACGGTGTGGATCGGGACCCGGCTCCTGGCCAAATAGGAATGCGAGCTCATGGACTTCCTGCACGCCAATTGCGATGTCTTCGTATGGAAGCATTCTAACATGCTGGGCATACCACAGGAGGTCGCCGAGCACACGCTGCACCTCATCCTAGGCTCAAAGCCCACCAAGCAGCGCCTACGTTGCTTCGACGACGAGAGGCACCGGGCCATAGGCGAAGAGATCACCAAACTCCTAGTAGCCAGATTCATCAGATAGGTATTCCACTCCGACTGGCTTGCTAATCCTATTCTTGTTAAAAAGAAGACCGGGAAATGGAGAATGTGCGTTGATTACACTAGCCTCAGCAAAGCATGTCCAAAGGATCACTTTCCTTTGCCACACATAGACCAGATAGTCGACTCCACCTTGGGATGCAAGATCCTCTCCTTTTTGGATGCCTACTCAGGCTATCACCAGATTACGATGAAAGAGTCTGATCAACTCACAACCTCATTCATCACCCTGTATGGTCCATACTATTACGTAACCATGCCTTTTGGTCTGAAGAATGCTAGTGCCACCTACCAAAGGTGCATGCAACAATGCTTCACTGACCAAATTGACCCGCTCGATCAGCCTGATCAAGCCGAGTGGCCAAAACCAACAATCACCATCTATGTTGATGACATAGTGGTCAAAACAGCTCAAGCTTGCTACCTAATCGCAAACTTGGCCACAACGTTCATGAACCTCTGAAGATTCAACATCAGATTGAATCTCGAGAAATGTGTTTTTGGGGTTCCGAAGGGCAAGCTACTTGGATTCATTGTGTCCGAGCACGACATTGAGGCCAACCCCAAAAAGATCACAGCCATCTCCAACATGGGCCCTATACACAACGTCAACGGTGTACAAAGGCTCACCGGCTGTCTGGCTACCCAAAGCCGATTCATCTCTTAGCTCGGCGAATGGGGATGCCACTCTACAAGCGCCTCAAAAAGATGGATGCCTTCGTTTGGACTGAGGAAGCTCAGCAGGCTCTAGAGAGCCTCAAAGCATCACTGACATCGGCCCCAATCCTCATCGCTCCCGAACGGGGAGAACCCCTCCTCCTCTATGTCGTGGCAAGCAACCATGTGGTGAGCGCCGCCCTAGTTGTCGAAAGGGAGGAGCCAGGACACCACCTTAAGGTCTAGCAGTCCATATACTTCATCGGAGAGGTACTCACCAACCCTAATGTCTAGTACCCCTAGGTGCAGAAACTCCTATACGCTGTGCTGATGGCGACCTGGAAGCTCCTACACTACTTCACCGACCATGAAGTTACGGTTGTCACTTCATACCTGCTCAGGGACATCGTCCGCAACTGCGACGCCGCGGGATGGATCTCCAAGTGGGCACTCGAACTCATGGGCCATGACATCAGGTATATCCCCCGTACCGCTATTAAATCTCAGGCTCTCACGGATTTTATCATCGAATGGACAGAGGTCCAGCTACCGACCCCGGACATCACCCATGAGCACTAGACAATGTACTACGACGGGTCCGTTATGGCACCCAGCTCAGGGGCTAGAGCGGTTCTGATCTCCCCGGATAGGAGTAGGCTCCACTACACCATCCACTTCCATTTCTTGGCCTCAAACAACATCGCGGAATATGAGGCCCTTGTCAATGGGCTGCGCATCGCCATGGAGCTCAGTGCTACACGTCTCTACGTTCATGGTGACTCAGAGTTAGTCATTGACCAAGTCATGAAGGAGTCCTCCTGCAAACTCCCCCCCCTTATGGCAGCATACTGCCAGGAGGTGTGTAAGCTCGAGGACAAATTCTAGGGGATCGAGCTGCATCATGTCCCCCGAAAGGACAACGATGCCGCTGATTTTCTCGTAAAATTGGCCGTGAGGCGGGATCTGTCTTTGAGTGGGATCTTCATCAACGATCCCCATGAGTCATCCGCCCACATCCTAGAAGGTCTGATGTAGACACACCCCGATGCCAAGCCAGTGCCCGAGGGCTCCAATCCCGACACCAAGCCGGCGCTCGGGGGCTCCGACCCTAGTGCCTACATGATGACGTCGCCTACCGATGTCGTCGTGTTGGCACTCGATCAAACCGACTGGCGAGCCCCGCTACTCGCGTACCTCATCGAGGAGGTTCTCCTACCCAAAAGGACAGAAACTTGATGGATCGCTCGATGAGCCAAGACCTTCGTTGCGCTCGATGATGAACTCTACAAACAAAGTCCATCAGGGGTGCTCATGAAGTGCATCCCTATCGACCAGGGGAAGCAGCTCCTCCTCGAGGTCCATGCCGGGATGTACGGACATCACGTGGCCCTGAGGTCACTGGTCGAAAAAGCCTTTTGCCAAGGTTTTTACTGGCCCACCACACTATGAGATGCAAAGGAGGTCATTCATAGGTGTGAGGGATGCCAATTCTACGCTCGGCAAACTCATTTGCCAGCACAGGAGCTTCAAATCATCCCCATCACCTGGCCATTCATGGTTTGGGGCCTCAACATGGTAGGACCCCTCAAAAAGGGCCCAAGCGGCTTCACTCACCTACTCGTAGCGGTCGATAAGTTCACCAAGTGGATAGAGGCCAAGCCCAACACCAACATCCGCTCAGAAGAGGCGGTCAAATTCTTCCTCGACATCATCTACCGATTCAGCGTTCCTAACTGTATCATCACTGACCATGGGACTAACTTCACCGAGAAGGAGTTCCTAGACTTCAGTGATGGATACCGCATCAGGATCGACTAGGCCTCGATCGGATATCCATGTACTAATGGTCAGGTTGAGCGTGCCAATGGCATGGTCCTCCAAGGACTTAAGCCACGCATCTTTGATCGACTCAATAAGTACGCTGGGCGATGGGTTGCAGAGGTCCTAGCAACCCTCTAGAGCCTAAGAACAACCTCCAAACTAATCCATAGGGTTCACACCCTTCTTCCTGGCCTATAGAGCTAAAGCAGTGCTGCCCTCCGACCTCGACCATGGCGCCCCAAGAGTGAAGGCTTTCAACCACGACTGAGCCACGGAGGCTTAGCAAGACGCAGTTGACCTGCTCGAGGAGGCTCGTGAGATGACTGTCACCCACTCCGCTCGCTACCAGCAAACTCTCTATAGGTACCATGAAAGGAAGATCAGGGGGAGGATCCTCAAAGTCAGTGATATCATACTCCGGAGGACCTAATCAATGAAGGAGAAACACAAACTCACTCCACCATGGGAGGGTCCCTATACGGTGACCGAGGTGATCCGACCGGGCACCTACCGACTGAAGGGCGACAACGACAACATTCTCACCAACACTTGGAACATTAAACAGCTACGTTGTTTGTCCCCTAAATTTGGTCTTACCGCTTTTATTCAACACTTGATCCTGTAAAAGCATCCTAGCCTGAACACTTTCAGTCTGGATTGCTTGGGGGCTCCATGAGGGTACAATACTAAACACTACCAATACTAAATACTACCTCTCTATTTCTGTTTTGCTGTCACATGGTAAAAACTTTTTTCCCAAACCAAAGGGCATTCCATTCCTTTGATTACCCTACGTGACTTTGTTTTTACTCCTGACCGAGCGCACCCCACCATGATGTACGGTTACAAACAACTGAGCCTCGCGGGCCACGCCCAGGTTCTTAAAGTTGTGGCCTACGGAATGAACGGGCAGGTGCAAAAAAGAAAGGATAAAAACAAAGCTATGCTAGGATAAAAAACAAGGAACAGATAGTGATTCCATCACAAAGCAGAACTGATGCATTCATTGATACAAAAACTATTCACACGGGGTCTTCCCCACAAACTTAACGATTACATTTGCTAACTACTACTCCAAATGCTACTGTGGCCGCTCGGCGGTATCGGCTAATGCCAAAGGTTAGGCCAGCCGCCGGACATAACCACCACCGCAAGGGCCCCTCCTGGTTCGCTCCCACGACTTCAGTGAGCGCAACGGGTACCTTAAGGGTGTCATACCCATAGATGCTCAGTAGAAGAGCATGGAGCTCCTGACCTTCTCATGCAGTCGAGGCAGCTCCTGGACAGGAACGCTACCCGCCAAAGTATGGCCACCGTGGCTGGAGGATGTCTCATCAAACTTTATGAACTGGCTAACCTGAGCAACTGCAAGGGCAAACCTCCCATCGGTGTAGCCCTGAGCGTCTTCCTCTTCGACAAGGCTTGCTCGGAGAAGACTCACTAGAAGGAGCCCATGTGCGGCTCCATCCCGACGAAAGCCCCACAAACGCTAGATGGTGATGAATCCGGCGACGTGTAGTACCCTCTAGTGCGCCACCTCCTTTGGTGGAAGCAGTCCCTTCTCGGTGAAGGCAGCCAGCACCACCTCATCTACGCTAGATGACCTCCAGCTTGACATTGCGCTCTAAAATCATGAATGAGTCTATGAGTTCTCCCTTCCCTCTCCCTTCCTCTATTTGAAGAAGAAGCGGAGCAGTTGAGGAAAGGTGAAAGGATTGGGGCGAGAAACCCTCTCCCTTCCCCCATTCAATGTGGATGGGAAACAACAGGACATGCCCTGACCAATGTAATGCACCCTGCCCGATGAAACAACATTTGGTCAGATAGGACGCGGCCTGGGTATGGCCCATTGCTACCCTACACTGGGCACAAGAAACAAGACGCCACTACGCGCAGGCGGCTCTCCGCCTTCCTAGGCAAGACTTGGAAAGGCCCAACTACGGGATCTCTACCTAGGAGAGACCATCGGGCTTCCTGAGTCAATTTGATGGCTTAGGCAAATGCCGAGAGACAGGTAAAGAGCAAAGGGACACCCCATATGGGCCATGCCGACTCCGTCACAAACGATGTACGTGGATCTCGGTCGGACATTTCTGATTGGAGCTCCTCAAACCCTGTCACTCGAGTCATCAAGGTAACATTACCAAACCCCCACTCTTTCTTTATATAATCATTTATTTCATCTATACACGCATTCATTCATTCCATAGATCCAAGGCAACGCATGTGCAGTTAAATGCATCACAACACTCTGTGTTGCGTCATGAAGTGGCAGTTGCCTCATTCAATATGAGCAACGACCGACCGGTGTTTGAAGGCTAGCCCACGAAGGGCTCGAGGCCGCCTCGCGTCAAATAGAGCCAAGGGAGAAAACATAGATGAGCCCCAAGTGGCCCTCGCTCAGTCTACCCTAAAGCTGACAGGGTCATCTCAACCTTCTCGTTCAATCCTAACCTCCCACCAAACCCATAGAATCTCCATCAAAGGGAGGCCAACGAGCCACCCGGGTTGGTCTCAGGAACTACCTAGGCATCTGCCAGGTTGCAGGTTAAGGAGCAGTGGAGTGTCATATGAGGGCTATGCCAACGTCGTCATGAACGACGGACCCGGACTTCACTCGAATTTGCCCATTAGCGAGCTCACCGAGCGTGTCGCTTGAGCCATCGAGGCAAGCAACATTAGCTCAGCCCCTCTGGTTGTGAGAAACCATGGACAGGGTAACGCACAAAACTCATACCGACCCCTACCAAGCCCAACAGGGCTCATGAGCTCAAGACACCCAACGCCTCGGCTGCGCCCGATGCCAGGATCTGTGAACTCTGTTTCGCCCAATCCCTAAAACTGCCTCAGCACATCAAACGCCAGGATCCATGACTCCGTCTCGCTCCATCCCTAAAATTGCCTCAGCTATGCTGATGCTAGGATCCATGACTTTGTCTCGCTCGATCCCTAAAACGCCTCGGCTGCGCCCGACGCTAGAATCCGCTAATTCTGTCTCACTCGATCCCTAAAACTACCTTGGCGCGCCCGATGCCAAGGTCCGCGACTCCATCTCACCCGATCCCTAAAACTGCCTTAGCGCGCAAGACGCCAGGATCCACGACTCCGTCTTGCCCAATCCCTAAACTGCTTCAGCCCCGTCCGACGCCAGGATCCACGACTCTGTCTCACCCGATCCCTAAAAATGCCCGCTGATAAAACCCCCTAGGCAATTCTGCGCGAATCGCCCGGGGGCTCAGGGGCTACACCTACAGGTGCGCTCGCGCGCACCCGTTAACAAAACAAAAATTCCCCCGCTGCAAACACAAAAAAAACCATAGACAATTCTACCCAAATCACCCGGAGGCTTGGGGGCTACACCCGCAGGTGCGCTCTCACGCACCCGCCATCAAAGATAAAAATCCCCCAAATGATTCTACCCGAAATGCCCGGGGGCTCGGGGGCTCCTATCGGGTTTATAAACCCGGGGTCTCTCATGGATCGGCTTCCCAGCAAAAAGCTCGGCCCAGCAGATGACGTTGCGAATGACGCGCAAACTCCTAGGCCAGGCCAAACAACTAAAATGATAGGCCAGAAGGGCGATCCAATCTGTGACTAGAAGGCCTCGCTATGGAGGAACAATGCTCGCTTTCGACTCTGGCCCGCCTCACTGACCGAAAGGCCTAGCCAAAGAGGAATAGCGCCCGCTTCCAACTCTGGCACACCTCTCCTACCGAAAGGCCTGGCCAAACATCGCTTTCGAACTCCAAACTGCATCTCCAATCGGGGATGCACCGAACCCCTACTTACAGCTCTTCTTCGACTAGCGTAGTCGGAGCCAACTGGGGCCAACCGACCGGGGACGCAGGCTCAGTGAGGACAAGGAAAAGGATGAAGCAAGTAAGGCAGGGCACTCAAGTCAACCGTAAAACCGAGGACCGTACCCTGTACACCTACAGGACAGTACCAATAGGACATGTTAGAAGAGTGCCCTGCAACCTTCTAGGCATGTCAGAACCCAAGCAGTGTTATGAGCATCGACATTTGCCCTATAGTGTTGTGGGCGCCCACAAAACTCCCAAACTGGATGGGCACGGTAAAACCCCTTGCATGCCTCTGGGCATCAACAATATGACAGGCATCGACGTCTGCCATACTAGAAGAAAACGACGCAACCTCCCACGTGCATCTGACATTAATAGTGTTATGGGCGGCTACAATTATCTTGTATCTGACGGCGTGGGCAACAAAACTTAGCATACGTACACTCTCTCTCTCTTGTAAGGCCATCCCCTTCATCCATAAAAGGGGATGCGCTCTCTCCCAACAGATAGAACCCTCAGTTCACTTACATCGATTCATTTGTTGTAGCTTTAGACACTCTAAACTTATATAGAGCGCACACTCGAACACTTAGCACATAGCGGAGCTCCTGTCACTCTCGTCCCTTCAGACCAGAGTTCGACCAGACCTCTTATACCCCTCATCTTTCTCCCTTTGTTTGTAGCCCCACAGCAAACTTCGAGCACCTGGGCTCAGGAATAAAGTCACCGACCGACTCAAATTGGACATAGGGCACGTTGCCTGAACCAGTATAAACCCTATGTCATTGAGTGCTAGGCCATATCCGATCACAACATACAACAAAACTATAAATATTTACATATTGGTCACTTTCTGCACCGATAAGTAGTGAATCCTTATATATGTGTTTTATTAGCAATCATGATTAGTTCATTAGCTAACCATTCTAGGCAAGCACCTGTTCTACTTTCAAGCAAGAGTTAAGCAATCAGGTCCATTCATTCCCTTTCATCTTCCAGTTCTTACTACGATGCTAGATCATAGACAAATCATACCATATCACACGGCGATTCACGAACCAATGTATCCTAGCTGGGGACCTCTAAAACACACGCCCTACTTGTACCCTAGGCACAAGTAAGACCAACCAACCACTCTCCTATCAAGGGGTCCAGGTCCTCGTCCAAACTTGGACTCCAAGCCCCCACTCCCGAGTCTCGGACTCAGTGTGGTGCTTAGACCTCCATCATCCCTGCCTCCAATCAGTCAGTCTGGAAAGAGCCAGAACCCACGACAAGAGAGCAATGAGCCTTCCTGCTCCCATAAGCAAGTAAGTGCTCAGGATAATAAGTCTGTGACCTAACTAGAATCCACTGCAACAGACAGTCCTTAACCAACATAGACAGGGAAAACAATGTAACCAAGCTATGCCCCGTTGGCTGTGGAACACAACCTATTACACCCACCAATACCCGTACCATATCCCTACCCGATCTCTATTTCTTTTCACTATTTTATCATGAGAGTGATAATAATAATCACCTATTGGTCCTGTTCGGTTTACCCTATATTTGGTTTGTTCAGCTTGTTTTTTCAGCCAGAACAGTATTTTTCTCTCACAACAATTTAGCTAGAACAATGTTTTTCAGCTAGTTTCAGCCAAGTTTCGGACCAGCGAACGAGGCCATTATGAGTAATGACAGGTTACTCATGCTACCAATTGTCTAAGCATAGCAGCTACTCGACCTATGCTAGTAGGACTCCTAGGTAGGTTTATCTATGCATGTAGTTTCAATATAAATCCTGTAACGTAAATGCACATCACACATATATATATCCAATTATTATTGAAAATAAGGGTTATGCACCGAGGCTTGCTTTGGGTAGGCGTGTCAGCTCAGTCAGTCAGTGGTGGCTCCGAGACCTCCTTCTGTACGAGGATCTCCTCATACTCCTCGATCACCTCCTCAAACTCGTGATCTCCGATGGTCATGACCTCTGCCAACTCGTTCTCTACATGCATGCGATGATGATGCAACATGTTAATACTAAGGCAACAACAATTCTTAAAATAAGAATACATCTACTAAGACAATAAGCTAGCTCTAATGGTTAAGATACTAACTACTTATCATGTCCACAAAAATAGGTATGGATTCATCTAACGGATATTAACTTAGCAACTAAAATGTAATCTTACTCTTATTTGCGATTTAACTTATATTACAACAAGGAGCACCTAACTACGCTAGTACTTAGCCTATTCTAAGGCTACAAAAATTATAGGGGGAACATAATAATACCATGAAGCTACTGTAAAATTTTCAAAGCTAAAGTTGTCACCAATTTACAACAAAAAATCCTACAACACTTAACCTAATAATATTAAGCACTCTTAAATAATTTAATAGTTCCTGGTATCAACATGTATATATATGAACTAAATACACTAACAGCTAGAGCACAATTTTAGGAACTTAACAAAATTTGTTTCACAATTTTTGGATACCTACGCTATTTTATATGAATTATCAAAGTTCAGCTCAGAATTGAGATGAAAAGCTATTTCTATTTTCCACGAAAAAGATAAACTCATTTTGGCCCAACGCGGCCCACGCGGGGCGCGGCCCATGCGCGGAGGCGGCCCACAGCGGGGAGCCCGTGCACGCTGGCATTCTTGCAAAAACACACTCGCGTTATCAAACAATAGCGCGAAAACTACACGTACTATTTATATAGACAACGACTTTGCAATGGAACCCTTGCACTTTCTCCTCTTTACAATGGCATGGTCCTTGACCTCCCCCACGCGCTCCAACGTGGCGAGCGGTGGCACTAGGCGGTACACCGGCCACCTAGGACCCTTGCGAACCTAGCTACAGGACCGATGCTCACCAATGGGCCGACGCGTGACGATGGGCAGTGGTGGCACGAACGGTGGCAAAGCAGAGCGGGCTCTCCCCGGCGGTAGGCGGCCTGCAACAATGGCAACCGTATTCCGGTGAGCCACAACGCTAGCAGGACGGTAGAGATAGGGAATAAGCACCAGGGGCACACCATGAACCCGTTCGAAGTGGTGGTTCGGCCAACGACTACCTGAGTAGTGTTGGCCACGTGCGCGCGATGAGCACGACGACGAGCCACGACGGACACGACCGCATCAGCAACAGTGGGGTGGCGGTAGCGCTCCCACTGGCATGCGCACAATGAAGAGGGAGCCAAGACGAGCTAGTGGTGCTGAGGAATTTGCGCGGGGTGAAGTGGTGGAGGCTAGCCATGGCGCGGGCGGTGACGAGCCTTAACGGCACGGTGGTGGGCAAAGCTCCAAAATTGGAGCTCGGCTGAGCCACAATCAAAGTGGGGTGGGGGTGGTTGGAGAGGGGACGTGAAGGCGAAGACGTGAGCACGAGGAATTGATGAGAGGCGCTCGCTCTCTGGCTCACCATGACGTGACTCGACGATGACAGAAAATAGAGGAAGAAAGAGAGAGATGGAGCGCGGCAGTGGGCTCGGCTCATCCTCGCCTTGGCGGGACGCGAGCCACGAGATCGGGAGGCCCACGTGCCGGCGCTAGCTGACAGGCGCACACGTTCGACTAGCGTGGCCCATGTGGTCGTAGCACCATAATTGACAAGGCGACAATGGCGTGCACGACCACGTGCGGACGGCTCCCAACTGGGCCAGGGAGGGGGCGGCCCGACCGACCCAGCGCGGTGGCACAGAGCGACCACGCCTACGGCGTGAGGAGGCCACGCGGTGACCGCGCACCCGGCGCCAACCAACCCGAGCTAGTGACGCGCACGAATTTTAAAGCGCTCAACACGACCAAACGGTTGCTTTAGGACCTAAACCATCTTCACCATACTCAAGATTTCACATGAGACTACCAAATCGAGCTATAATACTACACCACTCCTTAACCCAATCTCTCACAATAAATTGCTAAATATAGCAATGGCTAGCTGTTGGCAGACTTAAAAATTTCCAAGTTTTTGAGCTGGATTTGTTTTCAAGTTCCGTTTCTAGACTATTAAAAATACTAGCTAGTAACATTATTTTTCTACGGCAAGTATTTTATTGTCATCTATAAAGTTTGTACTTCAAACTTTATTTAAGTATCACATACATGTTCTATAGCATTTTTGCTTAATAAAAATTGGTTTTAAACCCTACTTGATATGCATGAACTATTGAATCAACTTTCGTTTCGTATTTTAGTTGATCGTTTTGAGTTACAGAAATTGATCTACAAACTTTATCACATGCAGTAACATATAAACATGATGCTCATGACATATTTTAGTAAATAATTTATGGTGTAACACCGAGGCTGTTACAAAAACGAACAGAGCAATAATTTCTGGAATCTAAGAGGCACTACAAAACTTTTAAATTCAGAAAGTTTGGGGGAAGGAAAGAAAAAAGTCATATATGAATTCAATGATTAGCTGAAAATAGGGAATAACCTACATTATCTTGTTGAGTTATATGAATTGAAGCATTGCAGAGTATTGAATACAATGCTAGTTATACAGCTGCATTTTCAAGTAAAAATGCCGGTAACATAATTTATATATTCTGTTCAGGTGGTTAATTAAACAAAATTAATACAGGATAGCTAACTTACGAAAAAAGCAAAAACTAAACTTGTGCAAATGGAGACTCCACTTAGGTTCGACACTGTACATGTATGTATATATCATCTTGATTTAGACCTCCCAAGGACACTATTCTTCCTTTCTTTCTGTGGTAGTGCGTAGTAGAGCAACAGTAGCAAGCACTAAATGCAATGAGAATACCGTGGCCTTTGTCCGGCTTTCAATTCGCCCAAGGATCGGAGAGTACATGTTATATATGGGGGTGTTTGGTTTCTCCGGGCACTCCTAAAATTTCTGTCGCATTGAATATTTAGACATATATATAAAATATTAAATATAGATTAATTATGAAATTAATTACACAACTTGTGATTAATTTGCGAGACGAATCTTTTAAGCCTAATTAGTCCATGATTTGACAACGTGGTGCTACGGTAAATATGTGCTAATGACAGATTAATTAGACTTAAAAAAATCATCTCGCAAATTAGCCTCCATCTATGTAATTGGTTTTGAAATTAATCTATATTTAATAATCTTTATTAGTACCTAAATATTTGATGTGACATAAATTTTAGAAGGCGACTAAAGAACCAAACACCTCCATAGTATCTCCGATCCCTAGTTAGCTGCTACTCATTAGCTAGGGCACTAAAACATGCATGTTCAACCGGCGGCAGGATATTCGATCAGTGTGCCTCTTATGAATGTACTATATAGACGTTGCAAATTCAACGCCCTATACATATAGTCCGGTTGATGTAGCCCATCAAGCAAATTAAAGGGTTGCATTATAGTATTCCTAGTAGACGTACAACTTGCGTTATTTGTTTCAATACGTTTGGAATTGAACTCTGTACACGATACTCACTATTCTAACTTTTATTATGACTCTTATATATCTAATTCATCACGTAATATACAACTCTTATTAAACCGGACACGACTCTTATGCTCAAGGGAGTGAAAAGATAGATGAGCCCAGGAGGACAGTAAAGGACGAAAATTGAGCTGAGAGAATTTTTTGCTCTTTAGTATTATGTATGGATTATCTCATATATAATAAATAATTGTAGACTAAAGACTAGCATATATGCCTAACTAATTGCACCAACCATACGAATCCAGTTTTACCCTTTCCAAAGATGAGGTGGGCTATAAGAATATTTATTAAAAAAACAAAAGTTGTTGATGTGTATTGGTCATAAGCATTGGTGCACAAGCACAACACATACAAGCCCCCCAATTACAAATATCCATTTCCATCTCATACATGGTACATGGGAGGAGGAAAGTGGCATGCATGATGACGAGTTAGGCCTTGTTAGATTTTGTGGACCACTTGACCCTCTCACTCACTCTCAGCTGGCCAACAGCAAAATTTGACCTTCTCTTTCATGAGCAATCCAAGCAAGCAAGCAAGAGGTAGCTGGTGGTGTTCCATGTTAAGCTAGCTCCCCCCATCCCCTCCCCTTTGCCACATCTTCAGAATCCTGCTGCGCAGCAAAGAAGGAATCAGACCTAACAACAGAAATTTATTGGGCCAATGCTATCCACACCTAACACCC
Source organism: Miscanthus floridulus (assembly GCF_019320115.1). Lineage (NCBI taxonomy): Eukaryota > Viridiplantae > Streptophyta > Magnoliopsida > Poales > Poaceae > Miscanthus > Miscanthus floridulus. Next base: position 105,700,741 of record NC_089598.1, read on the forward strand.
TGCCCTTATCTATACTCCCTCCGTCCTTAAATATCTGTTGTTTTCGTTTCTCGAGAAACAACTTTGACTAAATATATATAAAAATATTGATATTTATGTTACATAATTAATGTCATTAGATAGATATTTGAATCTAGTTTTTAATAAATTTATTTGAGGATATAAATGTTATATGTATTTTCTACAAATCGAGTGAAACTTTCAGCACAGAAACCAAACGATGACAGTTAATTGAGAACAAAGGGAGTATATGTGTACAACCATAGCTATATGTATCTAGGAACCTAATTGCAAAAATTCATTTATTCCCGTTTGAGATTTGTACTCCCTCTCTCCCAAATTATCTGTCGCTTTTGGTTTCCATGCCACAAATTGGACTCGATTTGTAGAAAATACGTGCAATATTTATATCTCTAAATAAATTTATTAAAAAACTAGATTCAAATATATTTACAATGATATCAATTATGTACCATAAATATTAATATTTTTTAATATATATTTTATTAAAGTTATTTCTCGGAAAGCGAAAACGATAAATATTTTAGAACGGAGAGATAAGTCTTCATAGTACACAGGGGCAGTGGAGCCGGTGGGTGCCAGCTGGCCCCCTCCTAGTCAGCTTGTCTGTGCTTGCATAGGTGCAATAATTTCACTGCATGAAGTGTGTAGAGCTCAGCTGAGCTAGCTACTAGCAGCTAAAGCCCTGTTGGTTTGAGTTACTTTTTAACGAACTTTTTAGGTTTTTTTCTCACAATAAATTAGCATAAGCATCAATAAAAGTCAAATTTCAGCATAAACGAACAGGGTGTAAGCCTGTTAGGTTAAGGCCACCCTCTATGTATCTAACCTTACTAGCTAGTAGCCATGGATGCATGATGTTTAGAGATAGTAGCACTTAGCACTAGCTAGCTGTGTTTAGTGTGGGGATGGAAATGGAAGCAGCAGCAAACATATGCATATGCATGCATGGAGATGGATCGGAGATGGTCCCAATCAAAGGGAAGACAACTTTAATTTGTAAAGGATGGGTGATGCCTCTCACATGCATGCCGGCTGCGTTCTTTGTCACAAATTCAAGCGAGCATGAGGTTTAATTGGTCCACAAATAAATAATGGCGCGTAATTGCAGTTCATGTGTAGGAGTGTACGTAGCTAGCGAGTAGATAGATAGGGCATGTATGTGTGTATTATCAGTATGTATAGACTACACTATAATATATGTATGTAGTAGTATTGGCTACACAGTAGGTATAGTAGTACGTAGCTAGGTCGTACAATTTATTAATTTAGCGGCGTAATTCTGTTGGACTTAATTATTGGTACTACTAGTAGGAGACTATTATGATTTCTGGGACCATTATATTGTTAGTTAAGAGTAATCATGAAGAGGCCAAAGTACAAAATTTTGCTATAAATGATCGAGATGTGTTGTACTACAGCTAGCAGAGTCCTGGTGGCGCGAGGCTATGTTGAAGGCGTGAATGAAGAACATAAAAATGTACACGTATAATATGTATATATATTTTTCAAGAAAAAAAGCTATATGCCAAAAAGAAAATAGAATATATTAAGCAGCATGCTCCAACCACTGTTGGATCAAATAAAGGAAATTAATAAATGAACTATTATCCTGATGGTTTTGTCTCTAATAAACTGTTCCATATCTACGAGGAAATTACAAAACACGCAGGGACACTTATTGACAAACAAAAAACTCAAACCGTACCTAGTAAACATAAATTACGACCTTTTTGAGTTAATTACTATGAATTTAGACATAATGTATGTCTTGGTATACCCCCTCTGTCACTGAATAAATAGATTTCTAGAATTATCTTAAGTCAAACCTTTTAAGGTTTAACCAAATTTCTAGAAAAAAGTCAAGATTTATCGTATCAAATTAGTATAATCCTACAAAGTTACTTTTTATAATGTGCTCATTTTATCTCTCATAGATATTGTTACTTTTTTCTACAAAGTTAGTCAAACTTAAGAAAGTTTGATTGACACGGATTCTAGTAAGTGATTTATTTGGGGACAGAGAGAGTATAACAAAAGCTATGTATAAAAAAAAGGCTAGAGCGACTATAATTTGGAACGAAGAGGTATCTTCTTACCAAGAGGTCAAATTATTTTCTATGAAATAGTTTAAAATTCATGTGAAAACTTATTTGCTATATGTAGCTAGATGTGGCACGATAACTGCGTGTTCTAAGAGCATCTCCAACAGAATTAGTATCTAACATGCAAATGCTATTTTTAATTAAAGCTCTAGAAAAATGGCCACCAAGAGAGTAGCCAACACGATTGCTATCCCATTTGACATGCTATCTTGTAAGTCTCGGTAGCTAAATTTGGCTAGCCAACATGCCTTGCTATCTTAGTGTATGTGAGGCTGACAGCAAGTGCGATATTTGCGTTGCTCCAAACTCCGTTCCTTTCTCTTGGAGATATGGCTAGTCTGTTGGAATGTGTTGAATTATGAAGAAAGGATTTTTACAAAGTGGATAGCTAAACAAAGATATGAAACATGTAATTTAGAATATCTCTCGGAGATGCTCTAAATGTCAAATAGCCCTCGAAAATCCTAGTAGGAAAGGTGGGTGTGTTTGATATGGGAAATCAGACGCCTGTACACGTTAGGCTGCGGAGCTCCCAAACAGGCTCAGTTAGCATCATGCATGCTCGAGGAAAAAACAAACAAACTTAATTTACTACCAGTACAGTACTGCATATATATAATACACACACATATGCCCTGCACTTTTGTCTTGCATGCAAGCTATTGCTTCCATGCATTGCATGCGACCTTTTGGACTTTCTGTAGGATTAGTTAGTTAGCTCGGGGGGGGACACACACTAGTGTAGCTAGCTTAGTACTGCCGCATGCTACTAGTACGTAGCACCGATCCTACATATACTATACTAGTAGTACACGTTAGTACTCCTATATATATATATATATATATATATATATATATATATATATATATATATATATATATATATATATATATATAGTATAATCCTACTCGTACATACTTAGACTCCATTCGCTTTGCTCAAAAGTCATGGCTAAAAGTATTGGTCGATTATTTGTTATGAGAGAAAAACACTATTTACAGAAATAGTATGACTCATGAGACAAGATCCTTAATCCTGAAGCATAGTATCATATATCGCCGGCGCCGCATAGCATATATCGGTATCCTATACAAAGACAAGACGCGTACGCACACAGTGCTAGTGCCACAGCGGCACTAGAGGTAGAGGCGAATGAGCTTTCAGTCAGGTCTCAGCCTCGCAGCACATGCAAGCACGCACAAAACCAAAACCAAAACCCGCGTCGCTTGGCCTGTCTCTCGGTGTCCGATGATCCTGTGCAAGAACAAAGCCGGCAGCCATGCACGTGCCCGCGCCGCTCGCCCGAATAAAACTAGTACTAGTAATTAAGCCGCCCCAGCCGCGCGCGCCATCATCAACTAACCTAGCTAGTACGTAATAATTAACATCGATCCCGCTTGCTTTGTGGCTGTGGCCGCGCGCGCGGCCGCGCCGGAGGAAATCGCCGCGCGCGTCCTTGTCTAATAACAGCATGGCTAATAATACAAACCGCTGTCACGGCTCGTTTAGCCCGTTTACTCACCATTTGAACTAAAACGCTACGTGATGATATTGTATCTGTTTAGTCGACTATTTATCCAGTTTAAACAGCCGTTAAGTAGTCGTTTAGCCAGCAAGTGTCCGCCAAAGACGATAATAGTTAGATGCTAATAATCAGCTACTTGGATCCAAACAGATCTAGCTAATTGTTAGCTGAATACCCAACTAACAACTACACTAGTTGAACCAAACTAGCTAATTAATAGGAAGACCTAATACTAGCTATGACCTATTAGCCACTTATGGATGCAAACAAGCCCTTAGCTACTATTAGCTAGGTATTAGCTAAATATTAGTTAGACTATTAGTTTGATCTGTTTATTTTATATAAAGGAACTAATTATTAACAGAGGTGTATATATATATATATATATATATATATATATATATATACACACACTTTGTTTTCTTCAAATTCAGTAATGAATTTTAGATGATAGTCGGCCTGTTCGCTGGTTGGTTTCTGGGCTGTTTAGGCTGGCTGGTGCTGATTTATTGTGAGAGAAAAATACTGTTGGCTGGCTGAAACTAACAAGCGAAGAGGCTGACTTATTCTAAATGCTGGTGGATAGGATTTGATTGGATTGTAGAGGAGGGAGGGAGGACGAGGACTGCTCTGCGGCGGCTACCACCGAATAGGGTGTAGGAGGCCGGGGAGCACAGCAGAGGCTGGCCAGTGGCTACCCTACGTCCCTACCCTGGTATAGGTAGACGGACGTCCCCTAGTCGCAAGGAGTCGGCCTTGGGCAGTGTGCGAGCGGCTGCACTGCACCCGGCCATGTCCTGACGCGCTTTCTTTCTCTTTCTCTTTCAGCGCCCCGCCCCTCTCACCGAACCCTTTGCTGGCTTTGCTTGCTCTTATTGTCAGAACCGAGGCCATAGTACCCTGTGTTTTCTAGTGCTTGCCGATGGGAGGCAGCCCAGCTGCATGCCTGCAACTCGATCACTACTTGGCGTCAAGCTTAGTAGTAAATAATATATGTAATATAGTTAGTTAATTACCTCTGTCAATGACTAATAGCCTGTCTCTTTCGAGTGTACTCTTAGCTAGCTACGTAGTGCACGTTGTTTCCTTTGTACTAATTAATATATACTAGGTCGGAGAGTGAGTGAGTTTATATTTGGAATCACAGTTAGCTAGGTTAATCAGGCTGCTTATTAGTTTACTACTACTATAGCCTAGCCACATAGGAGTAGACAATACTGCTTCTCTTCTCTGTACTTGCACTTGCATGTGACTATGTGAGTGACCGAGCACTCTCTACTCTTCTTGGAGGTTAGTCCAGTTGGAGCTAGTAGCTGCTAGCTATATACTCCCGGCTTCCGTCCAAAAGAAACAATGCAGTTCTCGTTTTTGAAGATCCAATCCAATACAAACAATTTCTTTTTTATTTAATTTACCCAAATATATATATATATATATATATATATATATATATATATATTTAAACACTAAGGCCTTGTTTAGACCAGGATGTAAAGTCTCGGGGTGTCACATCGGATGTTACATGAGGTGTCGCATGGGGTGTTCGGATACTAATAAAAAACAAATTATAGAATCAGCCAGTAAACCGCGAGACGAATTTATTTAGCATAATTAATCCGTCATTATTACATGTGTTTCTGTAGCACTTTATTGTCAAATTATGGACTAATTAGGTTTAAAAGATTCGTCTCGCAAAGTAGTCGCATTCTGTGCAATTAGTTATTTTTAATTTATATTTAATACTCCATGCATGTGTCCAAACATTCGATGGGACATGGCGTAAAGTTTTGACGGGAATCTAAACAAGGCCTAATATTTATGCATGCATGTGTTGTATGGACAGCTCAAGTCAACAGCAACGCATATGGTGCAGAAAACCAGAAGCACACCCACTGCACGATGCACCTGCGGCCTCTGCCGCCTGAGACAAAATTTCCCCGGCTTAGCGAGCTTGCATCAGATCATGCATGGCGATCGACGCCTGCTGCCTACGTGCCGTTTACATATGGAACAGTGCACACACAGAGGCACAGGGGATAAATACAGGGATACTGCATGTACACACTGTGCCGGCCGGCGAGGGCGAGCACAATCTCCACGTCGTACCCTACTGCTAACTGCTCCGAGCTCCGCGCTACTGTAGTAGCTAGCCGGCGACGGCGAGGCGAGCACGACGACTGAGCAGGCTCAGAGCAAGCCAGCCAGCCATCTCTGCTGCGGCTGCAGGTGCCTGCCTCTGCCTGGACCGTAGCAATAGCATGGGCATGGACGGTGGTGGATGGGCCGCCCCGCTCCGGCCGGCCGGCCGGCCGGTGAATGGTGAAGCCTGCCTGAAGAGCGCGTCAGAGCGAGCTAGAGAGCTCGCTGGGACGGAGACACAGGGGCGCTTCCAATGCATGCTGTCACCTGCACTGCACTGGATGCAGTGAGCCAGTCTGCTGCACTGCACTGCATGCTCCTCTCTGGCGTCTGGCCGGCTGGATGGGGCAGCCTACCTGCTGCCGCCTCTGCCGGCCGGCGTGGTCCTCTCCACCTTCTTCTGAACTCCTCTGACACCAGTGCGCGCCCGGCAACGGCAAAGCCAGATCCAGTTCAGCAGTGCTCGTCAGAAACCGGGCGGACACCATGCATGCCTGGCACAATCGTCATCACAGTACGCCTTCACTTCAATTATCATCCTCATCCTCATCATCTTTTTTTCCTTCTCTGAAACGACATGAATTCGAACTTGTTTGCTGCTGTACTTAGGTTACCGTTTCGTCCTTAGAGATTTTAAGAATCTAGGGGTAGATAAAAAAAAATCTAATACGTTTTATTGGATTTCGTGTTTGTGTGATAAAATCTACTAGAATCTGACGGTTCAGAAGAGATTCTAGAATTCTGAGATTTTTTTAATCCGAATTCTTAAAATCCATAGGTATCCAAACGGTATATTACAACGCAGGAGTACTCACATTTGCTTTGACCAGGATTTCTCTCAGCACATTTGTGAAAAAAGTGCATGCCTGTTGCCTGAGAAGAAAGAAAAGAGTGGTGGATTCAGCTGCTGACCTAATTATGGCGCTGTAGTACACATATACTGTCTCTATGTGATCATGACAGCACTGTACAGCTCCTATGTAATTGTTAATTAGTTTAGGAGCACTGTAATTAACAACTGAGACGGATGGGTGGATGCTTCTTTCGTTTTGTCGGTTACCTTGTCGAGGCCTCCGATCCCACTCAACTTTTTCTAGCCAGATAGCGCAAATTACGGCCAGCTTTAACTTGGTGTTTGCGAGTAGGAACCTTCTCGATTCCTTACCCACTCTGTCGTCGTTGCGTAACCATAGCCATATACATAGATATTCCCTCCAACAAAAAACCACACGTAACTCTCGTTTCCCGAGCCGTCAAATAATATGGAATCTATAATAAATATATTAAAAATATTATTAATACCTATGATGCATAATAAGTATTATTAATTAAGCATGAAATATATTTTCATAATAAATATATTCAAAATGTAAAGGGGTGTTTGGGACTACTCCGCTCTATATTTTTCAGCTTTATTTCATGTTTTTTAGCCAAACGGTTTTAGCTTTACGCACTCTATTCGAGAGAAATGGGTGGAGTTTTGAGAGCATCTAAAGAGGTGCTCCACAAACTCTAGTTTTTTGTGAAGCTGCTCCACGGTGGAGTTTGTAGAGCAGTCCCAAACACCCTGTAAATGTCATACTTTTTTCTAGGGAAAATTGTCTAGCGGACACTGAAAGTGGAGGTCGTTTACTGACGGACACCCAAAATAAAGCCATTTGTTGAAGGACACTCTCGTTGATGACAATTATGCTGCTGGACACCGCACCCCTTATTTTATTCATTTTCGCCGATTGAGGAGAGAGAACAGTCGTAAAATGTCCCTTTTGCCCCTTGCTTCTTCCCCTCTCCCTTCCCTTTTCTTTCACCTTGGCACCCTATCCTGCCCTAGAGAGTAGAGCATCGACCGGCAGGGGAGGGAGCAACAATGGTAGGAGAGCAACACCACAGGGGAGGGCCACACTGGTCGAGCCCGACGGTGGGAGTGAAAGGATCTAAACAATGCCTAGAGGGGGGTGAATAGGCGTATCTAAAAGATTCTACACAAAACTCAAAGTCACTTGTCAGCAACTGTCGGGAGTCCCGACAGTTTGGGTCGGAACTCCCGACGTCGTTAGAAGTTCTAGCGCAAACTGTCAGAAGTCCAGACGCCTACGGGAAATGTACTACAAGTGCTAAAATGAAATTTGTGACTTCGATAACTTACAACCCCACTTCCTAGTGGTAAGGTAACGCGTTGGGGTTACTCCTTTGACGCCAAAAGGTCATCACTCCGTAGATCGAGTCAAAACCCTAAGAAAATCTTTGGAGTCTTGAATGCTTGGGAGCTATTTTGACCGTGAGTAGGTTGCAATGAATGAGTGAGTGCCGGTTAGAAGAGAGGAGAGAGCTATTTATACTCAAGGTAGAAATCCAACCATTCAGATCTACATTGGAAGTTTCGACGCAGATCTCAGGACTTTCGACCTATAAAGAAAACACTGGTCAAAGTCACTACAAGTAGGTCAATGTCGAAACTCCTGACGTACGTCGGGACTTTCGACGAGAGCGGTCAGCGAGCCAGCCAAGGTCTAGATGTTGGGACTCCCGACCTGAGTCGGGACTTCCGACCATTGGGAGTTCTGACTCACGTTGGGACTTTCGACAGCCACAATGACCGCGCAGGCTAAGTGACTGGGCATTGGGACTTCCGACACCAAAAGTCTCGAAAAGATATTTTACGTGCTCGTGAAGTGCTAGAGTTCTCTCTTTTGATTTTATTTTTATGCTTGAGCACTCTATCTTCCTTAGACCAACTAAGTTTGCATCCCTCTTTATAGTGCGGCAGATACTAAACTCAAAACAAAATATAAAATCTTTGGAGAGCGCTTTGAGTTCATCCACCTTTACAACTTCAAGAATTGAGGGATACCATTTCATCTTTATCAACTCTTTGAGTCTTTCATGGGACTAATAGCTGCGACATATCTTATTAAGATCAAATTAATCCCTAATTTAGATGTCATCAATACACCAAAACCCACATAGAGGGCAAATGCACTTTTAGGGAGGGCTCGCTGATGGAGGAGACACGGTGTAGCAGCAATGGCTCGGCAGGGAGGAGGTGCGTCGGCAGCCAATGGCAGCGCGCGAGCAGGTCGGCTACCTAGCCTCACCCGTGGGTGCCTGGTGTGCGACCTAGGACGGCCCACGACGCCCTGGACGCATGTGCCCGCAGCGGCCACAACAACTTCCTCGGCGGCGATGGCTTGCGACTGAGAAGGAGGCCAGAGGAGCGGGCTCCACGCGCGCCTCCTTCCCGAGCGCCTAAGCGCTGTCGTCGTTGCCGGCGTGGCCCGGTTGTTGTGCTGCCCGGTCCTACTTGTCCCTTCGGAGTAGCCCCACCGCTAGAGCTGCCCCATGTAGGTACGGCGTCGGGCCTCCACGCGCGCCGTGAAACACACGGTTGCCCAACCTCGGTGTCAGAGCGGGATCCACGTTGCACTGGCGCCTGCGCTGCCACTCCGATAGGCCGCATTGGGTAGGTCCTCGGCTATGCGGACTCCCTCCCTGCCTTCTCTCAAACGTACACATGCAAACGAGGAGGCGGTGATTGCCGAGCGGGTCCGCACGCGCGCCTCCTATGCTCGCTGGCGGTGCTTCCTGCATGCTCGCCAACGGTGCCCGCCTCGGCGGCTGGCAGCTCCCGTGACCTGCTCATCCTGCGCGCCTCGGCGGTGCTCTTCCTGCCCACAGCCGTGCTCGCCTCGGCTGCCGGCCAGATCCTGCTACACGCTCTGGCCAGATCCTACTCATCCTGTGCGCTCCTGCCTTATCATCCTCCGCAGACCACGGTTGCTTTGCCAGATCCCGCGCACGCCGGCGGCCGGTGGTGTCCCACGCGCTTACCGATCCCGAACGGTGAGCGGGCGAGAAGAACATGGAGAGAGGAAGAAGAAAGAGGCAGGGGCAAGAATATTATTTCCCCACCTTTCTCTCTCTTCAACCAGTGGAAATGAATAAAATAAAGGACATGGTGTTCAACAGCATAATTGTCAGCAACGAGAGTGTCTTTCAGCAAATGGCTCCATTTTATGTGTCCGCCGGCAAACGAGCTACACTCTCAGTGTCCGCTAGCCAATTTTCCTTTTTTTTCTATAAGCCTAATTTAATTTGGAAAAAACCACTGCTCTGAAAACAAGATTTACATTTTTTTTAGAAATATTCATATAGAATGCTGCATACGTAGACTACACTAAAAAGCTGTTAGGGTATATTTGGTGGAGCTCCTGCCAGGCGACAACCTCGTGCCATCAATTTCAGTCATCTAACAGCTATAATTGATGCCTGGCAGGCACCAACCAAACACAGTTTACTCTCATAAGCACTAATGCCCTGTTGGCTTGACTTATAAGCCATGCATGGCTGAGAGTACTGTTAACTGATTTGTTGTGAGAGAGAAAAATACTGTTTGTTGGCTGAAAAAGTACGGCTTAGGACTTCAGGTTTAGAACTTCGTTGCTCTGTCGTCCCGTAGAGTAGCATTTTAATGATCATCTGCTGTATTTTTCTAATTTTCTTTATTTTTGTCCTTGATAGGAAAGATGTACTTATGTGCCAATAACTAAGCTTGCTTAGCTGAGCAAGTCTCTTAACAGATAGTTAATTTGTCCACATATGTGTATCTTTCCTATCTGCCCAGTGTCAAACCTAGCTAGCTAGCACACACAATCTAGCACAGCTCTGTATCGATCTCTAGCTAGCCATAACGTCTGAACCAGAAGAAAGAACCATCTAAACTAAATCGATTGAGACCGTACAGTGCCCACAAGCGCACAGCTAACTGCATAATTAATTAGAGCCTTCCAAATCGAACAATCTATTTTCCTAACATGATAGTTGTAGTATCTAGACCCTATAGTTGACGTTGTGAGATTTTGATCTCTTACACCGGTTAGGAAAGCAACGTAGCCTGTGTATATGGCCCACATCAATTCTGTGTCATCCTGCTGCTGCTGAACTATGCATCCAACTAATTAATATTTATATATGTATTGTTTGGTAATGCTCAATTATGTATAGTTATCAATGCTGGTCATAAAAACTGCTACTGATAGGTATCATTGCTGGGTTGTACTCCCAACCTGCAGTGATTCTCTAGTCCTCGGAATCTAAAATTTTTATTCACTGTTAACTCCCTTGCGGGGTCACGTCCGCACAACACACATCCTTATCTTCTCCCTATCCGTCTCCCTCTCGGCCCTTTCTTCGTTCTCAGTCTCCTCCACTCCCTTACCCCAATGCAGGTGGTGGATCCGTTCCTAGCCTGGTGCGAGGGATGGTGTTTTTTTCCCTTTTGGTTTATTTTGTGAAATAGGCATCGCTGCCGGATGAGCAGTCGGCAATATAAAGCCAAGGCTAGCACTAATAATTACCCATTGTGTGTTCAAAATCTAGTAGAGTGAGTAGTAGATCCAAGAAATCGAAACCACCGCCACGCCCGCGCCGCGCACCTAGGGCGGCTCGGGTGGACCCTGGCTGCCGCACAACCATCCCCTTCCCCTCCAACTTGGGCCTTGCTGCCGCCCGAGTGGGCCGCCGGAAGCTCGAGCGGTCGCAAGGACAATGGTGGCGCGGTGTTTCCCTCCCTACGGTAGCAGATCGAGCGTGAATTTAGGGCGGCGGTCGACAATTACGCGACACCGTAGATTCGGAGGTGGCGTGACCACGACTTTGCTAGGCGAGGGCCATGGATGGCGGTGGCGTCCCCACGTCTTGTGGCAACAAGCCCACAACGTTGGATGTCACGGAGGCGGCGGCGAGAGAGAGGGATGAGCGGCTAGTGGTGCTATGACCGCCCAGATCTACAACTCGGCGATGTGGCCACGGCCTAGTGGGCCGAATCCACTTGGTGCAGGCCAGGTTTTGCACGTGCCCCGCGAAGCCATGGTGCCACGACTGTTAGTGTTGGGACGATGGTGAGGGCACTATCGTGCATAGAGGATGTTTGGCATGGTGGTCAAGTACTATGGTCGTTGGCATGGAGGTCCAGTTGGACTAGCATTGATACAATGATGGCCGAGTAGGCAGCATGATGCGCTCTGTGGTTGCGAAGGTCTTTGGGGGCATTTTGTAGGGGGTGACAACATTTGTCCTGGCAACTGATCGTGAGGATCGGCGCCCATGATGACTTGCCATGCATGTCTGTGACCTATTTGCCGTGGCGGCGACATCAAGATGGAGGCATCTCTTATGGACGTGTATGGTGATTGGCATTGTTTTGCAATGTCCAACTCGGTATGCTACCTTGTGGGATTTTGGTGATTGGAAACAGCCGAGGCGCCCTATGCTTAGGCACGGCAACATTGTATTTGGGGAGAGGGGGCTCTCAGGCAAAAGTCTTGCTTGGCTTTGTACTGATGCCAGCAATGATATGATGCATCAGCAACATGTCCCTCCTTGGAGGCATTGTTGTGAGGCCCCCATCCCTTTGAGGTTTTCTCCGGTTGAAAAGTTACTGCACTAACGACGTTCGTGGACGTCGTTCCCTCCTTGGAGGCAATGCAAAGGAGATCCTCCGTCGTGCCCATGCTAATCGTCCTTACCGTGGTGGTGGATGGTGGCGACCCACGGGGGCCAACGACAGCATGGCTAGCTGGAAGCGGTCTGCGAAGATAGACACACGCATGCCAGTGACCAAATTTGCTTCAGCAGCGATAGCCAGTTGAAGGCATCTTCCTGTGGTGGCGGCGCAACAATGGTAGCCCCAGGGTTGTTTTGTCGGCAGTGAAAGCATCTAGGCTCCTAGTTGGGTTTCGATGATTAATGACGACACGAGATTACTATGACTAACGTGTGTTTTACAGAGGCAATTTGAGTTGGGTCATGGTAATGGAAATTGATTGGGCAATCATGGTTGTCATGCCCCTGTCGATGGAAATCATTTTGGTTTTCAAAGGATGGACGACAAGGGAAATGATGGACTAGTTCTATGTGCCGTTTGGTGTTGGAGAGACACTTAGAGTAGTTTAGAACTTTATTTTTCCTTTGGCCGTACTATTAAGGGGGGTATGGACAAGTAACTTGACCTAGGTGAGTCTAGTGGGTTAGGTGTGGTGCACACTTGTCAAATCTAGCATTAGGTAGCTCAGGAATAGCACTAAGATCAATTGGAGTCAATTTCATTCACATAGGATTTCGAGTTGGAAGTGAATGGATGGTCAAATGACTGGCCAGACGCTGGAGGGTGAGTCCGATCAGTTCATTTGATCAACTGCAGTCGTCTGGTACTGACCGAACACTGAGTGGAGGAGCACCGGACGCTGGGGTGTCTACGTCCGGTCCACTCTAGAGAGGTTCTAGAGAGGCTTTTTCTTCACCAGACACGTCTGGTGGGTGCTGACCGGACGCTGGTCAGAGTCCGATCAGAGCTTAATGGCTCTCTCTGACACAGTGGCGGGTACAACTGACCGGAGCGTTCGGTCACCCTGATCGGAGCGTCTGGTCAGCCCGTAGAGTGATGACTCAACCTCCAAACGTTATGTTTTGAATGAGGGGGTATAAATACTTACTCCACTCATCCATGTGAGGTCTCTTGCCCATTTGTTCAGCTGAGAAACACCTTGGAAGTGTAAGAGAGAGCAAGAGCCTAGTGGGGTGGTTGAGATTTGATAATCCAAGATTAAGGACCTCATTAGTGCATAGGGAGTAACAAGTGTGCATTCACCTTTCTCATTAGGCTTATCTTGATCAAGTGAGAGTTTGTGCTTATTACTCTTGGTGATAGCCATCATCTAGACGGTTCGGTGGTGATTGGGAGCTTGGTGATCATTCGGCGGAGCTTATGGATGACCCAAGTCAAGTTGTGAGTGGTTGTGGGTGATTCACCACGGTGGAGGGTCAAAGAATCAACCCGTAGAGAGCACTTGATCCTTGCGCGGATCAAGGGGGAGCTACACCCTTACGCAGGTGCTCTAACGAGAACTAGTGGGGAGTGGCGACTCTCCGATACCTTAGGAAAACATCATCGTGTTCCTTTCCCTCTCTTTTCTTTGAGCATTTACATTTGAGCAATTCATTTCATGTCTTTACATTCCTAGAATTATCACGCTAGAGTAGGATTGGAACCTAGGGTGTAAAACTTTTGTGCGAGAGAACAATAGAATCACATTCTAGGCACAAGGGATAAAATGGGCTAAGTTTAGGGCTTAATTATTGCAAATTTAGAATTAGCCCAATTGTCGACAAAATATACTCGGTAGTCCACCGAGGGGGTACCCACGATGGTAGATTGTTTGGTAGAGGTACGCGTGATCAGGAACTAGATGATGACACAAGGCGCAGAGACAGCGATTTAGACAGGTTCGGGCCATCTGGTCGACGTAATACCTTACGTCCTGTGTCTTTGGTTGATTCTATTGAATATGAGATGATTTCGAGGGGCTCTCTGCCCGTCTTATATAGTCTGGGGACAGGGTTACAAGTCGGTTAGATCTAGATCTATTCGGCTATATGGTAAGTATTTACAAGGAATACGATATCTATCATATCCGAACAGCTCATTCTCTATCTTCAAGATTCTTCTGATTGCCTTGCGGTGCACGTCGACCAGAGCCGAGCACCGTAGGCCATGATCTTATGGGCTGAACCTCCCCTGGTGATGCGGCCCATGTCCATTGCCATGGGTACCTGGGGGTTATACCCCCACAGCTAGTCCGATATTCTGTCGACACCAATTCACCCCCTCTTGAGCATCTTGGTCCAGTGTATTTCTGCGGTGGTTGTCGTGTTGTTGCTCCTTTGTGAGGGTGGTTGGTTTTGTTTTTTTAATAATATTTTGTTGTACTTTGCTTCTACTCTATTAATACATGCACAGCAAAATTCTTGTTGGTGGCTTTTCAAACAATCCAGCAGGTAGTGATTGCAGGTCGTAGGTTAGTGACTAATGATAATAAATTTCTTGACTACCAGCTAGCGATTGAGAAATGGTAATGTAATCACATATTTGTGGTTTGGTCCGACTACATCTTCCGCTCGCATGGCTATGAAAAGATCAGTCTCTATTTCATCAAAATCGCCGTCGTCGTCGTCGAGCTCTCTCCTCCCGCAGGAGACTCGTGTGTGGATACGTATATATGGCCGTATGGGTCTTGTCTCGGTCGTCCATACCATACACCAGACCGGATGCGGAGATCACGCCAAAGCCAACAGCGCTGACGGAACGGAGCGGTGCCGCTAGGCGCTGGCTGCAGACATGCATGCATGAAGGCGGGACCAGATCGATCAATCAGTGTGCTCATGCATGCGAAGGAGGTACAGTGGCATGCCATGTCGTACATATGCATGTACGACGTACGTGTATATTGCAAATAAGGTCTTCAACAACGTACGTGTGTTCTTTGTTTACACATGCCGCAGCCACTTTTGTTCGTAACATAGACAACGAGCGTTGTTTGGCAGAAATTCTGCAAAGGCGTGTCACTGCTACAGCTACAACCTGTAATTGGGAAATGGCACTGCTCATAAATGCAGGTTGTTCATTGCACTTGGGTATGGATCGTAAATTTGATGGCTACCTGTGAATTGTGATTACGAACTAACAAAACACTTGTCTAGATGCAAAGTTAACCTTTAAGAAGGAAAACGATGGCGTTTGATGACTACAACTGTGTTCTTTGCGACCTTACCTTGGAAGACTCTCTTGCCCATCTCTTCCTGGCCTTCCCATTTGCAAGATCATGTTTGCGCAACCCTTGGTTTGGTTATTCTCAGCAGCCTTTTGATCCGTTTGGGACCTTGGTTTCCTTTAAAAATCAGTTATCTTTTTCATGGAGATTATTGTCACGATGTGCTGGTCCACCGAGACCGTCCCAAAAGATGCAATTTTCTAGCATGTGCAACCCTCAGCTCATCACGGCAAGGCAGTCTCTCTAAGGGAATTTGCTGAAGTTATACTTAGAGCAAAACGAAGCTCAGCACCTTTGTTTGCTCAATGGCTAGAAGCTTATGTGTAACTCTGCAAAAAAAAAAAAATCATTTCTTTCTTTGTCTCTTGATTCATGTTGTAAGAACTCTTTCCTTTTTAATAAAAGCAAAGTAGGGGGAGCACCCTCTCCTGTTTCCCTAGAAAAAACAGTTAACCTTACAACCGAAGTTTGTAATCTTACAACCGAAGTGCAATACATCATTAATATATATCGATCATACTATCCAGATAGAACTTTTTAGATTTTTATTTGTGTTGACTCTAGCTCTGATTGGGAGATGGCAATGCTGGATATAGATAGATAGATGCAGCTTCAAAGACGGCCAAAACAGAAGGGACAAAAGAAACACATAGGTAGGTCTCTTGGGTCACTGTTGGAAAGACGATGAGAGAAGGAAAAGACCGACTTTTTTCCCACCGACTGGTGGGCCCGGCTCCGATTATATAGCACCTTGACTTGTGGCTCTGCAAAAGAAGATTACTTACTCCAGAATCCTCTTATTTGATTTCAACATAACGTGAGCCCTGTCCAAGCTCTCGTCTTGTTTTGTGGAAAAGACAAATTCTGATCTTGTGATGATGAGGTTTGAATCTGTCAGCCCAGCCTTCGGTCATTGCATTTAGCCACAAGACCAAAAGAAACAACAGAAACATGACTGTCTCTTTTTTTTTAAGAGAGAAAGAAAAAGAGAAGACCTTTAGTTTTATTTATGATGAGATGCAGTATGATTATGATGTGCATATCTCCATCAGTGTCAGAGTGTCAAATACTACATACTTTCTGCTTGTGATGGGATATTGGAATGAGAAGATGTTGGGGGTCATGTGATGTCCGCTTTAATTTTCGTTATTATATATCCTGGCCGGCAGGTCGGCCCATCTGCCTTTGTTGGTGCTCTTTTGCAGAAAGTCCGGTGTGTTTGCTACCTTTGAGCCCAAAGCCCACCCAGTCCGTCCCGTTCTCGGTCCAAGCAGCCTTTTTATTGTTTTGTTGTACGCGGACAACCAGCATGATGAGCCGGTTGATTAGATTCCTCGGAGGCTGTCTAGCACTGGGCTATTTCATTTTCAGCTATTATTTGGAAGATGCTTATAAGAGCGATAAATGATGTGAATATGCTGAGTTAGTGACTTCGTTACTCTACACATATATTGGTGAAGCCATCGCCCGACCAATTCATCGGCGAAGCGCAAAGAAATTTTCCTTTTTAGCAAAGAGAAATACTGTATTTTTTCTACGTAAATATTTTTATTATGGCAACTGTTTGGACTCAGTATAAATTTCTAGTCTACAGTCGTTACCGTAGACCTTGGTAGAGTTTTTGAGTGTTCGTAAGAAATAAATATATGAGCATCTGCTGTTTAATTAAAAAAAACAATCAACATGATGATGATTCCGCAATCAGTTCCCATGATTAAGAGTGGCAGCATATGCTTAGCACACGACATTAAAGCACACGGCGCCGAAAAGACACTGTTTGCCTCTTTTGCTTTGGGTCTCGCTCTCTCTTCTTTTTCAACTGCATGCATTTCTCTCTCTTTTTGGTCACCCCGGGCGCTTTTTCACCGAAAACCGAACCGAATAGTCGGTAGTTTGGTTTTTCGGTTCGGCTTCGGTTTTTGGTTTTAGAAACATCGGTCATCGGCTCGGTGTTCGGTTCCTATGTAAAACCGAACCGTAAACCCTACCGGGAGAGAGCGGCGGCGACGCGACGGCCACGCGAGGGGGAAGCGACATGGGCGGCTGGGTGTGACTCGCCGACGAGCTGCGAGCTCCCGAGTGGAGCACCGAGCTACGCGGGCGCTGCAGCGGTTGTGAGCGCCCAGTGCCGAAGCGGGCGTGCAGCGGCTACGAGCGCCCTGTGCCGGAGCGAGCGAGTGGCGGCTACGAGCGCCGGAGCTGGCGAGCGGCGCGGCGAGCAGGGAGAGGAGCTGCACGGCCGCGGCCGCGGCGGCAGGAGCGGCTTCGAGTGAGATCAGTGAGGAGCGGAGCAGGTCAGCTGGAAGACTTCGGTCATCTTGGTTTAAACCGAAAAGCCGAATTAGGAAACTAAAACCGAACTCGTCGGTTTTGCATTTTTGAAATAACCGATCGGGTGTTCATTGCTGGAAACCGAAGTTTACTAAAACCGAACAAACCAAACCGAATTTTCGGTTTAAACCGAATGCCCAGTCTGACTCTTTGGAGGAGCAACGAACCACAGTGGATTCCAAAGTAGGAGTAGGCCGACAAATAGCATCACCTTCTCCTAGGGACTAGAATGAGTCAAAAATGCCATCTTTTTTTTTTTATTAAGAGTAAGTCTGGCCAGAACTCGACGTTCAGGTGCAAAAGAAAACAAGTAAAATATATATACTCCTACTTGTTGAACCTTACACACCACAAAGGGGTAAGACGGGTCGTAGTAAAAAGGAGAAGATCCTTCTTAAAAAAGAAAGGCAGATGAGGGTTACAAAAAGGAAAAGGAAAAGGAAGAAAGAACTGGTGGTGTGTATTAGGGCTTTAGGCCCATTTAGTATTCAATTATGCCCAAAAATAAATCCCCAACCAACGACCACCGTTGGGCCTACGTTCCGGAACAGGCCACGATGGGCCGCACGATGCTTTGCCCATGAGAAATCCACTCGTGGGCCGTATCTGTCTTGTGAGGATCGATGCCTCTTCTTCTTTATTTTGGAAGTATCAAACCAAAAAAAAAAAAAAAAAAATCGAACCATCAGCATGTATTGTTGGATGAACAGTGATAATGAAGTCTCACATAGGAGTAGAGTCAACAATATAGATATAATGCCACACGATCATAATAAAGTACGATAACCATTTTTGTCGAACACACACAAACAATACAATCACAAACGACATGCATGCAGATGAACATGTCTATTAGATTAGAGCCACAGGGACGACTACGCATGCTATCACCAAACAAGCGCGCGGTAAATAAGCGGTTCATCATCCGCAGCATTGGGCTTGCAGCAATTCCTATTCGTTATTATTACAATACCTCGGTTGCATGCATTATATATATTGCTGCTTGCTTGGTGATGCATGAACTAGTAATAACTTGCATTGGCGTGCATGCAGTACGTGCTCTCGTGGAGGCCGGAGCAGCACCCATGGCGGCGGCAATGCAGGTAGATATATAGGTAGCAGCAGGCAGCGCTGGCTGGTGATGGATGCTAGCCAAGGCGGAGGTCGTGGGAGCCGTAGGCCATGCCGTGCAGGTTGGGCTGGCTGGGCACCACGCGGAAGGCGTACATGTCGGGCGCGCCACCGCCCAGCGCCGCCGCCGCCGCGCCGTCCCAGCCGCCGGCGCCCGTGTTGTCCACGAACCCGAACGCCGGGTCCTCGCGCATGCCCTGCACGCACGCACGTGTCCAGTAATGGAGTGATTAGATGCATGATCAGTAAGTAAATAAATTAATTAATAGACACATCTACCAGCGCTGGCTGAGATTTATTAGTGTACTGTAATGATCACGCACCAGCTCCTGCTGCAGGTTCTTGTACGCCTCATACGAGTGCTTCACCTGCATGTATGCATGAGCAGTGTAATTCAGCAACATTGCAAATATTATACAATTCGAAAACTTTAAAAAAATATTACAGGGACTAATTTTATGTCACAAATATTAGTCTTTTTTATATACAATTCGATCAAACTTAAAATTTTTGACTAATTATATTCAGGGACAAAGAGAGTAATGAATAGACCTAAAGAAAGTCGAAAATACTGTCTCCCTTCTTTGCAGTTTCTAGGAAGAAGCAACCATCGTCTAGCAATGTCATTTGCTGGGATATATGAAGCTAGCTCAGTTCATAGGAATAGCTTAAACATGGTCCTCTTTGTTTGCTCGGTGACTATGCTTCTCCCTTGAGTGTATGCTTCTAAACACCAGCCATTTATGTTTTCGTGCAGCATTTCTACCTAGTGTGGTACAACTATACACATGGTCATGTATATGTGTTGGTGCCTTGGTGGTCATATATATACTCATATTTGCCTGCTGGTGAGTGGTGACTAGCTAGCCAGTCCCACTAAGGAGTATATAGCAACAGGAAAAGTCAAATGCATTACACTACAAACAGAAGAGGAGAAGACAACACATGTTGTATATATAATATATAGTCTTCATGTCACCCATATGACACCATATGGACATGCTGTAGGGAAAACACTACTCAACTTGAATTGTAATGAGCTGATCTGACAAAGTGAGGCCTCCTCCGAAGCATCAGAAGAATTTTAGGTGCTTGTTTGATAATAAGTTTGATTCCCCATTGGAGTTTCTGTACAAAAGAAACAGAAATGCTTCCTTTCGTCGAAGAAAACTCTAGAAAAAAAATCAATTGTTTGTACTGTGGCAATAATTATTCTAACTGCATTTTGTTTTTCAACGAACATAACTGCAATGTATACATGTCTGTACTATATTTATGATGTGGGAGTGGGAGAACAGGCATACTATGCAACTCATAGCTCAAAGAAAGGGTGAACCTAGCTATTTGCATCTCATGGACAACATATGTGTCCTTCACATGGTGGGGGTGAGGTGCCAGAGAGAGAAATATTTGGGTGATTTGGAGATGAGCTGGATGCAATGTTTCAGTCAATATACACAGTACATGGCTGTGTACGTATTGACAGGCTACATTCAGTAACAATCAAGCCAAAGTACTTCCATACTAATGAGTTCCATTTCCATACTTCTGCAAATCATAAAGCCTACACTATGGTCCTTATCTGTGGGTGTATCACGCCATGGTGCAATATCATAAAAATCAGTGCTTAACATGCTACTCCCAGATAGCAGGGGGACCGAATAAGCACGATCTGTAGGCGGCAGTCTTAGCTAGCTAGCAGGCTTAACGAGAGAGATCTCGACATGCATGCAGACGCATGCGTATGGATCAATGGATGCATGCTCCGATCCAACACTAGTGTCCTTGCTCGTGCTCAATTCATCCTAGCTTCTAAAAGACAGAGACCAATGCGCCTACTGATTGAATACAGCATTGCATACAATGTGTATGAGTGCGTGCATGCGAGCACATGAGATGGACCAAGATCTAGCAGTTCTACAACGTGGAGCTACTTTCAGTAGAGCCTCAGATTGACATGGAGGAGTTGAGTGTGGACATGCACAGACATGCATGCTATTGTACACTGGACAATAGCTTGCAGGTTTCAGCTTGAGGCGTGGTGGTGTCTGTCAGATATTTGCTTCATCACTACTTGAAGAGTCAAACGTGCAAGTACAAGATTTGAAGATGGATGTGGTTGCTTGAAGAGTCAAATGTGCAAGTACAAAGATTTGAGGATGGATGTGGCTCCATGTCTGCTCGGTTTTGTTGGTAGATTTAAGTAGATGCGGGTAATGACAGGGAGAGATTTGTTTATCAGTTATTTAGTATCTTTTTTCTCTCGAATATGCACGAGTGTGTGTATCATTGTATTAGAAGGAAACAAGTTTATTTATATCTTATTGAAGCTGCAAATAATTTATTTTAAAGAAGACATACTTAGATAAGATAAAAGAAATCTAGATAGCCTGAAATGGGAGAAATTGATGATTATAAAACTATGATCAGCAGAGAGACCTGTTTTTGCAAATATTGGCATGTCCACTATACCAAATTAAGAAAACGGTCACAAGTGACGGCAAAGGACTAAAGGAGGAGGAGATCTGCTAGGTATAGGTGCAGATAAATATATTTCTTGACAAATTGGGGCAGCTAGCCTTCAAAATCACCCAATTGACTTGTGACAATCTTTGTGCAATGTATTAGTAAACAGATAATGCTTGGTTTTCTTACCTTTTTCTTGTAGGTTTCAGTCTGTGTGGTGATCACATGATACTGAAAAAGTCAAATGAGAAAAGGATCAGCAAAAGAATTCTCTATCCGATCCCACCTTTTCTTTTGAGAAAATGAGAAAACAAGGACATGAGATGAAATTATTCAAGATCTTAAAAATTAGAAGCAACAATTCTCTATCCGATCGATGTCACCTTTTCTTTTGAGAACAAGAATTAATTCTTGTAGTAGGCTAAAAGAAATATCGAAGCAAAATTAAATGTTGTTGTCTGAGGTAAAAAAAAACTGACAGTGTTTGGATGCATCGAACGCTGAAACTGAATTAGTGTACAAGAGATGCATCTATCTCTCTCGGTAAAGTATCCTAAATCTTCTTCTTTTTTTAACTTCACAAGCACAAGAAAACACCCGCGAACAAATTAACAAACACGCCAGAGAGATCTATGTAATAGTGAGAAAATAAGATTCAAAACCAAATCAGGAAACATGCACAAAGATCTACCAGCAAGGAGCATGAAATATGGACAGATCTGAAGAGCGCATCAGTCTGCAGATCTAGCTAGCTAGGAGATGAAGCAAGTGATTAGGGTTTGTACGTGCCTTCCTATGGCGAACCTCCTTGAGAGCCGCATCAACATTTTGCTCAAGTCCCCGCAACTCGTCAAACTCCAGAGTGTCCAGATCCTCGCCCATCCTTTGCCTGATTGATGAACACACAAATCAGAAAGCGTCGGAGTTAAGAGGAAGAAGCAGGAAGAGGAAAGTGGTTATGCTGATGACCTAATCTCTGTGCGCAGGTTGCGATTGATGTCCTTGAGATGGCTCAGCGTCCGCTGCATATTCTGCAGAGACATATAGTGAGAGATTTAAACAAAAAAAGCATGGAAATTGCTTAGAACTTTAGATCTCATCATCTCATGGACACGGACATGCGAAGAGTAAAGCAGCGAGCGAGTGGTTCGCTTGAGTGAAACAAAAGAGATGACTGACCTCATACTGCTCGTTCCATAGGCTGGTCCCGATGGCCTGCTGGTATCGGTCAAAGATGGTCTTGATGCTGCGGGCAATCACCAGCCAAGAACATGGAAATCAGCCACCGACACGGGATCGAGCAATCAAGCAAAAGCAGGAGATGGCCGGACACGAGTGAGTTGAAGATGCATGGAAGAGGAGGAAGCAAGCAAGAAGTACTGACTCGGTCCCGGGGCTGCAGAACTCGTGGTACTTGCCGGTGGAGGAGAACATGATGATGGCGACGTGGGCGTCGCAGAGCACGGTGAGCTCGCGCGCCTTCTTCATGATCCCCGTGCGGCGCTTGGAGTAGGTCACCTGCCGGTTGGTGGTGTTCTCGATCCGCTTGATCTCGATCTTGCCGCGCCCCATCGTCGGTGGCGTGTCGGGACGGCGGCGCGGATCCTCCTCCGCCGCCGGCTGCTGCTGCTCGCCGCCGCGCTCCACCGTCGTCTCAGGCTGCGGATCCCGGCCGCGCCGGCAGGGAGATCGAGACGGACGGAGCGGTGGATGGGGGGAGAAGCAGGAAGAAGAAGACGACGACGAAATGGGGTCGTCCTGTAGGAGGGAGCGAGGCAGAGCAGAGCTGAGCAGCCGCACAACAGCCGCTGCTGGTGGTAATAAGGAGGAGGAGGAGGGCGGGCGGTGGTGCCAAGGATGGAAGGACAAGGCGTGTGCGTGTGCATTTCGGGGCGGAGAGGACGAGGTGCGGTGCGCGGCGTCGACGGAGACAGCTACCGGATCCGTGAAAGGCGTTGGGTACCGTGCCCGCCCGCCCGTGCCGTGTGGTGCCGTGCACTGCCCGCGCCCGCCCCGGCCGTCGCTGCCTCTGCCTGCCTGCCGCCCTGCCCCCCGTGATCTGACGCGGCGTGGGTGTAAGCGCGCGCCGGCCGGCCGGCGGGATCCAATCCACCGTGCCATGCATCCGTCGGTCTGGTCGTGGTCGGTCGCTCTGCGGTGGCGGCTTTTGGCACAACGGTTAGCACGGTTTTGGCTTCCGGATCCTCTTCTTCGGCTCTTCCTTTCTCTTTTCTTCCCATGCACCCCTTGGCGCTGGAGTCTCAGCTCCGAACTCTGGACTCTCGAGTGAAAGCAAAGCAAAATGCCCTCGCTTATGGCCAAAAGTATTGTTAGCTGATTTGTTGTGAGAGAAAAATACTATTTGTTACCTAGCGTCGTCACGTCACGGCCAGCTCACTCTACACAACCATTATTTGGCCATCATTATATTGCCTCCTGATTTGCAATTTCCATGCATTCTAAAATTGCACGTTGCTGTAGTTTTGGGCTTGAGCCAAATTTCCCGATTTTCAATCAAGTTTGTATATAGAAGAAATATATGAATAATTGTTGTCATCAATCAAGTAATATAGTGCGCTAGCTATCAAGATATATTTTATAGTGGATTTAATGAAACGAAATTAGATTTACATGTTTCATTTAATTATCTTTGTTCCAAACAAGGTCTGGAGCACTTTACATGCATTACAAATGAATTTAGACTTCACTATTAAGTCGCTTTGGTTAAAGTTGTTGCTGCCGAACAAAGATGTGTACCGAACACATAGTTTGAGTTCATACATCGTCCCCTGATTCATTGCTTTGGAAAAGCTGGTTCTAGAGTGTGCCTTAGAAGAAACTAAGATTCCACAACTCTGCATTAAAAAAAACAGTGTAAGGAAGTTTGGAGTTGTTTTTTCAAGAGATCGTATATCCGAGAGGTCCCCCACTTGGGCTTTTACGGGCATGTTTGGTACCCTTTCCAGCCCAACCTGGCCAGCTCCAGGCAGCCAGGCTGTATTTGCCCAGGCCAGATGCATGCAACAAGGGTTGTTTGGTTGCATACATCTGTGGAACCAGGCTGGACTGAGACAATGTTTGGTTGCATGCATGTGTTTGCAGATTTAAAAAGCCCATGCATGGATCATTGTTTGGTTGGCTGCATACAACAAGTTCTAGTCACCTCTTGCATGTAGTGGTAACATTACCACCCACTAGTTGACATCAGATATTACATCAATTTCCAAATGAAAAAACCTACTAGCAAGGCAATAACTACTGCTATTACAAGTATAAATGAACTGTGGCACAAGCGAAAGTTGCCATTTTCATTATTTTCTAGTAGAGGTGCACTGATAGGTTGGAGGAGAGGTGGATTTTCAGGTTGATCACCATAGAAAGCTAGCAAAGCTTCATTTCTTGTTTTGTATTTTTTGTAGCAGTTTCCCTTGAAACCATCTACTTGAGCATGTGCTTCGGCCCAGCTGGAGTAGACCCCAGGCTCCTTCCCAACATGAATAACATATCAAGCCATAGCTGAACATGTTCTCAGATCAATCAAAAAAACATCACAGGCAATGGACATGTGCTCAGATTAATCAGATTAACATCACAGGCAATGGGCATGTGCTCAGATCAATCAAAAAACATCACAAGCAATGAACATGTGCTCAGATCAATCCAAAAACATCACATGCAATGGACAAGTGCTCCGTTCAGTCATAAAGCATCACAGGCAATGGACATGTACTCATATATAAGAAAAACAAACATCACAGGCAATAAGGCAAGTGCTCAAAATAAAATTGTGCAAATCACAGGCACAGGCTGGTGCCCATATGAAGTTCAGAACCACAAGGTTCACATCATTGGCAATGGACTTATGGTCAGATTGCCAGCACTAGGTTGATCTAGGTTGTAGGTGCAGGGTTATCTAAGACACTAACTATATGTTAGTGTTAGTAAGTAAGCTATGCAGGATCAGATCAACTGCACAAAAGAGAAGGTCAACCCACTACACATCCACCAGCTATAGTTAGGTATGCACAAAAGAGGCCACCACTGCACAAAAGGATCAACCCCAAGCTGTGATGCCTTCACATGTAGTAGTGCTTGGCCAAGTAGGTCCTCTGCTGAGCAGGTTCCTGTGATGCTGGTATGAAACCAGTCACATCATTCCCAGCAACCACATTGTCACCAGCCAAAAGACCACCATCCAGTCCAGGGAACACAACCTCATCAGCAGGCATCATCTCCTCAGCCATAGCCTAATTCATCATTGCACATGCCCAGAGCCTCAGCATAGGTGTATTATGTTAAGAAAAAACATCATTGCACATGCCTAGAGCCTCAGCACAGGTGTATTATGTCAAGAAAAAACATCATTGCACATGCCCAGAGCCTCAGCACAGGTGTATTATGTCAAAAAACATCATTGCACATGCCCAAAGCCTCAGCATAAGTGTAGTATCACAGAAAATTTATCATCATTGCACATGCCCAAAGCCTCAGATCAAGTGTAGTATCACAGAAAAAAAACATCATTGCTATTGCCCAAAGTCTCAGATCAAGTGTAGTATCATAGAAAAAAAAACATCATTGCTATTGCCCAAAGTCTCAGATCAAGTGTAGAATCACAGAAAAAAAACATCATTGCTATTGCCCAAAGTCTCAGATCAAGTGTAGAATCACAGAAAAAAAACAGCATTTGTCTATGAATAAAATGAATTACAGGCAACTTAATGATACATAATAGAACTCTAGATTCTAGAAAGACCCCTATTAACCCACATGTGATTAGCCCATTCATCCCTCTAAACTGCCTAGGCAGCATTGTCATCCATATGAGTAGGATGGGGCTAACAATGTCCATCTAGAAAAAATGAATGGAATTTAAGGACAAATGCTCAGAATGACAATGTAATCATCAAAGACTTGGACAAAAGCTCAGATCAAGGATTCATCATATACTAGAACATGCTAAAAATAAGACTTTCATCATCACAGACTAGGGCAATAGCTCAGAAAAAGGCATCATCATAGACTAAAGCAATAGCTCAGGACAAAAGGAATCATCACAGACTCGGACAATAGCTCAGACAAAATGGCAACTTTATATACTTGCTCATAATCTCACAAAGTAGGGCATGCATCCGAATCCAAGAACACAGGACTCACTATCGCACGGTACAGATTAGGGGGGAGGCGAGAGGGGGAGTAGATATACAAAATACCCATGTCAACAAGCAGCAGCACCAGCAAAAGCCCAACCCAGCAGGTGAGGGAGCTCAGATCTGCAAGCACACAAGCAAAGAAAAGAGGATTAGCATACACAAAATAGGATTTTTACTTGAAAAAAACAAAAAAAAATTGAGACCTAAGAACAAGGATCCATACCGCAATAACAACCAAGAAATCAGATCTGGTGTGCTTGCAGCGAGATCAACAAACAATGGTGACCTAGGGTTTCAAATCGCACAGAAAAAATGAAGAAAGAGAAGGGGAAAAACTCACTTGTTTCGAGAGGACGCAAATCCACGGCACCTGCAAACAAATCGAGAGAGAGGGTAGGCATTAGGAGGCCACGAATCCATCAAGAACACCGGGGGGAGGAGGAAGAGGAGGTGGAGCTTACCGGCGGCGCAGACGGGGAGTGACAAGAAGAAGAAGAGAGGGAGGCGGCGGGAGGGAAGATATATAGGCGGTGAATGGCAGGAACAGGGGAGGTAACCCTAGGATCTTCGCGCCATCTCCTCACGCACGGAATGCCAGGCGCGCGAGCTCGCGGGAGCACGGAGCGAGCCAGGCTAAAGAAAAACGGCCGATTTGGGCGTTCCTCGCGAGCTAGGCCAGGAGGGGGGTTTTGCACGAGCGGAGCCTGGCTCAGGATGGTGGCCAGGGAAACAAACATGAGCAGGCTGCATCCCGGGAGCCTGGTTTGCCCTTATGCGGGCAACCAAACACGCCACGTGTCACAAGGCAATCCAGAATTGACTTTTCAAAAGGTATAACACAGAATTATCATCAGTTTTGCCTGAATGAAGCCACACTCTCCACGATTAGCTTTCCAAAGCCATACTTTAGAACCAGTTTCTCCAAATCCACAATCCAACACCACTTTTTCCCAAAAGCAAAAGCTCAAACAAACATGATTGGACTTGAGGCGACTAAGCCTTTGGTTGTATTCTCCCACACTAGCTAGATGGATCATCAAGCACTTGAGGTGCATTCTCTTCCTAGCCCTAACTCCACCCAACTTGACTTGACTAATTAATACTAGTAATACTCTGCTTACCTTAAAATAACTCATCTTCTATATAAAAAGCACATTTCTATGTCATTTACGAACATGTGAGTTTAAGGGACAAACAAGAAGTAGCTAGCTACGTTCTCTCAACGTCCGAAGGACCGAAGCAAGATGCATATGGATCGACCTTAAGGTAGTGTTTGGATGCTAGGACAAGGAGGGATGGGATGGGATGGGACGGCCTCAGGACGAGGGTTGTTTGGATCCGAGGTAAGCGGGGACGAGGACGTCCCACGAGCGAATATTCGCCGAAGATCCGGGCATGGTTCGCCCCTCAAAAAAGAGCGGTCAGGGACGGTCCTTGTGGGACGAGTGCTGCATGGCCCGCACGTGTGCATGAGAAGAACGAGATGAGGAGCGGGGGCTTGCCGCAGTTGAGGAAGAAGGAAGAAGCAGGGACTCACCGGAGTCGAGGAAGAAGCATGGGCTCCGCTCCGACCCGACCGCCGGCGAGCGCGCAGGCTCCACCCTAGGCCCCGGCGACCTCCGCCGTGCGTGCGGGCTCCGCCTCCAGTCCCGTCGCACCGGTGAGCCGCCGAGATGCACCACTTGCCCCTCCTCCTTCTACCTATCACTACCACAGGTCGTCGTCGCACCGGTGAGCCACCGAGATGGCGCTCCAACCGATTCCTGGGTGCGGGAGCGAGACGAGGCACGGGTCGTTGAAAGGTCCTTGTTTGGTTTTGGTAATTGAGTGACAACCTAGGTGGACTAATTGTGTTTATGTGAGATACACAGGTAATTAGTCCACAGGTATATGTGTGTGAGCAACATATGCCATGAAGGTGAAAATGGCTTGGAGATGTTGCAAGGCTCACACATGTGATGATGAAGGAGTTTAAATGCACATGAGACATGACATTGAGTCATGTGATCAAGGTGGAGAAGATCAAGACAAGACTTGGCTTGATGGACCGGTTGCAAGCGTGAAGGGCAAGTCGAAGGCTTTGGAGTGATGGACCGCGTGGCGGTGAAGCTTGAGCAAGACTTGGCGTCGATGGACGATGGCAACGGTGAAGGGCAAGTAAAGTCAAGATCGATGAACCAATATGATCATGTGATGATATGAAGTAGATCATATCATTGTTGATCGTGTTGGTGCATGTGTTGCATCAACATTGGAGGAGATGGAATGGAATACGCAAGGCAAAGGTATAACCTAGGGCATTTTATTTCACCGGTCATAGGTGTGTAGAGAAGTTTATGACCGGGTTTAGGATAGATGGCCGTACTATCAAGAGGGGCAAACTTGTTTGCATATCGGTCATCTAGTGCCACTCGAGTGATCTAACTTTGCATTGTCGCTAGGATCGGATGGCGTGGCAAGTTGAGTGGCTAACATCCTTTGGGAAATGATTGTGAAAATGCTAACACACATACACATGGTGGTGTACACTTGGTGGTGTTGGCATATTTACAAAGGAGGTGGTGTTTGTAGGGTTGAGGTGGTGTTGGCGCTTTCGGGAAAATGGAATGCCTATTTTCTATTGCGCCGGATGCAAATTCTTGGTGGTTAGCACATTGGAGCAAAGGTGAAGAAGTTCGAAGTGAAAACGAGTTGGTCGCGAAGATGCTGGCGTCGGTCAACTGACCGGACGCTAGATCTGAATGCATCGGACGCTGGAAGGTTGCGTCCGGTCAGGCTGACGTACGGTGACGCAGAAGCTGAAGTGTGATCGGACGCTGGCTGCGTCCGATCGCGTTCGACCGGACGCGTCCGGTCATGCTCGGGAGCTTACTGGAAACGACCGGACGCTGAGGGTCCAGCGTCCGGTCAGTTGAAGCTGCTGCGTCCAGTCAAGTCTAGTGACCGTTGGAACCAGGACACGTGGCCGTCTACGGGCGACCGGACGCTGAGGTCCAGCGTCCGGTCAACACGACCGGAGCGTCCGGTCGGCCCGACCGTTGCCCAGTGAAGGGGTAACGGCTAGTTTAGCCCTTGGGGCTATAAATAGAAGTGGCCCTCGGCCATGGCTAGTGTTGAGCACCTCAAGGGACTTAGTGTCCATGCTTATGAGTGCTTGGGAGCCCTGCATCACACATATACTTGATAGTGATCATTCGATTGTGTGAGTGAGCGATTCTAGTGCGATTGCATCGTGAGGTTGCATCGAGTGGCACTAGGTGATCGAGTTGTAAGCCGGTGGTGCTTGTTACTCTTGGAGGTTGCCACCTCCTAGACGGCTTGGTGGTGGTCTTCGTCGAAGCGCGCAAGAAGCTTGTGCGGCGCTCCGGAGAAGTGCTTGTGAGGGATATTGTGCTCGCCCCGCGGGAGCCGCGAAGAGCAACTCTAGTAAAACGTGTCATTGAGCTACCCTCACTCAAGGGGTAGGTTCTTGCGGCGCCCGACGTGCGGGCTTAGCGGGTGATGCTAATTAGCTGCCGAACCACCAAGTGAGCGGTCGACACAACGGGGACTAGCGTGTTGGCAAACACGTGAACCTCGGGAGAAAAATCATCGTGTCAACCTTGTTCTTCCTGTTGGTTTGCATCCCCATTACACAAGCTTGCAATTACTTTTATACATATTAAGCTTGTGTAGTTGCTCTTGTAATTAGATAGCTTGTGTAGCTTGCTAATTACCTTCTTGCTTGTGTAGCATAGAAGTAGCTCCCTTGCGTGGCTAATTTGGTTTTAGTAACCTTGTTAGTCACATTGCTTAGTTTGTGTAGCTAAGTATTTGCGCTCTCCAATTAAGCATTGGTTGTCTTGTTATTGAGCATTGCTAGTGAGCATCGTTAGCTTTGTGCTTTTGCTTACTAGCATGTGTAGGAGCTCCCTTGTTGCTTAAAGTACGAGTGGCATAGATTTGTGTGACCTTGCTTCTAGAATTGGTTAGGAGAGCTATAACTAGCCCGGCACCTTTGTTGCATAATTGTTTTCTTTTGCAAGGTGCTAGTGAACATATATAGTGGGGTATAGTCTTGGCTAGACCGATAGTTTTAATTCCGCACTTGTATCGGTTAGCCGACGCGATTAAGTTTTAGAAAAGACTATTCAACCCCCCCCCCTCTAGTCGCCATCTCGACCCTTCAGTCGTCGTGCGGCCGCGTTCACTGGTGGAGGATGGGCGGCGCGCGGCAGCGCTTGCGGCTGAGGATGCGGGGTGCGCGAGTTCACTGTTGGGGAGGGCGAAATAGATAAGGCAGCTGGCAATGGTGAGGAAAAAGAAAAAAAAACTGACGAGTAGACCCCACCTGTCAGTGGCTCATCCCTACTTTTGATGTCTCTAAACCAAACAGAAAACGGGTTGATCCCATCCTTTCTTAACCAAACAGAAAATGAACTCGTCCCGTCCCATAAACCAGAGGCAGGACCATCCCACTCCACCTTGTCTCCCAACCAAACGCTACCTAAGCGTACAACCGAGGAACTCCCACTATCCATCTAAATGAAA
This sequence comes from Miscanthus floridulus, assembly GCF_019320115.1. Taxonomy (NCBI): domain Eukaryota; kingdom Viridiplantae; phylum Streptophyta; class Magnoliopsida; order Poales; family Poaceae; genus Miscanthus; species Miscanthus floridulus. The sequence continues at coordinate 105,731,748 of NC_089598.1, forward strand.
AGAGCAAAGGAACAGCAGCTACACAGCTAACCACTCCTAGGCTGTAGTTGCTCACATGACTAGTCACCTCACCTCCATCTAAATGCTTTCTGATCGGTATCAGCGGAAAACCACGGTAACCTAACCATGGGCGGGAATTAATCACAAGCTTGCAAGCTTGGAAATGGCTGTCGGCCTGCCCTTTACGCGACCTGTACGCGTAACTCCCGTTCTGATCGGACAGGACGAGAGTGAGCGAGATGGCTTCTTCTTCCTGGCTGCTGCTGTGCTCTGCAGTGGCTCGGTCAATCATGCGCCTCTTGAGTAGAAGAGGAAATCCTTCGTGCGACTTTCAGTTCCAGGCATGAGTTATTGGGCTCATGCTGCCATTTCTGGTGCTTTGTAAGTGACATGTCATTGCACTGACTACAGAGAAGAGGACGACCAACTTGCCTTTTATCCAATTTATTGCTTTTTTCTTTATTTTATTTTATTCCCGGCCCTTGCTTTCTTTGGTCTACCCCCAATATAATACCCAGTGGACAGTGTATTGTGCTCTTTCTGTCTTTCATGACTTCAAGCTGCAGGTGAGAATGAATTGTTGGATGGGAAAAATGCATACATATTTTTGGTCAAAGGCACTTCAAATGTTTGCGTGCATGCATGCGCTTCATGCCACTGTGGTACTGGCAGCTTACCAACAATTCTGTAGGCTAAAGTCCATTTTCTTAACCTCTAACAATCCATTTTGTACGGAAGTTTAATTTTCAATCTCTAAACTACGAAACCAGATACAGGACGTCCTCCAACGGTTGAAATTAGGTAGATTTAGTCGTCTAGCTGGTTTAGCTGATTTGAAAGTTGGCTTCCTATTTTCTAACAATAAAAAAATATAGTTTAATTTCAAAAATCAAAACTACTTTATTTTAATTCGGAAAACATGAAACTAGTACCATTTTTATGAAAATGTTATATATTTGTTGGTGATCTATATTAGACGCTCCTAAATTAATTTTAGGATACACATACAGTTATTTATAGAGATAAGTCAAATTCTCTTTGAAAAAACCTAGTGAACTTTAGAGCTAGCCAGTCAATTTACGAAGGCACTCCAAAAACAACCATCTTTGTCAATATACTCACACCTATGAAAATAGAGTCCATTTCTAGTAGCCCAGCTACCTAATCAATGGACCGCATATATAAACAACACATAGGATTCTTACCGCTGCACCATCATTCTCCTTGCTCTCATCTCTCTCCCTCTGTGTGTGTGTGTGCAGCCTCTAACCGCCCACCACCCATAGGTGGATTGGGTGGCGCCACAGGTCAACATTACCAGCAAAGGTAGATCCACTCACTCCCAATAGCAACGCGAGACCTCACCCTAGCTCCATGCAGCTTGCAGGGCCCACTTACTTGATGATGGCCATCGTTGTCTTTGTGGTTCAAGACGTCGTCGATATGAGCTCCTCTAGTTCATGTACACCATCCTCGATGGCATCCTTGAGACTGCTGCTACCATAGGTTGTAGTAGTGGATGGCGACAACCACAAGGAGCGCCGTCAGGGGCAAGCTGTTGCCCCCCCTGTCGTGTCAACGGGAGAAGAGGGGTGGTAGAGACCAATTTTTTTATTTTTAGCCCTTTTTTGAAAAAAAATCACAAATATGCCCCTAGAGGTAAGATTTCAAAATCTAGACCCTTAGCTCGGCGCCATCGTTGCTGGCGCCGAGCTCTTGGGCTCGAAGCAGACGTGGCGATGACATGACAGGCTGCTCGGCGCCAGTAACCCTGGCGCCGAGCTCGACGCCATAGATCCTGGCGCCAAGCTTGGCGCCGTAGTTCCTGGCGCCGAGCTCGGCGTCGTAGATCTTGGCGCCGAGCTTGGCGCCATGATCTATGGTGCCGAGGTGGTGTTTTAACCCCAGCCCCAACCTTCCTTCTGAGCCTTCTTCCTCTTGTTTCTCCTTCCTCTCGGGTTTTTTCTCTCCCCACTTCAACCTACCTCACAAATCAGCATATTGGACCTTAGAAACTTTGATTTGATCCGCAGATCTTTAAGAGCAAGGTATCCTCGCTCCTCTCCTAGTTTTTTTCGCATCGATTCGGTATATATTAGTCGAATTTTTCAACCTAAGAATCATCATTACTTAGGGTTTCATGTAATTTTTAATATTTGTATTATACCTAGGTAACCGCAGCGCATGTTGTTATGTTATGGGTTCATTGTTGTGCATAACATTAGAAACCCTAGGTTTAGGGTTTAATGTTAATTGCTTTCGGTTCTTAGAACGAAATTGGTTGTATTGTAGTTATGGTTCTCATTGACATTAATTTGTGATGTTTTGATTTTTGTTTGTTAAATTACATCCATTTTGTTAGATGCAAGAAATGTATCGGGATGAGTTTTGACGAAAACAGGGTTGTCCTCTACTAATATTTTGTTGGAATCTTGTTGTAGGACCATGAGATTTGCTTTTTCTTTCAGTGGATCGACGGTGCAGACAAGTTTGACCCTAGATACCTCCTTTTTTACGTTGGTTTAGAGAGAGACATCCACGTGAGCACTTCAAGCGGTGGGCTCCACCCCCCTAACCCCCTGCCAATGACGGCTAAGGAGAAGCACCTAGCCGCAGTTAGGCGACTGCATGTCAATTGTTGGGAAGATCACTTGTTTCATGGTCATCAAAGAAGCAAAATAGTATTACATTATCAACCGTCGAAGCCGAATATATATCCGCCGGTAGTTGTTGTGCACAAATACTTTGGATGAAGGCCACTTTGAGTGACTTTGGAATCAAGTTCAAGAAAGTGTCATTGCTATGTGACAATGAGAGTGCAATCAAGTTGACCAACAATTCGGTTCAACATGCAAGAACAAAGCACATTGATGTCCGCCACCATTTCGTAAGAGATCACCAACAAAAAGGGAACATTTGTATTGAGTGTGTAGGCACCGAAGATCAACTTACCGATATATTCACCAAGCCATTAGATGAGAAAAGGTTTTATAAGCTAAGGAATGAGTTGAACATATTGGATTTCTCAAATATGTGTTGATGAACCCCCCCTTATATGGCATGCCTCTCCTTCAAGGAATCCAAGGTAAAAGTTGATTGGAATGGCATACATCCTTGCTAAGGACATGTTTAGTGCATCTAGACATCTTTCACATTTAATAGGCTCATTCATGAAAATCAATTGAATTTGATAATTATATGGTACCACTATTGCTTCTATGCTTATTTTGATCTAGTGGTAGCATATGACATGTTTGTGGGCTTGTAAACCTAGTGTTTGATCTAGAAAATGTGCTCTAATTGTTTAACTCAATATGGTATAAGATAACCCTTATTTGAAGGTGTGAAGAAGCTTGTCCTTGGATCAAACTGAGTTAAATGTCTTTGGCAAGTATTCTAGATTGAACCAAATTTGGAAAAATGATTCTCACCCCATTGATTGACATTGATACTCTCAACCTATCTATATTTTGAACCTTTGTGGTCTTTGATGACAAAGGGGGAGAAAAATAAAGATATTAGTGATATTAGTACTATGGGGGAGAAAAACAAAGATATTAGTGTACTAAGATAGTGAAAAGACAACAAAGAGGAAGAGAAACAAAGATATAAGTGATAGGGGGAGAATTTAACATAGGGGGAGAGATATGACAAAGGAAGGGGACCAATTAAAATTTTGAGCACACAAGTAGGGGGAGCAAGCTCATGAACTTGTATGGTGCATTTGAATATGTATTTCATATGTTTGCTTGCATGGCATAAGTTTTTAGATTTCAATATCAATACTTGTGTGGTGTATGCTAGTTGTAGGGTAGAATGATAAAATAAAAAACTAGCATGCATATGTTAAGTAACTAGACTCATGCTCTCATTATAAAAACTAGACCCTTACTTCTAATGTTGATCTCATGGGGTATTCTAGTTTTTGTGTATGTCTAGTTGCTAATGATGCTAAGGATGGTATATTGGTGCACTCTGATTGGTATCACGCTTCAAAGGTCTATCCTTTATACTTTAGCATCATTTGGTAGACATTGTCTCATATATTTCCTATCTAAGCATATGTGCAAGCTATAATCCAAACTCTTAGCACATATGTAGGGGGAGCAATTGCTACCATACGGGGTTCATGAAACTTGTCCATATCCTTTTACACATGGTAAATATGCTTGGGCAAGCAACATGGATTCAATTGAATTTTAATTCATATATTTGTGTAAGGGTTGTAATCAATTACCAAAAAGGGAGAGATTGAAAGCTCTAGTTTGGTTTTGGTGAATTGATGAAACCCTAAGTGTTAACCTAGTTTGTCAAAGTGATTATGAGATAGGTAGCACTACTCCAAGTGATGAAGCAAATAAAGATCATGACATGATGATGGTAATTTCATGGTGATGGTCAAGTGCTTGGACTTGGAAAAGAAGAAAGAAATGCAAAAGGCTCAAGGTAAAGGTATAAATGGTAGGACCCTTTTTGGTTTAGTGATCGAGACACTTAGAGAGTGTGATCATATTTAGGATCGATAGCCATACTATTAAGAGGGGTGAAATTCATATCGAAATACGGTTATCAAAGTGTCACTAGATGCTCTAACTCATTCCATATGCATTTAGGATCTAGTGGAGTGCTAACACCCTTGAAAATATTTGTGAAAATATGCTAACACACATGCACAAAGATGATACACATTGTGTTTAGCACTTGGGAGCAAGGGTTTGAAACTTCACCGGTGGAGTGTTCGTCCGTAGAGTGCGGGCAGTCCGACGGTGCCACCGGGACCTATACAGAAAAGACAGGGTTTCACAGAGGTAGAGACTACAGGCTAATGAGCTTCTCAGGCTTCAGGAGCAACCTGTCTGGCTATATGAGGTTTGCTATGGTCAGACAGTGCCACCCAGATGCTCTCACGGCGGTCTTGTGCCGCCTACAGATTTGGTCTATCATTGCTTCGCAGAGCCTTTCGGCGAGGCATCGAGCAGGACACCTAGGGACCTTACTCCTATAGCCAGACTACTTGATGCTATCATGAGGAGGACCCTACTCCTGAGGATGGGATATCGTGAGGGCTTGACTTGCATTCAGTTATAGCTCCTAAACTCTTTAATGCAGCAGACTGTGTTTAATATTTGGGATCTTATTCTATCAGAGATGGAGGACACTCTTGCAGAGGGGTTCAGAGGTCACATGCAGCTGCCATATGCTTACTAGATTATATTCTTGATTCATAGGGCAGTTACAGTGAGGCCTCCTGAGATACTGGCAGAGTATAGTGGTGCTACTACATAGTTCCCTACATATAACATGACTCAGATGCTCTGCCACAGTGCAGTGAGGACACCTAGCCAACCACATCGTCGTCCAGAGGTGCCAGAGACTGCAGCCCAGTAGGATGAGACTATCAGGGGCATTGCAGCTACAGAGGAGGAGCAGTTAGATGCTCAGTAGGAGGGGATGGTCGAGAGCGACCCCAGTGACAGTTCAGATGATGACTATCAGGATATCCCTCAGATGCCTCCTCGATGTCATGACCATGAAGTCGGTATCTCCAGCTTAGCTCCACCTACACTGTAGACAGACCCCGCTCTACTTGCTATTCTTGAGCGGATGAGGCAGGATCACGCTCGCTAGACCTAGGAGACCGCAGCTACATTTGCACGGTTTCAGGCCAGACATGACGAGTTCCAGTGATAGCAGCAGGCTATACAGCAGCAGCAGCAGGCCATGCATCAACATTAGCTCCTCATGCAGCAGCAGTTACTTAGATTTATGCAGCATGAAGTTACTGCTATTGGGGCTCCACCGCCACAGCCTTCACCCTAGATCGGTCAGCCTGACACCACTTCTATTACTCCAGCTTTACAGCCAAGTGCGCTTCAGAGTTAGGGACAGCCAGCAACATAGTTTCCTTTACCTACAAAACAGGTGTCCCAGTGGTTTGCCTCGCTAGTGCCAGCCTCGTAGTTTTCACCTCTATAGACAAGCTTCATATCAGTTCAGACTTCCTCGCTGCTTGTGCCAGATACCTCAGTCTCTAGGAGCCTTGGTGCTATCTTCAATGAGTTGATAGGGTAGCCTACTCTGCCATATCTACATGTCCCTAGTCCTTCCAAAGTTTCTCCTATTACTAGGACTATAGAGATGCTTCCTTCTTTAGTTGCATCATCAGAGCCTCCTGCTACAGTCATACCTGTAGAGTCATAGGCCACACTAGTCCTTGATCCATCCTAGACCGCTTGTGGATCGCTTCTAACTACAGAGGGTCATACAGTTGGGAGCTTAGGATCAGATGATGATGGCACACAGTTCTAGCTCGCTCCTCGCACCTCAGCGCCCGACTCGTCAGCTACAGCCCCACCGACCGACCCTTAGGTTTTGGTGTTTGACGCCAAAGGAGGAGAGGGATCAAGTATGTTAGACTTAGGAGGAGCGTCATATTTAGAGGGAGCTTATCTACATTTAGCTTTTTATGTGTGATACATTTTTTATGCATTCATGTTTACTATTATGCATTGAACTACATAAGTGTGATCGTAATCGTGATATTAATGTGATAGTGATATTAATGTGATATGTGACATGTGTGCTCTCTACTTGAATTATTTATATGTCATATCACTTGGTTATGCTCATTTGTTTTGCTTCCGCGTTATACTCCGATGCAAATGAGCTCTATTTCTTGTACTCATGCTTATTTCATATCTTTTGAGTACATCATGTTGGCTTGGGTCATATAAGCTTGCCTAACTCCCTTGTTCTTATTGTCAAAAGCTTATATGAACCAAGCATGTTGAAAATCTCATATCTTTTATATACTCGAGGTTGTATTGTCATCAATCACCAAAAAGGGGGAGATTGAAAGCATCTAGGCCCCTAGTTGGGTTTTGGTGATTAATGACAATACGAGATTACTATGACTAACATATGTTTTGCAAATACAATTAAGTAAGGTCATGGTAATAACAATTGATTGGGCAATCATGGTGGTCGAGCCCCTATGATGGAAATTGTTTCAATTTTCAAAGGATGGACGACAAGGTTAAGGATAGACTAGTTCTAAGCGTCGTTTGGTGTTGAAGAGACACTTAGAGTAGTTTAGGACTTTGTTTTTCCTTTGGCCATACTATTAAGGGAGGTATGGATGGGTAGCTTGACCTAGGTGAGTCTAGTGAGTTAGGTGTGGTGCACACTTGTCAAAACTAGCACTAGGTAGCTCCTAAAAAGCCCTTAGATCAATTAGAGCAAACTTCATTCACATATGATAGTGAGTTGGAAGTGAATGGAGGGTCAAATGTTGACCGGACGCTGGTTCTGGTGTGACCGGACGCTGGCGCAGAGTCTGGTCAGTTTATTTGATCAAGGTGAAGTCATCTGGATGCGACTGGACACTGAGTGAAATGTGATCGGACACTGGGTGCTAGAGTCCGATCAACTCCAGTAAGGTTCTAGAGAGGGAGAATCCTGATCGGACGTGTTCGATCAGTGCTGACTAGACGCTGGTCAACTTTTGGCTACTGACCGGACACTGAACAGCAAAGTGACTAAACGTTGGGTTCCAGAGTCCGGTCAACATCAGTAAGGTTCCAGAGGGCAGTTTTTGTGACTAGATGTGAGAACTGACCGGAGCGTCCGGTCACCTTGACCAGAGCGTTCGGTCACCCCGTAGTGGCATATAATGGTTCGTTTTGAATGAGGGGTTATAAATACTTCCTCTATTCACTCAAGGGATCACTTTTGCTCATTCCAACAGCTGAGAAACACCCTTGAGAGTGCCAAGAAGAGCAAGGTTCTAGTGAGGTGATTGAGGTTTGAGAATCTAAGAGAGAGACCTCATTAGTAAAAGCAAGAGTAGCAAAGTGTGCATCCACCCTTCTCATTAGGCTTGTTGTGGTCAAGTGAGAGTTCGTGCTTGTTATTCTTGGTGATCGCCATCACCTAGACGGCTTGGTGGTGATTGAGAGCTTGGTGATCATCTGATGGAGCTTGTGGATGACTCAACTCAAGTTGTGAGCGGTTGTGGGTGATTTATCGTGATGGAGTATCGAAGAATCAACCCATAGCGAGCACTTGATCCTTGCGCGGATCAAGGAAGAGCTACACCCTTGCGCGGGTGCTCCAACAAGGACTAGTGGAGAGTGGCGACTCTCTGATACCACAGCAAAACATCGTCGTGTTCCTCCTTCTCTCTTTACTTTGAGCATTTAATTTGAGCAATTCAATTCTTGTGTTTATATTCATAGAATTGTCATGCTAGAGTAGGATTGGAACATAGGTTGCTAAGCTTTTGTGCGGTAGAACAATAGAAACACTTTCTAGGCATAATAGGTGAAGTGGGCTAACCGTAGGGTTTAATTATTGCAAAAAAATTTAGAATTAGTCCAATTCACTCCCCCCCCCCTCTTGGGCATCTTGACCCTTTCAGTACGCACATTGCAAATTCACAATTTTTACCTGTCCGACGACGAAGTTGTAGCGGACGTCGGGCGTGGGTCAGGTCGACGAGCTAGGCCGACGGTGGCACGGCCGGGCGCTGCAGGTGCCGGGGGCGGCGGGGGCGTGGTCGAGGACGGCGGTGGCACGCAGCGGGCGCGGCTGAGGCCAGCGGTGGCGGGCGGCCGGTCACGGTCACGACATCGGCGCGCGCGGGGCGCGGCCAAGGCGGCCGCGGGCGCGGGGACCGACGCGGTCGTGGGGTCTGGCGTGGGGCACGGCGGTCCGGCGCGGGCGGCGGCGGCGGCGGTGCGTTGCTCGAGCGAGGGAGGTGCGAGAGAGAGGGAGAGGAAGAGAGAAAGGATTGGGGCCCATACGTAAGACAGGCTCGGCGCCAGTAACCCTGGCGCCGAGCTCCTGCCATGTCACCGCTACGTCTGCTTCGAGCCAAAGAGCTCGGCTTCCGTAATGCTGGCGCCGAGACGTGTAAGCTCGATGCCAGCAACGATGACGCCGAGGTAAGGGTCCAGATTTTAAAATTTTACAGGCATATTTGTGAAAAAAATAAAAAAAATTGGTTAAAAATAAAAAATTCAGTGATAGAGACTGGTGTGTACAAGTCGTGTGTTGCATGCCAGGAACAACATCGTACCGGCTCTAAACACGAGGCGACAATATGCACATTGGAATTGGCAATGAGCTCATCAATGGGTGGCTCGGTATTGGGCCCAATGATGGGCGGTGATGTTTTTTTATTTACAAATACGGGCATTGTAGCCCGCCTATGCCATCTCTGGTTAGAAGAGACCATATCGTAGAGGCAGACATAGCTGTGGCCTTTGAAGATTGATTTTATAGTAGTGAGAGTTATTCAGAATTTATCTATTTATGTTCTTATTATTTTACTGCCTATGTAATGAAACATAAGAACATGAACAAATAAGATTAAAAATATCTACAAATTAAATATAGCACCAACAAATGGATAACATTTTAAGAAGAAATTGATATTAGATTCATATTTTTTATTTAAAGAAAATTATTTTGTTTTTATATGACATCAATTTTTATTATATTTAGAAAATTGAAAACTACCTTTGAAACCAATTAGAGGACCAAATCTGTCCACTTTCAACCCATGGAGGCGTTTGGTGCCTAATTTCATAATTCAGGGTTGGAAATAAGATTGTTGTGCAAGTTGAAGGTTGAAAATAAGCTTTTTACTTGAATAACAATTCACACCTTGAATTGGCCAAGGACTATCTTCCTTTAGATAATGGAAAACGCTAAGGAGTGCACCGGTTAATTATTTTTCTCTTGATTTTCTATAAAGATAATTTAATGTCTTATGCCGTGTGTCATTCTATATCTTTTTTCTCATTTCTTTTATGTTTGTAGGTGTGTACTGTGTTTGGTTTTTGTGGCAGTGCAATGGGACGCCTAGGTGTTTAAGATGGTGTTAAGTTTCCTCCCATCTACTTAGTATACTCATTTTGTTAACTAATCTTAACGTTTTTTTTTTACTTTTATTATATTATTATAGGCAGGAGTTTTTACGGCAACTGTTCATCATACGGCTTTTCCTTCTCTCTATCCTTTTGTTTTAGTTTTTTTTAGCAAATTTTAGTACCTGTCAAAAAAAATCCTTGGAGAAATTTTTTTTTTGGAGTAGAGACAGATGATGCGAAGGTAAAGAGCGTGAGAAGAGGAAGAAGTCGGGACCGGGAGCGGGAGGCGACGACGACGCACCATGCATGCGAGGAAACGCCACTCGCCCGCTTGTTAAGCAATGCAGCTCATGGAGGCCCCACATGTCATCCTCACGTCCGACCACCCCCGACGCGCCGGGATCACCCCATGTTCCCGGGATTACGCGTCGCGTCACTTGTGTTTGCCAAAAAAAACGAGCAAAACCTAATTAGCCATTATCCCCGCCACATCCAAACCTTTTTGGTTTCTCTAATCAATCAACTACTCTACCGCGCGCGCGCGCCAGGCGACTCCCATCTGCTACCCCTGCATGCGGGACCGATCCATGGCCGGGGGCGGCGCCCGTGGCTCGCGCGCCGGCGGCGCGAAGCGCGGCGCCGCGTCGTCCTCGGCGTCGTCGGCCGCCGCCGCGTCCGCCTGTGTCTACTACGCCACCACGGCCCTGCTCGTCGCGCTGTGCGTCGCGGGGGCCTACTTCCTCACGTCCACCTCCTCCTCCGCCGCGGCCGCCGACGGGGACGCCGCCACGGTCACCGCGTACCGCCACACCACGCGCTCCTCCTTCGCGTACGAGGTCACCAGGGAGCGGGCGGCGCCGGCGCCGCCTCGCAGGGCGGAGGCCCGAGACTTTCCCGCCGCGAGGAAGGCCGTTGGGGCCGAGGAGGAGCCGCGGCCCGACGACCAGAGCGCCGTCGCCGAGGTGGCAGCGCTGGACGACCCGCACGCCAGGTCTGACGAGGAACCTGTGTTGGACGAGGCGGCGGGTGTGGAGGAGGAGCACAGAGTCTCCGCGGCGGGCGTGGAGGATGTGAAGGGCGAGGACGGTGGCCACGTGGCCGCCGGAGACGACGAGGCCGCCAGCGCTCGCGGCGGGGAGGAGGAGGAGGAGGAGAAGGAGCGAGAAGCAGCCGTGCTGGAAGAGAGTAGCCGCGAGCAGCGAGAACAGGAGCCGGACCCGCAGCTGGAGATGCCGCACGAGCGGGCTCGGGCCGCCGTCGCTGCCGTCGAGGAGAAGAACCTGGACGGCGGCATCGAGGAGGAGAGCAACGCGGGGCAGAGGCAGCGAGAGGAGGAGCAGAGCGCGCTCGAGGAGCAGCAGGCCGCTGCTGCCGGGAACCTGCTGCGCCGGGAAGCGCAGGAGGACCCGCAGGCCGACGGCGGCGACGAAGGGACGGAGGAGGAACAACGCGGCAGGGAGCAGCCGCAGGGCGAAGAGGAGGCGCGCACGTCGTCGGTGTCAGGGTCCAGCGGAGATGCCGACGGCGGCGATGGCGACAAGCCGGCCGTGTCGGAGTCGGAGCACACGGGGGGCGCGGACGGAAATACCAGTCAGGACGACGGCGTCGCCGAGGACTCGCTCGTCGCCGAAGACCGCGCGGAGGAGCAGAAGGCGTGGGCGACGCAGGCCGACGAGTCACACCGGGAAACGGACCGCCGCGAGGAGGGCGGCGAGAACGACGGCAACGGCGGGGAGAACGGCGGCGGCGAGGAGCACGAGTGGCGGGTGTGCAACGTGAAGGCCGGCGCCGACTACATCCCGTGCCTGGACAACGAGAAGGCCATCAAGAAGCTGCGGCCGGAGAACTTCCGGCGGTACGAGCACCGGGAGCGGCACTGCCCCGACGAGGGCCCGACGTGCCTCGTCGCACTCCCCACCGGCTACCGCCGCCCCATCGAGTGGCCCAAGAGCCGAGACAGGGTACGTCCGTCCGCGTCTCTGAATCTCCATGCGGCAATGCATTGCTGACTCGTGGCCGTTCGTCGTGCCGGCGGCGACGTACGTGCAGGTATGGTACAGCAATGTCCCGCACACGAAGCTGGTGGAGGTGAAGGGCCACCAGAACTGGGTGAAGGTGAGCGGACAGTACCTGACCTTCCCCGGCGGCGGCACGCAGTTCATCCATGGCGCGCTGCACTACATCGACTTCCTGCAGCAGGTACCATGCATCACCAATGGCCAATGACCAGGCCATGGTTTGTTTGTTTGTTTCGATCGCTCCGGTAGAAAGTGTATGTAGAGTAAGGAGGTTACTCTGCGTTGTGTGGCCAGTCCGTCCGCGCCATCGCGTGGGGGAAGCACACGCGGGTGGTGCTCGACGTCGGCTGTGGCGTGGCCAGCTTCGGCGGCTACCTGTTCGAGCGCGACGTGGTGACCATGTCGTTCGCGCCCAAGGACGAGCACGAGGCGCAGGTGCAGATGGCGCTCGAGCGCGGGATCCCGGCCATCTCCGCCGTCATGGGATCCAAACGCCTGCCTTTCCCCAGCAAGTCGTTCGACCTTGTCCACTGCGCGCGGTGCCGCGTCCCATGGCACGCCGACGGTGCGCCGCGCCGCCGCCCCCATTCCACTGTGCGTCCTCCTTGTCCGAGATCCCTTGCTGACGATGCCGAGATTGCCGTGTCCCCGTGCAGGTGGCGCTCTCCTCCTGGAGCTGAACCGCGTCCTGCGCCCCGGCGGTTTCTTCGTCTGGTCCGCCACGCCGGTGTACCAGAAGCTGACGGAGGACGTCGAGATCTGGAAAGGCACGTAAAGTTCCGACCACTCGCCGCGATGCCATGCCATGGCCATGGCCATGAACCGATCGAACAGGGCCAGCTGACAGGACAGCTAAGCTAATGGAGTTTCTGCTCACCTGCACGTGCAGCAATGACGTCCCTGACGAAATCCCTGTGCTGGGAGCTGACGTCGATCAAGAAGGACCGGCTCAACGGTGTCGGGGTGGCCTTCTACCGGAAGCCGACGACGAACGAGTGCTACGATGCCAGGAAGCGGCAGCAGCCGCCGATGTGCGCCGACGACGACGACGCGAACGCGGCGTGGTACATCCGGCTCAACTCGTGCGTGCACCGCGTGCCGACGGGCCCGTCGGAGCGCGGCGCGCGGTGGCCCTCGGAGTGGCCGCGGCGGGTGCGGACGCCGCCGTACTGGCTCAACGGCTCGCAGGCCGGGGTGTACGGGAAGCCGGCGCCGGAGGACTTCACGGTGGACTACGACCACTGGTGGCGCGTCGTTGACGGGTCCTACCTCAACGGCCTGGGCATCGACTGGTCCAGGGTCAGGAACGTCATGGACATGAGAGCTGCATACGGAGGGTAATCACTGTTGCTTGCCACTGGCCATGATCAGCTCTGATAATCGTGCTGACGCCATGGCTGCCTCTCTCTCTGTCTCAGCTTCGCGGCTGCGCTCCGGGAGAAGAAGATCTGGGTGATGAACGTGGTGAACGTCGACGCGCCCGACACGCTGCCGGTCATCTTCGAGCGCGGACTGCTGGGCATCTACCATGACTGGTGCGAGTCTTTCAGCACCTACCCGAGAACCTATGACCTCCTGCACGCCGATCACCTCTTCTCCAAGATCAAAGAGAGGTCAGTGGGCAGCAACACTAGTCTGTCTGTCTCCTTCGCATCCTCTTTCTAGCTTGATGACGAACATGGCCGTCTTCTTCAGATGCGCGGTTCTGCCGGTGGTGGTGGAGGTGGACAGGATCGTTAGGCCCGGGGGCAGCATCATCGTGCGCGACGAGGCCGGCGCCGTCGGCGAGGTGGAGAAACTCCTGAGGTCGCTCCACTGGGACGTGCGGCTGACCTTCTCCAAGAACGATGAAGGGGTGATGTACGCCGAGAAGTCAGATTGGCGGCCGGAGCTGCTCGAAGAACCGTTGTTGTAATGACCACCATTTGCCCATTTCAGATCGGCAAGCAGTATGGTTCTTTTCTCTTCTTGCGTCCATCAGCATTGATAGTACTGTACATGGTTTTGTCATTGCTGCAGCAGTAGTATTTACACTATGTTCATAAGCACCAATAGAGAGAATTCTAGATTATATTATATATACATACAGCAACCGGAGAGCCTGGTGATAGTTACAAATTCCTGCTTGTGTACATTGCACGCCAGAGGTTCTATGAAATATATGGCAGCAGAACATGTGTGCAAACATGTCTGCATAAGTGCTGTCTAACAGAGCTTTCTGGAGTCTCCAAAGAAAAATTCAAGCTGTTCAAAAATATACTGATTGAATAGCAATCAAGAGGTTTAATTGTAGTACAACAATATCTTCCAATCTGTACTATAACAGGTCAAAACTTGGCACATGATGCTTCAGTTTACATCAATTGCTCCTCTCCAACTACAATAATGATAGGCGGCAGATATCAAACCTGTCAGGCATTGCTAGAGGCTAGCCCATCTAATGTTGTCTCTAGTGCACTCTCCTTTCTGTAAAGTGGTACTCTTCCACCGAGCTCCTTCAGCCTCATTACCATGTCATGCAACCATTCGAAGGTGAGTTTGTTTTGCTTATTGAGTTCCTCCCTCACTTCTGGATGCACCCTAAACCAGTCCCCCAACATCTTGTGGACATGGGATCTAACCATTCTCCATGGCACAGGGTACTGCTCACACAGCTTCAAATATTCAATCACTAGATCAGCCTGGTCCAAGCCACTATCTCCATTCTCATCACCATCTTCTTTCCATTCCTTTGTCCTGAAACCAGCAAAAAGTGCTGGATTTTCTAGAAGAGTTTCAGCTGAAAGCACACCATCAGCACCAGTATGTCCCAGGCAGTTCTTCACATCCTCCATATGGCGAATGTTTCCATTTGCAAGAACGGGTACTCTAAGTGCATCCTTCACAGCCTTGATGGCATCCCAGTCAGCTCGAAATTTCTTCCCATCCTTTTCATCTCTTGTCCGACCATGGACAGCCACAAGAGAAGCACCAGCCTCCTCAAGCATCTTTGCATAGGCTAATGTGTCTACCAGTCGTGGAAATACGCGAATCTTAACTGAGACTGGAACATGAAGATTAGCTGCTAGATTCTGCACAAGGGATTTTACGAGGGGAAGGTTGTCCATGAGAAATGCTCCATAGTTACCCCGTCTTGCAATACGCTGCGGGCAACTGCAAGGCAATATATTAACGCGATTCAGAAAAGTATGGAACCATATTTTCAAGCAATACTACATATGGGGAAATGATATATGTTAACTAGAAATGTAGCCATGGAAGATTCAACACTAGTGCTCTAAGCAAGCTAAGAAAGCAGTTAGTGGCAGATAAATTTAAAGCAGCAGGTTTTGAGTCGAGTGTGCAGAGAATGGCCTAGCATGGTGGCTTATTGTTCATCACATTAGCATCACCTGTGACCTTGTGTAGCAGTAATATCACGCTTGAGGCACCATTAACAAGGTTACTCAATGACTTTGTCCAGGACAAGGTGTCGCTATAGCTGTTTTAGGCAGTATGCTGCTATTTGTACTCACGTTCAGTTTAACCATTTTAGCCCGCTATAGCTAGATTTTAGCCTTAGGAGAACCCTACCTCTAAATGCCCATAGCTGTCTATTTATTACACTGGTCCAGGGCAGATTATTTTGTAGAGGAGTACATGATGTTTAGGGCGTACCCAGTGCAGAGAGCTCCCGCTCTGTGCGGGGTCTGGGTAAGGGTGTCAGTGGCAAGCCTTACCCTTGCCTATGCAATGTGAGGAGACCGCGACTCGAACCCGGGACCTTCCGGTCACAGGCGGTAAGACTCTACCGCTTGCACCAGGCCTACATGATGTTTATGTTAGTAAATTATTTATGCCATTCCAAAGGTGGAGTAAATTACAATCAAGCACTAGATAAGTAAATATGAAGAAAAAAACAGTGCAGCAGCTTAAGGAATTGCACATTACCCAAAATTGATATCAACATAGTCGCAATATGGTTCCACCATCTTTGCAGCTTGTAACAAAATGTCAGGATCATTGGCACAAAACTGAACAAAAAGTGGCCGGTCCTCCTGTATAAGGTGCAATGGACATTACATTCCGTGCAAGATAAATACCACTCATAACAAAAAACAAAACAAAAAAAACTCTGCAAAGTAACAGAAGAATAGACCTAGTCACGCAACTGTCGACTGAATCATGTAACTGTGAAACGACTCTAATGTACAAACAATCGTTACCAAGCATAACAGTTCTTTGTTTCACCGGTCCAAACATGGGCCTAATAATTCAGTAAATTCTGCCCATCCCGAACTATCACTTAAATCTGGAAGTGTATTAGAATCAAACTGCAAAACTGTCTAACCATATCAGCATCTACAGAAAAGCTATTATTCTAGCTGTCTGTATTGTAATGTCGAATTAAGCATAAGGCATAACACAACATCATCCACCTTAAGCTAAAATCAGACCCCAGTTGCGACGGTAGCGGGTCGGAAACTCCTAGCCACCAATTACCTTGCACGTGGTGAACTCCATGGACCTGTACTTCTCGTTCTCGGAGAAGATGCGAGAATGGAGCATGGGCGTGTACGCCGCGTCGGCGCCGTAGCGGCGGCACAGCATGCGGAAGGGGAGCTCGGAGTTGTCCACCATCGGCGCCACCAGCAGCCGCGGGGACCCCAGCCGCCTCCAGTGCGCCCACGCGCGCTCCACCCGCTCCTCCGCGGACACCGGCGGCGGCGGGAGCGGCGGGGCCGGAGCGAGGTCCTGCGCTTCTGACCCCGCGGCGCTCGCGCAGAGGTCCTCGTCAGGGTCGGCGGCCGTGGCCAGGTGAGCGGCGGCCGGGGACATGGCGGCGAGCCTAGGGTTTAGGGAGGAGCGCAGGCGGCGGCGCGGGCTCGCTAGGAGAGGCGCGAGGCGGCGCAGTGGCATGCGGTTGCGGTGGCTCCTCGGATGTGGGCTGGGTTGGGTCGGGTCGGGTCGGGTCGGGCTTTTGTCTTTGGGGCCACGTCCGGTTAGACACGACTAGCCTGCTTTTAAATGGATTTGGAAGCCAATATACCCGTCCAGAAATTTTGCATCTACATCAAAACATTATGAATTAGCGAACCGACCATAGATCAGCTGTAAGGTTTTTTTAGTAAAACCTGTCCACCTGGATTCAAATCCCCGACTTGGCGGGGTGCTCGTATTTTCTTAGATTTATTCCAGGATTTAACGGCTTTCAGTGGCCAACGACGTCCCCGTCGACAACGAGACGTCTGTGGTGACTTCGTGAATTTCAAGATCTGCTGGCTCAGTCCTTCGGAGGTGCTCATAGGCGTAGAGTTTGCGTACGTGTGTTCATAGGGATAAGCGTGCGTGCGTGTTGTGAGCATCTACGTTGTACTGTGTAAAATTCTAAAAAAACATTATGAATTAATAAGAGTCTACCTTCCTCTAAAAAAATGGATTTGGAAGCGGTTTTGTTTTTTTAAATATTGTAACTATTTGACCCTCTATTCTAAATTTCACGATGTTTTGGGCTCTCTAGATATGTATAATTTGGAATGGAGGGAGTAAATTTTTTAAATCATAGAAAATCTCTTTAAGTTCTTCAAAGTTTAAAAAAATAGAAATAGATTGGGATACAACAAATCTCATGAAAATATATCTACCGCCTTTCAAAATTTAAATTTATCTCTATAAAAAAATATTTTAAAAAGTCTATAAAATTCCGAGAACATTCTAATCGATGTCTAAATGCATTTGGCAAACTTTCCACAACAAAAAAAAAATGTAAGACACAACAATGCATGGCATTAATGTATGTTGCATCTATGCTGATTGCATCTCATATTTTTGTCGCGAGAAGTTTTTTAAAACACATTTAAACATCAATTAGAATGTCTGAGGGATTTCCTAGTTGTTTCTAGATGCCTTTCCATTTTTTCAATAGCTAAATCCAATTTTGAATCTCTCAATATTTTATTTAATCTTAATCTATCTTTATTATTTCTATTGGAAATGTTAGAGTCTTAGAGACATTTGATGTGGTTTATAAACTTTATTAAGTATTTATCGAATTTTTAACCAAAAAACACAAAACCGATAGTTAAACAATTACAATAGTTTTTTTTTCCTTTGTAAAGAAGATAAATGGTCATGGCCCATATCGGATTCGTGTTTTTTTTAGAATAAACAAGAGGAATAGCTTTTGAAGCGTGGCTCGATATGAAAGGTGAACTAAATTCGCCCAGGCTTCTAAAGAAAAGCGATTCCTTCTTTCTTTTTTGTAAGAAAGAGAGAAGAAAGACAAGTGATTCTAAAGTCCCAGACAGCACCTCACTCCGGCTTTCAGTTCCATCCATGATCTATCCAGCCATTTTTTCTGGTACACGAAAGCGAGGGCACTTTCTTTTGTGTACTCATCACCGGCGTTGGAACCAAACCCATCTGGGCCCCGTTACTCTACCTTTGAATTATCACGGCAAAGGTCTCCTAGCAGCAAAACACAGAGCCAAACGGGCCTGTTCGCTTGAACTTATCAGCTAGAATCTACAATATTTATCTCTCACAACAAATTAGTCAAGACCGACTTATCAGCCTGCTTTAATACCAGCCGAATTGGCCAGAAGCACATCTGGACAAGAGCTATCGTGGTCGGCAGTGGGCCAACGCGTTCGGCTGGCTGAAAAAACGGCTGGTGCTGATGTTGATGTTGATTTATTATGAGAAAAAAAACACTGTTATTTCGCTGAAACGGTACCGCTGATAATTTCAAGCGAACAGCGCCGATGAGATCATGCCAGAAATGCCGTGGACAATATAGCTCCGTCTATCACGCCACAAACGGCTTCCCTGTGATGTCAACTGCAACGGCAGATGGAGGACAAAAATCCACCTATATCGACAAGGCAGGAAACCGCCTACTGCAGATGTGTACTGCTTGCTTCAGTTACGGAGTACTAGGTCAGAATCGAATGAAGTGGATTGCTACTCCCGTGCAAGCAACAGCCTCTGCCTGACGAGCTGCACGTCAAGCATATTCTCTATGCACTTCACAGTTTCATTGAAAAGCTGGAGAGTAAGAGCAGGCGCAGCACAAAACGGCCGAATCATTTCTAGTGAAAAAAAAGATTTATTAGCTACTGAGACATACTGACATCGCAACTACATCTCGGGGGTCAGAAGTATCACTAAACCAACTTGTTTTTGACCGAAAAGACAGGGGGAGATCCCCGCAGTGAGCAACTTTTTTAATTAATTTAAAACAGGAGAGAGGGTCTTACATACAAATCTAGCTAAAAGCATCAAGCCAAGCACAGAAGGTTGACATAAGGTCATCCTTAAAACGAACCTAAACCAACTTGTTAATGAGGAGCCCTAGAAAAAAAAAACTTGAACAATAGGAATCTAAAAGAAATTACTACTGCACAACATACAGAACAATGACCAGTCGACTAACTTCCTTCAGCAACCGGTCTGGTGCAGTCTTCCCATAGTCTTCTGGTGTAGGGTCTGAATGCACAAACTGCAAGGGTCCCAGGGCTCATAAGGATTTCCCAAGCTCAGAGGATGGCAGGTCCTAGACATTCATAACATCTGAGGAAACAAGGGAAAACAAAGGGAAGGAAATAAGTTAGATGGCGATGATGGCAAAAGCAAAACTGCAGAAAATGCAGCTATTACATAGCAAAGTAAACTGCAATATTCTCTGATATCCAATAAGAAAAAAGAGCTTTTTGTTCAAAAATTAGGGAACAGAAAAATTGAATAGTATACTTGTTATTGTCCAACAGCACCACATGCACGCAGTAAGGCAACCTGAACCATGACTAGCGAACCATATAGATAAACTAATGGTAGAAATCACTAGACTTTGAAGCATTCGGTTGCTTCATTTCAGAAAACAGATTTCAATTTATCCAAAGTGGAATATGCCTGTTCATCAGTAATAAACAACAATTTTCATCATTTAGATATATACAACCCAGGGTTCACTGCATAGTCAAATACTATATGTGGATGCGTGCAGAGTTCAAGCATCTAAAAACAGCATAAACCCATTATTTTATGTTTCCAACTAAACATCGTCTTCAGTTAAAGAACAAATTTCATGCCTTTGCTATTTACAAGTGCCAAGCACATAAATGTTAGCATAGCAAAAAAAACTAATATATCAAGCATACCAGCATCTAAAAAACATAACACATTGATGAGTCCAATAAAGTTTAATTTATTCACTGTGGCTCCAAAAGATGGTAATGAATCTCAGTGGATTCAGTAGAGTACACATATTACAATGTGCATTGAAATGCTACATGTAAGATTTTTAATGCATAAGTGCGGCTCTGGCCTAAAAAGCTCATCACAACTAGCATGGGGGTTTGTGGCTAGTACATTACAATTCTGATGATGAGTGCATTCCCATCCAACATTACTTGTTTGGAAAATAAATAGAGATCTACAATGTTTTCTCGAACATCATATACTTGCTGGTGTGGTACAACCACACCACAATAAAGTGGGGATGGTGATACCTTTTTCATCCTCCAGACTAAATAGACGTGAATATGTAAGAAGTATGGCAAGAACAATGAGTATGCATGCTGAGAAAGGAAAACACAAAGAAGTGGGAGTACGCACCTAATGGCATATTATTGAATCCAATATACAGCACATCATCATCACTGGGAAATGGGAATCACCTGAAGAAATGGATCACATAGATTAATGCAATGTTACCGACTGCAGTCAAGAAGAACAGCGACAGTTGCAAATAATAACAAACAACAATAGACATGAGCATGAATTTTGCCTTGAACATATGAAGAATTCAAGATCAGAATCGAACTCCTAGCATTAGACAGTAAGTGATCTACTAACAATTTACATGCCAATCATAATGCTTTGCTTGATGCTCTTATAAAAGAAACTGATTTGCTCAATGCAAGAAGAATAAGGATAGGTATCTAAATAAAAATAGCATTCTTACCTGTGCATTCACAGCATCCTTTCCAGTACACCAATTTCGAAAATCTGGTGTGACAGTTGAAGAAGAAGCTGCTTGTGTGTTAGTCTGAAGATTTTCAGGAAAACTTGAGGTTTGCTAGTCTTGAGAACACATATGTTCTTGTAGAACATTATCCGTGTATTTATGTGAGGTATCACTTCTGTACAGCAAACATGTCCAGGTGTCACGGATTTTCCTCCCGCTCAAGACTACCATAGAAAGAATCTAAAAAAAACTTACATGGATTCTAGATATTCTCCTGTATTTCTGCTGGCAGACTGCTGTGCATAATCATCT
This sequence comes from Miscanthus floridulus, assembly GCF_019320115.1. Classification (NCBI taxonomy): domain Eukaryota; kingdom Viridiplantae; phylum Streptophyta; class Magnoliopsida; order Poales; family Poaceae; genus Miscanthus; species Miscanthus floridulus. The sequence continues at coordinate 105,752,900 of NC_089598.1, forward strand.
TCCAGATCAATTACAGGGATTGTTTGCCGATTGCGCATATTGTGAACTCTAGCTTGTCCATCTGCAGCCTCATCTAAAATAATTTGCCCATCCTTCAAATGGTGTATATCTCCTGCATGTTGGTCTGCATCATTATTCTGAAGTATTTGCTTGCTGCTCAGATAGTAGTTATTATCCAAATCATGAGCACCCAAAGGAAAAGCCATGGGATTTGGCTCCATTTGGTGATGATCATCCGCACCATGACCTAGCAGCAACTGTTCATCGTTCACATGGTGACTATCCAGAACTTGAACAGTATTGACCTGATCTATAAGCATCTGCTCGTTCTCCATCTGTTGCTCATCCACATTTTGCTTTAGAAGCATTTTCTCATTGTTCATATGGCAATTATCTGAAGTATGCGCAGCCATACTATGATTTAGAAGTATTTCCGCATTGTCCACCAGGTGATTATCATGTGCATGCTCACCAGCCTCATTGTTCACATCATACTTCATCAAATCATGCCCATCCTCCAGTAGGTGATTATCCTCTGCATTCTCGTCTTGAACTTGATTTTCTGAAGTATCATCCTGTGCATGTTCATCGGCCCCATTGTTCAGATCATAGTTATTCAAATCAGACTCATCCTCCAACATTTGATTGGCCCCTACATGATCATCTTGACCTTGAATTTCTGAAGTATCATCGTTTGCTTGTTGGTTCACCAGACCAACTAAATCAGGCACAGAATCACAAAGATCATCTGCCGGATGACCACAAGAAATCTCAGAAACCTCACAGCCCACTGGAGTTTCAATGACATTGAGATCGAAAATTTTGTACCAAGCTGGCAGCTCTTGCTCATCCCTACTGAGATCACCGACAACAGTTTCAACTTCAGTTTGTGGAGTCTCTGTTTCATATCTTAATTCAGAGTAAGCATCGGTCACCATCAATTGTTGCGCTTGGTCATCTCTAAGACCACCAACACCAGTTTCAACCTCATCTTGTGGAGCCTCCAAGTCATACCTTACTTCAGAGCAATTATTATTCTCTGCCAATAGTTGCTCTTGTTCATCTCTATCAAGATTACCAACACGAGTTCCAAATTCACTCTGTGGAGCCTCCATCTCATACTTTACTTCAGAGCAACCATTATCCTCTCTCAATGGTTGCTCTTGTTCATCTCTATAAAGATCACTAACAGCAGTTTCAGCTCCATTTTGTGGAGTCTTCATCTCATACTTTACTTCAAAGCAACCATTATCCTCTGTCAATGGTTGCTCTTGTTCATCTCTATAAAGATCACCAACAGCAGTTTCAGCTCCATTTTGTGGAGCCTCCATTTCACACCTTGTTTCAGAGCAAACATTGTTCTCTGCCAATGGATCTACCATACATGCATCCATGTGTGCAATGCCAGTTTCCATTCCCTCCTCAGTATTGCTGAGCTGGGACTGTCTATGGACATGTTCCTCAATAGATTCAGATATATGAACATGCACATCAGACGGTTGGCTATGGGTGTCATCCATTTCATCATCATCATCATTCAAGTCAGAGGCTGCAAACTCACCATCCTCGTCTTCAGAAATCTCTTCTGCAAACTCACCGTCCTCACCTTCAGACATGCCTTTAGCATGATCCAGTCCAGCAGTCTCTGAGTCCACCTGCTTATCTTCAATAGCCACAGCTTCAACAGCACTGTCATTCATCTCCATAACCACCACTGAACTAGGAACCTTCAGCTGCCTTGGTATTTCATCAACATCCGCATTGTGCACGCCTCCATCACCAGCAGCAGCAGGAACAACGCTTGAGTCTGGCACCTTGGTGCGATCCAAATCACGAGTGCCTGCTCGCAAATCTGGATCTCTCCTGCTGCCACTGTAGTAGCTCCTGGTCCTGCTTCTGCTCCTGCTCCTACTCCTGCTTCTGCTCCTACTTCTCCTCCTTCGGTCTACTCTGCCATCAGCAGAAGCCCGGCGATCGTTATGCGAATAGGACCTTGACATTGGTGGTCTCCTCGGCTCATTGTAGTCACGTGTCCGGCGGCCGCCCCGGTCAGCATCACCGCCACCGCCATCGTTGTATTTGTGCCTCCCCTCAAAGCTGTGGCTCCTCCTGTCCCACCCCGACCTCTTGGCTTCCCTGTCGTCGTCCCACTTTGAGACACGGCCCAGGTCCCCGGCTCCACTTCCACTCCGCCGCCACCTCGGGCCGTCGTCCTCGTCTCTCTTCCTCCCGTAGCTGGAGGGAGCCGGAGCCGGAGCGGGAGCGGGAGCTGGAACCAGAGCAGGAACGGGAGCGGGGGGCTCGGGGCGGTAACTGGGATTGTGATTTGGGTCCTCCCTTGCCAGGAGAACGTGCTCGGGGAGGAGGCCTTTGGCGACCAAGTAGTGAGCGGCCAGGCGGCCGGCCTCGAGCAGGATGTCGCCGCGCAAACGCCTCTCGGCGGCAGCGGCAGCGGCGGCGACCGCGAAGCCGTTGGGGAGGGGATTCGGATTCTCCTCGTATCGCCGCGGCGGCGGCAGCTCGGAGCTGCGCCTCTTCGGCTGGGGAGGGAGCGGGTCACGCGGGCGGCGCTGGTGGCGCGGTGACGGCGGGGCCGGGGATCGGCGACGGTAGCGTCCTCCCGACGGCGGCGGCGGCGGCGGTGGCGGCGGGTCACGGCCCCGAATGCGGGACCTCGGCTGCATGGATTCTCTCCGGCCCCTGGCCCGGAGGAGATGCGCGTTCGGTGTGTCTGGTTAAATCCGGTGGGGCTCTGCCTCTCCCTTTTTCCGGGCGGTGCGATCGAGCAGCCAAGCCCCGCGTCCGTTCAGTGGCGTGCGTTCGGAGCCCGGCGAGTCGCAGATCCGGAGTCCGCGCGTCCTTTCGTGGTCCCCGCCAGCGGCGGCGGCGCGCTTGGGGTCCCGGAGGCGGCGACGAGATTTGGTGCTGCGGCTGTGTGCGAGGGTTTGGTTGCGAGTGGAGAAGGGGGGCCGACGACACACAGATAAGAGGGAGAGGACAGAGGAGGGGAGTGTGCCTCTGCCAGTCTGCCTCCTGTTTTTACTACTGGATCCACTACCACCAGCCCACCCCTCCCATTTATTACCGCTATCGTGTCCAGGAACAAACTATATCTTGTGCTTTTTACCTAATTTTCTTTCTGGGCCTGATTTAGATTGCAAATTTTTACAATCTGGACACTGTAGCATGTTTTGTTTGTATTTAATAAATTTTGTCTGATCATGGACTAACTAGGCTCAAAAGATTCATCTCGTGATTTACAACCAAACTGTGTAATTAGTTATTTTTTTACCTACATTTAATGCTCCATGCATGCATCCAAAAATTGATGTGATAGAGAGAGAGTAAAAAAACTTAGAATTTGAAGGTGATGTAAACAAGACCTATGTTATCGTTGGCGTATCAAGAACCATCTATAAAGTTAATGTTGATGTATCTAGGGAACCACCTAATATACCATCGCTATTGTGTAACCATCTGATACTATCGTTATTGTATCAGTAGGATAACAGCGAACGTAAAAACAAAAAAACATATATAAAATTACAGATTTAAGAGACATACTGTCGGGTTCATAAACCCGGGTCCCTCGGGGACCGGCTTCCACGCCAAGGCTCGGCCCAAAAGAATGGCATTTTCTTCTTCTGGACCGGCCCAAGAGTCTGAACTCAACAGACCGGAGCACTTACTTCAGGTCCTAGCCGCCATCGGCCCATCTTTCCGACCGGAGCATCTCAAGCTCATGCCAACTCTGAATGGCCTCTTCAATCAGAGCGCTGGCTTCAGACCCCGGGCGCCTTCACATGGCCTCCGCTCGAAAAGCCTGACCCGAGGACCGCCTCCAACCTTGACCCCATGTCTTCGACCGGGGTTCATAGAAAACCCTGCTCATCGCTATTCTCTGACTGGGGACCATCCGACCGGGGACGCCCGCTTGGAAAGAACCAGAAGGCGTGCGAAGAAAGGCAAGGCATGGCTCATAAGTCAAAACCACTGTACTAGAGACCATACCCTGCACGAAACAGTGCTTTACAGCCACCCTGACACAAAGTATTGTAGGGGCCGCTAGAAACTCCCATATGGTAAGCCCCCTCCGCGTGTCTCTGGACATCGATTGCGGTATGGGCTCCAGGATTTGCCATACTGAGTGAACATAGCACAGCTCCTCACATGCCACTAGGCATCCAGAAGTATTTTGCAGGTACCGGCGTCATCCTTCCTAAAGAAGATAGCTCGACCTTCCGTACACATCTGACATCCTACAGCGACATCGACAGTATCGAGGGGCTTCCACCATTATCCAGTTTTCATCACCGTAGGCAGCAAGGCTCAGAAATATCTGTACTCTCTCCCTCTCACCTGTAAAAAGCCATCCCCTTCATCTATAAAAGGGGATGCGCCCCCTCCGACGAGGGGAGATCAACTTCTTCAAGCTCAGACTTACTAGATAGACATCAACACTCCCAACCGCAGGACCACCCAGTTCCGACCGAGACCCTTCCGGTCAGAGTCTACCGAACCTCTTGTACACCCCCTTCTTCCTCCTTCTCGTTTGTACCCCCACTACAGACTTTGAGCACCTGGGCTCAGGAATAAAGTCGTCGACCGACCCCGACTGGACGTAGGGCACGTTGCCTGAACCAGTATAAATCCAGTATCATTGAGTGCTAGGCCACCTCCGATCACAACGTACAGCAAAACTACAAATATTTACTAGTTGGTCACTTTCTGCACCGACACATACCTTATACTTTCTTTGTATGTTTTTTTTTTCTTTCTATGAATCTAAGAGTTCCTGAGTATGTTGAAACTAAAAATGCTTTAGTTATGAACAATTGTTGTGTATATAGAGGATTCTTTTTACTATGAGGGTTTGGTTGCGAGGTGACAAAGAGATCTAACACACATGAGGTAAAAAAGAGTATGCGTCTTCTATTTTTACTACTAGTGTATCTAGTGCCACTCCGATATTACTATCGGCTGTGTCAGCATAGGAACCATTATTTAAACAGAAAACCATATGTAAAATTGTAGAATTGGTATGAATATATTGACTTTTAAATACCATCGCATCCTATATGTCTCATGTATAAGGTATTCTTATTTATATATTTTTCCCTCTCTCATGTCTAGAGAGATAGAGGAGTTAGTATGTCTCATGTATTGTTATGCACAAAGAAATTGGCTCCTCTCTTCCAGCTTGGCTCAATTTTTTGATGTCTCTCTCATCTGCAGGGCATCTATATATCAGCTTAGATTTGGCCACCGGAGATTCCTAAGTATTAGTTATATTTGTGGATAAATGAAATCCAAAGGTCCTTCTCTTTGTAGGTAGATGGAGTAGGGGAAATGTTTGTCGACGGCAAGATATCTATACACGTATAATAGTTTTATCAGGCTAAAAATTCGTCGAGGTTAATAAGTGTGAATATTTCATCGAGATTAATAGGCGTGATGATGATTGTGTGCGCGCCCTAGTCGGCCTTTCATAGGTGTTTGTCAAAAATAAAATGGACGGGGCGAGGTACCGCTGGAGGGAACCACGAGCATGATGGAAATTTTGGTTTGTCCTTTATTGCTAGTCTATACTAGTGTACTATACAGTACCGCTACTGCAAGATTTACAGGAAAATGGGCAAACCAACCGGGCCCATGGCTCCATGAACATGGAGCTTCCACATTCGGGCAGCCTAACATCTGCGTCATGCCATGTGTTCAGCGTCTGGCGTGTTCGTTGAAAGGAAAAGGAAAAAGAATTGGAAAAGACCCGAGGTGGCATGCAAATACATGGGCAAGAAATGAGGAAGGTCTCAACTCTCAAAGCTTCTTCAGAGGATGATGGTACGCGCCAAAGCTTCCAACTTGCAAGTTCCAAGCCGTCCATTTTATTCGGCTCTTTCCGCTACGCAAAAGCCAAAGCGACTCAGGGGTGTTTTCGTCACTACTGGTGTAGATTCTTCTTCGTTTCATTTTTGTTTGTGTGTGTACACAAATGCCATGAATTGGCAACCAAGAAGCAAATATGCGAAATCAAAAAACGCATCTCACGTAATAGACTGACAAATAAAATTGTCAAACTGGCATCATGAGAGAGTTTTGCCAACAAGATTCTAAGTGCAGCCTTGTTGTAGAAAACACACATTCGGCGTGTGCTAACGGACGCATGACAGCGACTGCGGAGAACCTTTTGTACGTGGGATGGAGAATAGAGCAAACATAACTGCAACAAGGCGCCAAAAAAACTTACATGGAAGGACAAGGAGAACATGCATAAACATCTATGTAGATCAGAGCTCTACTATGAACCACGCAACGTGACAAATTTTCCCTGGTTCTCTCACCTTTAACCTGGCCCTGCACAACAGAAATGGCAGGATATATACAGTATTTGCACTTGTGCATTTCAAATGTACAAATAAAACCAAGTCAAACATGCATGGCGGGTTCCAAAAAGAATTTGGTAAAAAGAGTCTAAAAGATGCGCTAGACTGCCAATGAAAACTTTTCCATTAGCCCTGTTCGCTTAAGCTACTTTTAAGTCATAGGCCCTATTCACTTGAGCTACTTTTCAGTTATAGAACTGTGTTTTTCTCTCACAATATTTCAGTATAAGTATCAGCGTAAACTAAATTTTAGCATAAGCGAACAAGGACTATAGCTCCAAACGAACAACACCATCATACTTATCTACGCATGTGGTTCACCATGCTCCCTTTCATGCACACTTGCTAGAAGCTTCACAGGATCGGAGCGATTTCCTTCGTTGCCCGAGTCAACCAAGGGAAAAGGGTAGAAACTGACTGCATGCCGGAGACCGAGTATTGTCAGACCTAGTCATTGGGCTAGTTGGGCCGGACCGAATTCATGACACTGTAGTGTTCGAGGGTGCCACAGCAGCGTGGAAAATACTGTAGCAGCGAAGTTTAGTAAGTTGGAGGAAAGCTGAGCCAAGTTAAAAGTCTGGACCTGGGAGGCTGTGAACTCTGGATCGATCCTTTTGCGCGAAGCGAGAACAAAAGGGCAAGAGAGTTAATTAGCATGTGTGATTCATTCAACGTGTAGAGTGGGCCTTAGCCGTCTTCCCGGGTCGGGGCGTTACAAATGGTATCAGAGCCAACTCTCATGGTTTCACGGTTGCATATGGTCCGAAAGCGTGGACAGGTTGTGCATGGCTCATGTGAGGGCATGACACTTGGGCCGGGGAACTGAAAATACGAATGTGGCCAAGAGAGTCGGTCCTGAACATTTGTCCTACTAGGTAGCTTGGTTCAGCGTTCGATGAAGACGTCGAATCCTTTGAGGGTGGGTGGATGTGAGACCCAGCCCATTGGCCCAGTTGGGTCAGACCGAATCGTGGCACTGTAGCTTGGAGGTACTGTAGTGGCACGGAAAACCACTATAGCGATGAAGTTTAGTATCATACTGGAAGTTGGAGGAGAGCAAGCCTGAACCAGGGAGGTTGTTAACTCCGGATCGATCCTTTTGCGCTAAGCGAGGACAAAAACGCAAGAAAGCTGATTAACAGGTTTGATTCATTCAACGTATAAAGTAGGTCTTAGCCGTCATCCTGGGTCAGGGCGTTACAATTGTTGCTCGAATTCTCTGTTTGTGTTGATCCTGCAGAAGACCTGGAACCCTTCACAGTCTTACTACACACAAGAGAAAGGGTTGCAACCTGCAAGAACACGGTAATTGCAGATTCATGAAGGAACTACTACAAATTGTGAGTCCTGATCTGGTCAGAAAAGAGAATTATACACCTGGCATTATTATGATGGAATATAAGAATCTTTGATGAAAGTTAATAGCAAGAACACACAGCGTCAGTCCACACATACAGCGACTAAAACTCAGCCACGATTCATGGCACAAATTGAGCAAATAATGCTTCAAGGAGTTACGAATTGACTGCTGATTTTGACACTGGTTCGCTGCATCAGCTCCATGGCCCTCGTGGGAGCGGGGCATGGCCGCTAACGCCGTGCCACGTCGGCGCCGTAGCGGCGGCCCAGTGTGCTGCATGGGCAGCACGCACGGCACCACCAACAGCCTCTGCGACATCGGCCGCCTCTCCACTCTCCAGACCTCCAGCTCCGGTGCGCGTGCGCTGTATCGGCGGTTTTCGCCTCGTCGGAACTCGAGTCTTTCTATCTGTACGTCATTATAAAAAATAGTTTTGACCTACAATCCACTAAAAAGTCTTTTCTATCTTCCACACCATTCCATATACTTTGACCTCTAACGCTGTCTAACTGCGGTAGAAGAAGTCCAAAATATCCTTACCTGAACGCACATAAGTGTGGAGAGGCATCAGAGACGATGCCGATGCCAAGCACCATGGCGTCCCAGATCAGGAGCAATCGGCGGCGCAGGCTTCATGAGGCGGTGCGCAGAGCTCTGCTCGCCCTCCCTCTGTCTCTCTCTGGCCTCGCTCGCTCTCCCTAGCTCCCCGCTCGCAAACGCGGGCATCGCCATTGACGCCCATGCGGAGTAGCTCTGCGGCCTCTGTCCCGCCGCTTAACAAGCTTACAGGCCAAGCCGAGCTCGCCACCGAACTCGCTTCCCACTCCTCCACCCTGCGCTCGCAGCTCAAGATATGACCAAGTTTGCCCGTCCCACCGATTGCCGCCGCCATGGCTGCCATGCATGCAGCAAACCGTCTCTGGGCGTGCACAGGGGCTCCGCCCAGGCCATCGCTGGCCACTATGAGGCGCGCGAGCGGGCTTCGCCCCAGGCCACTGCCGGCCACCGCGACGGCGCATGGGCAAGCTCTGCCCCTCCCACCACCGGCCACTGCACCGGTGTGCAGATGAGCTTTGCCCTAGGCCAGTGCCATGAGACGCGCGCGAGCTCCCCCCGGTCACCGCCATGACTCGTGGGCGAGCATTCTCCATCCTCACATCCTCCACAGAATCTCACGCATTGCATGGTAGGCACCGATCGATCGATCCTTCAAGAAGCAGAGGGCCAGCCATCTACAAGTACCAGTAGCCCGCCCCTGCCTGCACGCATACAGAGAGACAACGACAGATGCGGATGCTCAGGCGGCACCTCGTGGCCGACCTCACGCCCAAGGTAACCCCCACGGAACGACGAGGTCGACGAGGCCACGGTGATCGCCTAGCGCTTGTTGCGCGTGTTGCTTGGCTGTGGGCGACGCGTGTGGGCGAGCTCTGCTCGGCCACCGCCATGGTGCGTCGTACCTAGTTGAGGATGAAGCTCTTGCCCTAGCACCGGCCGTAGATAGAGACAACCCCAATGGGGCCCTTGATGAGCTACAGTGCCACCACCGTCTCAGGTGCATCATGAACTTGCCCTTCTCGTCATAGTTCGCCAGGTGCAACGCCCACACGGTGTCGGTGTTTCGGACCTGGGGGTCCTTAACCAACCAGTGAATTTGTTTTGCGTGCTCTCGATTCCAGATGGTGATGCAAAGAGACACAAGGTTTATACTGGTTTGGGCAATCGGTGCCCTACGTCCAGTCTGAGAGATCGAACTTGTATTCCTTGCACCGAAGTGCTCGTAGTAGGGGGTTACAAGCTAAGGGGGAGAAGGAACTAGTCCCAGGTTTTGGTAGGGTGTCGTGTGGGCTGTCTGAGACGTTGCTCTCAAGCGGCTGGAATGTGTGCGTGTGTTACCCAATGTCCTCTCCTTCTAAGTGGCCCAAGTCCTCTCCTTTTATAGTTGAAGGGAGGACAAGGACCGTACATGTATTACTATGCGGTGTTGTGCCAATAGGGGTGGCATGTCCGAGCCCTGTGGCCCGTTCCTGTGGCGGCGTGGTCGTTGGAGTCATCTGTCCTTGGAGTACTGGGGTGGTGTGGTTGTAGGAGTGGTCCGTCCTTGGAGTACTAGGGCGGCGTGGTTGTCCCATCAGATCCTGTGCGTCGTGGGAGCCCCGGGAATGCCTCGGAGTGGACGCGGCGGCGAACGTGCAAGCCACTATCGATGGACTGTGCGTGAGACTGGGACTTAGTTGGTGTCGAGGCTTGCACTGCGGTGGGGAGGTCTCGGCAGGCACGAACCCCAAGATCACTGAGGCCCTGGTGCACAGTGCTGAGGCCTTGAGCGGGCGACTGATCGTGGGTACAGTGTTAGGACACAGTGGCCGGTAATCCCCGTCGTACCCTGTCCTAGCCGGTATGGCGCGGGATCATGGACACAGTGTTAGGACACAGTGGCCGGTAATCCCCGCCGTGCCCTGTCCCAGCCGGTATGGCGTTGATGCGACCTTGGGTCGCATCGGCCATTCTATGGCGTTGAGCCACCATTCGGCTGAGATTGTAGGAGTGGTTGGAGTATTAATGAGACGTGACATGCTGTTGGGAGGTTGACCGAGGCGGGGGCGATGGGCTGTGGATGAGCCGGCCTCGAGCGGTACGGAGAATGAGGCCTCGCGTGAGATGGAGATCCGGCTCCTTGCCAAGGCCTTGCGCGAGAGGCCTCGCGTGACACGGAGAATGCACCTCCTGCCGAGGCCTTCTATGGAGAGCCTCGGGCGAGGCAGAGACGGCGTTCCCTGCCGAGGCCTTCTCCGGAGAGCCTCGGGCGAAGTGGAGTTTGCGTCAGGATGCTGAGACCTCCTGCTCGAGGCTCGAGGCGAGGAGGAAAAGGACCCAGTGGGCTCAGTCGTGGCTCGTGAGGGGCCCACGACTTGCCTTCTAGTTTTTATTTATTAGATGGGACTTTAGCGACCCTTTCGATGTTTGCTTGGGGTACCCCGTTCTAAGGTGTCCGACAGTAGCTCCCGAGCCTTGGGGGAGTGCGTGCACTCCCCCTGAGGGCTTGCCGAAGCTTGTTTTATACCTACCCCGTAGGAATTAGGGTTTGTTTTTTGAGGTTCTGGTGGGTGCGCGCGAGCGCACCCACCGGGTGTAGCCCCTGAGCCCCTGGAGGAGTGGAGTTACTCCTCCAGGGGCTTTCTTCATTTTTGCATCTGAACGAGCAGTTCTTGTTGCATTTGCCAAGCCCCCAAGCGCAAGTTCGGGTTGCGGGGGTCTCGGTGAGGCTGTAGGAAAAAGCCCTCTAGCCTCCGCACGGAGCGAGAGGTTTGTCAGGGGTCCCCTGACTTTGGGTATGATCCTCACGCTTCCTTTCACTCGGAAGGAGGGGTGGAATGTGCCAGGCTACCCTCGATGGCACGAGCATGGACACTTTCGGTGAGCTGTTAGCGGGTAGTCCGAGTGGAGGCCCGAGCCCCATTCGCCGGGGAACGGCTAGTGGTCCAGAGACGCACTCCAAGAGTACCAGGGGGTTTCTCTAGTGGGTGCCGAGGCCGTTCGCGGGCCTCGGTGGCTCAGTGCCTCCCTACGGTGGGATCCCATTTGGATACTTCCCCGCCGGTCTCGGACATGACTTAGGACACCCTGAGCGACCGTTCGCTTGGGCCTGGGCCATTCATAGGCTCGTCCCAATGTCATCCCTGACTCTGTTGCCCTAGGGCAGCTATTGAAACCTTTTGGAGGCCCAGCCTTCGAACCCCTGGACCGTAACGGGCTCGGTGCCCTTTATCGAGTTTGTAGCGAAACCTCTAGCGCGGTTTTGGACTGTTTGCCTTCATCTTGGGTGTTCTGGCCCTTTCATCTGATCTTCACATGTCCTTTTTGTTCGGACGGAGGGTTAGTTTGCTGAGCCCATTCTGGTCTCGGCAAGGTTGCAGGAAGAGCCCCTAGCCTCTGCGTGAGAGGGCCATCGAGAGTTCTCCTAACTTTTTATACGCCCCTCGCGCATGAGGGTTTGTTTGCCGAGGCCCCTTTGGGCGCGAGCCCGGGTCGTGGGGTCTTGGCATATTTGCAGGAGGAGCCCCCTAGCCTCTGCATAGGGCGAGAAGGCCGTCAGGAGTTCCCCTGACTTTTTATGCGACCCTCGCGCTTCCTTTTCGCTCGGAAGGAGGGGTGGAATATGCCTCGCTACCCTCGATGGGCACGAGCGGTGGCACTTCCGGTGAGCTATTATTGGGTAGTCCGAGTGGAGGCCCAAACCCCGTTCATTAGGGGACGGCTAGCGGTCCAGAGACACACTCCAAGAGTACTAGAGGATTTCTCTAGTGAGTGCCGAGGCCGTTCATTGGGCCTCGGTGGCTCGGTGCCTCCCTACGGTGGGATCCCATTCGGATACTTTCCTACCGGTCTCAGACATGACTTTGGGCATCCCAAGCGTTTTGCTCGCTTGGGCCTCGGCCCCGTATAGGCTTGCCTGCAGTCGCCCCTAACTCTGTCATCCTAGGGGCGGCTGTCGAAACCTTTTGGGGTCCAGCCTTCGAACCCCTGGATCGTAATAGGCTCAGAGCCTAGTTCCTTCCTATGAAAGGAACAGGCCACGGGGAATATCTTCCCCATTGGCTTAGCAACGGGTGGCGCGCCTTTTGAGGCGGTTTCATGGGGAGGCGAAACGACGCCTGCTGCCGTAGTGGCCGAGCGTGACGTGATGGATGGGACATAACTGTCCTCGCATTTAATGCAGGAAACATGGGCGCGTGGGCCGATGAAATCGGCTCGTGGTTAACCGCACCGGACGGGGGAAAGCCTCCCCGATTTCGTCGCCCGTTCGTTTCGCCTCCTCCCTACATAAATACCTGAGGAGCCTCGCCCCTCCTCGTCTTACCTTTCCTGCATTAGCACCGCCTTCGCCGAGCCGTTGCCAGAGCAGCAGGTGCCGAGAAGAAGAGGAGAGAAGAGCGAGCCTGGGTAGAAAGCAAGAAAAAAGCGAGAGCGTGGGAGGGAGAGAGAAAAACTCACCGCCGCACCCGATTCCTCCATCGCACCCATGGCCGACAACGTTGTCGTTGTCGAGGCGAACCCTTGGGATCCATCGGACGTCACCGAGGAGATGCTCCAGTCACTTGTCGACGGTGGACTCCTCCACCCGGTGACAGACCCTAGTAGGCCGGAGTGGATTGCTCCGTACGGCGAGCCAGAGCCGAGGCCCCGCGATGGCTACGTCGTAAGCTTCGTCTCCTTCCACGAGCGCGGCCTCGGTGTCTCGGCGGACCGGTTCATGCGGGCGCTCCCGCACTACTACGGCGTGGAGCTCCACAATTTTAATCCCAACTCCATTGCTTAGGCGGCTATCTTCGTTGCCGTTTGCGAGGGGTATTTAGGGATCGCTCCCCATTGGGAGTTGTGGCTCCACCTATTCCGGGCGGGGCACACTACCAAGCCGACGGGCACGTCGGGCAAGAGGAAGGCATCGAGGGCCGGAGGCTGCACTCTCCAAGTGCATCAGGACCGCCTGCACCTCTACATCCCGGCCCAACTCGCGTCCTCCAACCGTCGGTGGTACACGAGTTGGTTTTACCTCCGCAACGACGATGGAGGACTTCCCCCCTACACCGAGCGGATTATGGGGAGTTGCCCGGAGAAATGGAAGTGGGGTGTCCTGAAGGTCGACCAGCCCAAGCTGGAGCTGCTCTTGGAGGGGCTGGCGAGGCTATGGGGCCATGGCCTCACCATAGCTGTGGTCGTGGCTGCCTTCCACCACCGGAGGGTGCTGCCGCTGATGGCTCAGCGGCGGCGGCTATTCGAGATGAAGCCGGGTGAGCCCATTGAGGGCACCCGGATGTCCTCCTCCGCCCTCTCTGATGAGGAAATTCTCCGTCGGGTGGGGGAGACGGTAGATGCGAAGTTGAGGGGCGGCAACTTGACCCCCTTTGCGATGCGACCGTCGCGGGGGTTCCTTTTGCTGGTAAGTCGAGTGCTGCTGTAGCCTCTGAGCCTCCTCAATCTCTCCTTATCCCTTGTTTCCTTATGCGCGTTTGTCGTTCCCTCAGGGCATGAGGGACATGTGCTCCTCTCCACCGCCCGTTCCTGAGGACGCGGGGCGACGGGCGATCAATCATGCACACGCCGATGTGCAGAAGAAGCGAAAGGATGCTAAGGCGGCGAAGCGCACGAAGCACATCCTCGCACGCAAGGAATTGGATAAGCGCCGCCGTTAGCAACGGAAGGATGGTCTCCCGTTGGAGGAATCCCCATCGACGTCGTTGTTGACGGAGGCTTCGGATAGGAACGACAAGGGCGAGGGAGGGCAAGGCCCCCTAGACCACCTTCCTGACGTCGTGGAGGTGGCGCCCGGGGCGTCGGTAAGCAGCCCGGCACCCCCAGGGAGGGGAGGAGAAGCAGACTCGGGGCCAGCGGTTGCCCGCTCTAGGGCCGAGGCCGACACGCCCGAGGCACGGGCGTTAGGCAAGCGCATCGTTGGCCCGGTAGGCTCGGCGGCCGTGGCGGAGCAGGTGGCGGTGGAGGCGACGCCACCGCCCCTGCAGAGGACCGAAGGGGCGCCGGGGTCCGCTGAGGACCGACCGACGCCGATGGATACGGATGCGACGCCACTGCCGCCGCCTCCGCTGTTGCGGATGAGGTTTGCTGTGGTGAAGCAGGGGCTGCCCCGTTCAAAGTAAGTGTATTTTTGGTAGGGTCATAGTGTCTTCCGTTCGCTTTTTAGGTCTCGCTCTGACCCTATAGGTTAATTTTTCTTTAGTCGGAAACGGCCTACGGACGACCTGTCCTTGGCGCCCCTTAAGGCGCTTAAGGCGAGCCCCAGCTCCTCTGCCCACTGGGTGGCGAAGGCACAAGCCGCCATCCAACGCGGCGCGACGTCGGCGAGGGTCGACCCGAAGGGACTGGCCGCCCAAGGAGGGGTTGCCGAGGCGGCCCCTACACAGTCGGATGGGGCCATCGTGCCCTTTGTTGCTGAGGCTCTCGAGGCCTCCGAGGCTGGGGCGATGGACGCCACGGCGCCCACGACTGCCGAGACCGCAGTGGCCACAGTCGACGTCTCTGTGTCCGCCGAGGCCACTATGGCGGAGGTTAGAGCCCCCGAGACCACCGAGGCCGTGATGGCAGAGGCCAGAGCCCCCAAGGCCACCAAGGCCATCATGATGGCGGTGAGGCTGTCTATGTAGGAGGTGGGGATGCCGGTAGCAGAGGCCTCGGGCGTGCCCTTGGTTTAGGGCCCACCTTTGTTGTGGGAGAGCGCCCAGGAGACGGAGGTCTATCCGATTTCTTCCGACGATACTTCCCGGGCGCGGGAGGTGGTTGACGCCAGGGAGATCGATGCCATGGAGCAGCTGGCGCCGCTCTTGGACGAGGGAAACTCGGCCCTCGTGCAGGTGTGACCCGAGCCTCGCGGGTGGGATCACCTGCGGGTACTGTGGTGGAGCCGGGATGACCCTGAGGGGTAGCCTCTGTTCACCCTCGAGGACGTGGCCGAGGGTGGGTGCTGGAGCACCTTCAAGCAGTACCGCAAGCTGGCGGAGCAGTCGCTATGGACGGCGCTGTCCGTGGTGGCCGACGAACTGCCCAGAGTCGCCCAGGTTCGTGTTTTCCTTTCTCGCGTGATGTTGTTCTTTTCTCGGTTTTGTCATAATCGACGACCTCTGTTCTGCCTCCTCAGGAGCTCGAGACCCGGTCCCTCGGGAAGTCGGTCTTTCTTCGGCAGGAGAGGGGAATCTGGGACCAGCTTCAGCGGCAGAGGGGCCTTCTTGCCGATGCTAATGAGCTTCTGTCGGCATGAAGCGCGGAGGTGGAGGACCTTCGCCTTCGCTGTGTCGACGCGAAGGTCGAGGCGGCTGTAGCCCAGACGTAGCTCGCCCCCTTGGTGGCGCGGGTCAAGGAGCTGGAGGAGGAGCTTACCCGCGCCATCAGTGATCGGGATGCCTTCAGGTCCCGGGCCGAAGAGGCGACGGCCTCGGGCAAGGCCCTCGCCGGGCAGCTGGGGGTAGAGGAGAGTGCGCACCGGCTAACCAAAGGCGCTCTAAACGAGGCCCTTGCTGCGGTTGAGGCCTCACAAATCGAGGCTATGGTTTTAAGGGGGGCGGTCGAGGGTGAGTTCCAGTCCCCTTGTTTTGTTTCCTTCTCCTTGTGTTCGCTCCCTAACTTCCTTGTATAACGCAGAGCTGGGGAGTGAAGCTTCCAGGGCGGCCGAGGCCTCTTGGGTCAAGGCCCAGCGGTTGAAGGAGAAAGCTGAGGCCTGTCAGGCCGAGACCCGACACTGGGAGCAAAAGGCCAAGGGTGAGTTCCATGGGCTTCTGTCCCTAGCTTAGGTTGTTTTTTCTCTGGCTCGACCTCATTCCATTTTCCGTGGTGCAGAGTCAGAGGCGGAGTTTGCTCAGGCCGCAGAGGCTTCCAGCGCGGTGCAGACAGTGCTCGACACCAAGATCGAGGAGCATGAGGCGCTGAAACGTGCCGCCCTTTCCACCTACGAGGCCTTAGAGGTCGAGGGGGTTCAGTCAGGCAGCTCCCTTGGGAGTCGCTTGATTGCGCTGAGCAGCCAGATGCGTGAGTGACTCTGAGGGGCGCTGCACATGGTTGTCAAGTAGGCGATGGCCATCATCTCCTCTCACTACCTTGGCGTCGACCTCCCGGCCATTAGTGATGGCTATGTTCTGCCTGATGATGACGAGGAGGCCGACGCGGCGGTCACAAAGCTGATGGAGGCGGCAGAGGGCCCTGGGACGGCGCTGGCGACGCTCTTCGAAGAGGAGGTGGTTCCTCCCCTACCAACCGCTGGTGCTGAAGGCCCCAAGCCATGACCTGGGCCCCAGGGGTTATGTAAAAGTAGAATAGGGGTTATTTTTGTATCATAACGTTTGCGGCCGTCGAGGCCTTTACTTTTGAAGTACTTGTGTTTCTTAGTTGTTTTTCTTATGTCTCCGAGCCTCTGCCCTCTGTTGCTCCTGATCGGATTTCATTTGCAAGACACCCCCCCTGGGGCCTAAGCCGTCCCTTGAGCGAGAGGTAGTGAGGGAGTGCCGTAGCCTAGAGGCGTAGGCAGTCTCGCGACTCTACTGACCTCTTGCTTAGGAACAGACCTTGGTCCGAGGAGTTTTTGCAAATGATTCATCAGAGCCTGCTAGAGTCTTGGCGTAGGAATTTTTGCGAAAAACAACTGAAGAATGGTGCGTGGGACTTAGGGGGAGTCCCCCCTCTAGCCCCCGAGGGAGGCTTGGTTCTGCCGAGGCAGAGCCGAGTCTCCCTTATCGTGTTTATTGTGCTGTCGAGACCTACGATGGGCTCGGGGGGGTTCCCGAAAAATTAGACCAACTAAAGAATGCTTTTAATTGTATTTCGAGAAACGACATATACAATGCTTCGAAATTTAGGGAAAAAAGCGACGTAGCTGTTCTATGTTCTAGGCATTGGTGAAGACTTTGCCCTTCTCGTTGGCCAGCTTGTAGGTCCCAGGCTTCAGCACTTGGGCGATGATGTACGGTCCTTCCCATGGTAGGGTCAGCTTGTGGTGACCCTTGTTGCTCTGTGCTAGCCTCAACACCAGGTTGCCTACCTTCAAGTCTCGGCCTCGGACACGTCGGGCCTGATAGCGCCGCAGGCTCTGCTGGTACTTGGCTGAGTGTAGTAGCGCGACGTCTTGGGTTTCCTCCAGCTGATCAAGGGCGTCCTCTCAGGTGGTGCAGTTACTCTGTTCGTTATAGGCTTGCAGCCTTGGGGAACCACATTCCAGGTCGATGGGGAGGATGGCCTCGGCCCCATAGACTAGGAAGAAAGGCATGAATCCCGTGGCTCGGCTTGGAGTGTTCCTCAAGCTCCAGATGACCGACGGGAGTTCAGCAAGTCATTTCTTGCCAAACTTTTTCAACCGGTTGTGAATCCTTGGCTTGAAGCCTTGTAGGATCATACCATTAGCACGCTCTACTTGGCCATTGGTCCTTGGGAGTCCTATGGCCGACCATGCCACACGGATGTGGTGGTCGTCGCAAAATGTCAGGAACTTTTTGCCGGTGAACTGCGTCCCGTTGTCGGTGATGATGGTGTTGGAGACCCCAAACCTATGGATAATGTCAGTGAAGAATAGCACCGCCTGCTCGGATTTGATTCGATTGATCGGACGAGCCTCGATCCATTTGGAGAACTTGTCGATTGATACCAGTAGATGGGTGTAGCCCCTGAGGGCCTTTTGCAGAGGCCTAACCATGTCGAGCCCCCACACGGCGAACGGCCATGTGATGGGGATGGTTTGCAGGGCCAGGGCCAGGAGATGCGTCTGCCGAGCATAGTACTGGCATCCTTCGCAGGAGCGTACTAGCTTGGTAGCGTCGGCGACCGCCGTCGGCCAATAGAACCCTTGGCGGAAAGCGTTCCCTACGAGCGTCCGAGGCGCCGCATGGTGCCCGCAGGCGCCTGCGTGTAAGTCCCAAAGCAGGGCTTGGCCCGCCTCAGCACTGATACAATGTTGGAGGACACCTGAGGGACTTCTCCTATACAATTCGTCATTGTAGAGGGCATAGGTCTTGGCTCGGCGCGCGAGCCGTCACGCTTCGGTTCTGTCGTCAGGAAGCTCCCCCCGATCAAGCCAATCGAGGAACAGGACTCGCCAATCCGCATCCTGATCAGTCTATGGAGGCTCGACATTGACTTGCATGACCTCGGGCTCGGTCGAGGGGGTCTCGGCAGCAGAGGGGGCATTGGGCTTTGCTATGGGTTCCACAGGTGGGTCCTCCTCTGTTGTCGAGGTGCAACCGATGGAAGGTTTGTGGAGGTCTCTGGTGAAGACGTTCGGGGGGACCGGGGCTCATGCCAAGGCCATCTTTGCCAGCTCATCGGCAGCCTCGTTGTACTTTCGCACGACGTGATTTAGTTCGAGACTGTCGAACTTGTCTTCTAGGCATCGTACCATCTTGCAGTAAGCCTCCATTTTGGGGTCGAGGCAGTTTGACTCCTTCATCACTTGATCTATGACGAGCCACGAGTCGCCTCGGACGTCGAGGCGCCGTGCCCCAAGCTCGATGGCGACTTGCAAGCCATTGATGAGGGCCTCGTATTCGGCCATGTTGTTAGAGGCGGTGAAGTGGAGCCGCACCATGTAGCGCATGTGTACTCCGAGGGGCAAAATGAAGAGCAGGCCCGCGCCTACCCTGGTCTTCATGAGGGATCCGTCAAAGTACAGGGTCCAGCACTCCGTCTGAATTTGAGTAGGTGGCAGTTGGGTATCTGTCCATTCAGCCACGAAATCGGCCAAGACCTAAGACTTGATCGCTTTTCGAGGCGAAAAGGTCAAGGTTTCCCCCATAAGCTCGATAGCCCACTTGGCTATCCTGCCTGAGGCCTCCCAGTTATGAACTATCTCACCCAAGGGGAAGGATGATACCACAGTCACTGGGTGCGACTCGAAGTAGTAGCGCAGTTTGCGCCGGGCCAGGACCACGGCGTAGACCAGCTTCTGGATGTGGGGGTAGCGTGCTTTGGTCTCGAAGAGCACCTCGCTGATGAAATAAACAGTATGTTGGGTGGGCAGAGTATGCCCTTCTTCCTGCCTCTCTACCACTACGGCGGCGCTGACCACTTGGGTCGTTGCGGCGACGTAGAGTAAGAGGGCCTCGTCCATGGCCGGGGGTATCAGGATGGGAGGATTGGTGAGCAGCCTCTTGAGTCTGTCGAGGGCTTCTTCGGCCTCGGGGGTCTAGGAAAAACATTCGGATTTCCTCAAGAGTCGGTAAAGAGGCAAACCTTTTTCGCCGAGGCGTGAGATGAAGCGGCTCAGGGCCGCAAGGCATCCCATGACCCTCTGCACTCCCTTGAGGTCTCTGATTGGTCCTATACTGGTTATGGCCAAGACCTTCTCTGGGTTGGCTTCAATGCCGCGTTCCGAGACTATGAATCCCAAGAGCATGCCTCGAGGGACCCCGAACACACACTTCTCGGAGTTGAGCTTGATGCCCTTCTCTCTAAGGCATTTGAAGGTTATCCTCAAGTCATCAACGAGATCCTTAGCCTTTCTGGTTTTGACCACGATGTCGTCTACGTAGGCCTCGATGGTCTGCCCGATGTTGTTGCCAAAGACCTAGGTCATGCACCGCTGGTATGTGGCTCCTACGTTTTTGAGATCGAAGGGTATCGTCACGTAGCAGTACATGCCGAATGGTGTGATAAAAGAGGTCACGAGCTGGTCGGACTCTTTCATCTTGATTTGATGGTAACCAGAGTACGCATCAAGGAAAGATAGGGTCTCGCACCCTGCTGTGGAATCAACGATTTGATCGATTCGAGGTAATGGGAAGGGGACCTTTGGACAGGCTTTGTTCAAACCGGTGTAGTCTACACACATCCTCCATTTCCCATTTTTCTTCTTGACTAACATGGGGTTAGCTAACCACTCTAGATGGGACACTTCCTTGATGAACCCGGTCGCCAAGAGTTTCTGTATCTCCTCACCGATGGCCCTACGCTTTTCCTCGTCGAAGCGGCGCAGGCGTTGCCTCACGGGTCTAGATCCGGCCCGGATGTCCAGGGCGTGCTCGGTGACCTCCCTTGGTATGCCTGGCATGTCTGAGGGACTCCATGCGAATATGTTGGTGTTCGCATGGAGAAAGTCGACGAGCACGGCTTCCTATTTGATGTCGAGGGTGGCGCTGATCCTCAGCGCTCGGTCGTCGGGGCAGGCGAGGTCGACCGGGATGAGTTTGATGGTTTCAGCGGGCTAGAACACCCCCGCGCGATGCTTGGAGTCAGGCACCTCGCCACTGAGTTGGTCGAGGTGGGCGATGAGGGTCTCGGCCTCTACAAGATCCTCAGCGTATTCGATGCATTCGACGTCACAGTCGTATGCATGTTCGTACATGGATTCAATCATGATGACACCGCTAGGGCCTGGCATCTTGAGCTTGAGGTAGGTATAGTTGGGCACTGCCATGAACTTGGCATAGCACGCCCGCCCCAGAATGGCGTGGTAGGCTCCCCTGAACCCGACTACCTCGAAGGTGAGGACTTCCTTGCGGTAGTTGGAGGGGGTGCCGAAGTAGACAGGAAGGTCGATGCACCCGAGGGGTCGCGTGCGCTTCCCTGGCACGATGCCATGGAAGGGTGCGACGTCACCTCGGAGCCTCGACCGGTCGATCTCCAAGAGCTCTAGGGTGTTGGCGTAGAGGATGTTGAGGCCGCTGCCTCTGTCCATCAACACCTTGGAGAGTCGAGTGTTGCCGATGATCGGGTCAATGACCAGTGGATACTGCCTGGGATTCGGAATATGGTTAGGGTGGTCATCTCGATCGAAGGTGATCGCCTCTCGAGACCAGTCGAGGTACTAGGGGGTGGCCACCTTGACCGAGAAGACCTCTCGGCGTTCCCTCTTGCGCTGTCGTGCCGTAAGGCACACCGAGGGCCCACCGAAGATCATGAAAGCATTGCGTACCTCAGGGAACCCGTCGTCCTTGCCTTCGTCCCGGTTGCCGACGCCCTTCTACTTGGCGTCATCGTCGGGGAGCCCGAGCCTGGCGTAGTAGCGCCGTAGCATGGTGCAATCCTCGAGAGTGTGCTTGACTGGGCTCTGGTGGTAAGGGCAGGGTTTCTTGAGCATGTCGTCGAAGGGCCTAGGGCCTTTGAAGCCTTGGGGATTCTTGCGCTCTGTGGCTGTGACCAAATCAGCCTCCAGGACCTCCCGCTTTCCCAGGCGGCCCTTTTTCTTTCTCTTGGGGAGGTGGGAGGCTGAGGCCTCGGGGGCCTCGTCCCTCTGCTTACCCTTGGTGTCGGTGTTAGGGAAGATGGCTCCGACAGCCTCTTCACCCGAGGCGAAGCTGGTGGCGATGTCGAGGAGCACGGCAGCAGAGCGCGGCACGTTGCGACCTAACTCTCGGACCAAGTCCTGACAAGTGGTGCCGGAGAGCAAAGCTTGGACAATCTCCGAATCGCCGACGCTGGGCAACTCGGTGCAATGTTTGGAGAAGCACCGGATGAAGTCTTGGAGAGACTCGTCCGGCTTCTAGCGACAGCTCTTAAGATCCCAGGAGTTCCTAGGGTGCACGTATGTGCCCTGGAAGTTCCCGACGAAGATCCTAACCAAGTCGCGCCAGTCGTGGATTTGCGAGGGGGGAAGGTGCTCGAGCCAGGCTCTCGCCGAGTCTGATAGGAGCAAGGGGAGATTGTGGATGATGAGCAGGTCATCGTCCACGCCACC